>NW_028278087.1:0-335591 GCF_059751315.1 Micrasema longulum
TATAGGAAGGAAAAGAGACGTTTGGAAGAGGCTTTTATCCATCAAGGGAGAGAACGAGGCAGAAGAAGAAGGGGGTCGCGTATTCAAAAAGGTTGAAAAACGGTTGATATACACAATCGGCGGCCTCCGTGGTGTAGTGGTCAAGACGCTTGACTCACAGACGGAAGGTTCCGGGTTCGATTCCCGGTGAGAACACGAAAATTAAATGTGATTTTTCTCAAGCCTGGGTGTTCTGTGATGTAATTTACCGCTGTAATTGGGTCTCCTGGCCTGTTGTGGTGCAAAAAAAAAAAAAAATAAATAGGCACCATATAATATAAGTATCACCAATATTTGTGGCAACAGAGAGAGAAAACATTTTTGAGAAAGGAATATGGAAATCTGGATATTTACGGGGCTTATGACCTGTCATTGGCTGGTTTATTTATTTTATTTATTTATTATTTCACGTTTTACATACAACTTTATTTTTTAATATGAATACCTCACTGGGCACAGCCCGTGTCGAGGCATTCATTTACATGATTTAATATTTTATACTTATAGTGTCTAAAAAATTTATTTAAAATACATATAAAATATTACATATTCACATTTAAATCCACACAGATATATACATATATAATAGTAAAAGAGGGAAAAAATAAAATAAAAAAATTAAAAAAGAAAACAACATTATATTATTAGTTCAGCTCACACATGTAATTACTGTGCAGACATTAGGTCAAGTAACAAGCTACTGTCAGCTCCCGGTGGCCCAACATCCGCACAAATGCCAAATGTACGAGTATATGACATATATTCATACAGACACTGTATGGATACAAATACAAAACACGAAAAGCAAAAAGAATGAAATATTAACAAGTTTACTGCTTTGGTGGGTATTCATTAGTTTGCTCATTTTTTACACATTATTAACAATAATAAATAATAAAAATAATGTGACCTCACTGGGGTTACCCGTGCCGGGGACACGTATCAGTGTATTTTTTAATATTTTTTTACATGTGAGAATATACAAAGAAGACTTAATATACAGAGAGAAATTACAAAATGTTAAGACAGTTTTAAATACTACGTATTTATATGTGTATTTCATTTATGTGTACCAATATTATTTATATTATAAAACGAACAGAAACAAAACATAAAGTATCGTTTGTGTAGCAGGTGATTTAATATTGGTTTGAGCGAATGAAGAAATCCATTTTACTTTTACTCACCCCCACTATCCATTTTTTTATGGCCCTTTTGAAAATTTTCTCGTTACTAATTGTTTAATGAGCAGGGGAAGTAATAATAAAAGAGGCAATTGAAACACACAATAAATGCGTAGATTTTCGCAGTCACTGTTATCAAAATGTATTTTTGGGTGATCCCGTGTAAGTTGGATTCTTTTCAACATTTTGCCTACCATTGCAGGAGCCGTCTTCTTCAGGAGACAATTGAAATATATAGACCCCCAAATAACATAAACAAAGACGACTGGCTAAACTTAACATGGTTCCTGATACTACAAATGACACAGAATATGCCTACTGCCGACTATGACGGTACAAATAACCCCTACATAAACATATTTTTACAACACACATAACACATCGTTTACCCCGAAGAAGGCTCCTGTAATGGTAGTTGAAACGTTGACACGAATCCAACTTACACGGAATTATCCAAAAAAGATAAAGTTTAATGGATTTGGAATTCAAAAACATAAATTCTTAACTGAGATTGTTTTTCACACTGATAAAGATTGTGAGCCCCTGTACAACTCCGTAGCCTGTATTCAGTAACTGAAGGTTACATGTAACAATATAAACATTACCATTACATAATACCCCCAATAAGCACGTTCATCCACTTCTAATCTAAACACATTATATTATGCAACCGAACAGTTCGATATTACTGAAAATAATTACAAATACTGCAAATCATTAAACCATAATGCAATTCAAACGTTGTAATTATAATAATAAATACCGACATATTTCAACGAATATATAAAACATTTTAGAGAAGAGAATATGGAAGTCTAGGCGTTTACAGGGCTTACGACCTGTCACTGGCCGGTTTATGTGGCCACTTTACGCACAGTGTAAAATTCTTAATTTTTTTTTGAAATTCCATATTTCTTCCATTCGATAAAGTTAAGGAGCTGAAACCTTTGAGGATGCGAGCGAGTAGAACATTTTGAAAGAAACATGAAGAAAATATATAAATATAATTCAAATGTTTCCGTCGGCACAAAACATGCCAGTGAATTAGCATTTGGAATAAATAAAAAAAAAATTAAAAATAATTAAAATAAAAACAAAATTGTTTTCTTACATTAACGTTGACGTACCTTTTTAAAGTTTACATATTGTTATACACTATGTCTTACAAAATATTTGCATGTCCTAAATGTGTTTTTTTTTTTTAATGAAAATATTTTTTAAACCTTTTTATGATATAACGGTCCTTTGAATAAATAAATAAAAATATTTTGATTTAGATTTTGAGGATAATTTTTTGTTTTTATGTTTCAGTAAAAATAAATATTTGCATTCTTTTTATGTATGCAAACAGTTCAATTTCGGGGTCATTTTTAAAGAGTTGTAAATAACTCTATTAGAAAATGAGAATCAAAACCTCGATACTCGGGCCTTTGATCCGCGAGTCCGCGACACTAACCACGGGACCACAATCTTGTTCAAATTATAATTCCATTTTGAGCGTACCCACATACTTTATTGATTAAATATGAATATTTATTTACTTTCTTACATACTATCGCTAAGTGCAAACATGCTAAAATGGAAGTTATAAATGAATGGAACATGCATTCCTTCGTATATTTAATCACATGGTAAATCTAGTCTTTACTTAAGGAAATGTTAAAAAATTGTAAATGGTTTAAAAACGTGCATAATACCTGGATAATAAGCTATGCCATATTTTTTGGTAACAATGGCCTCAGATCTATTATGAATCGTTTTGTAATGATCTATATTTAATACGTTTTTAATTATTACAACGAGTAGTGATTTGCTTCTGTAATCTTCTGGACGTTGCCTCTGTACTGTTAAGAAGTTGTTCTGTTTTTAAAACATAATACTCATTAGGCTTCTAATGGAAATTTATGTTCGGTTTGCGTAGCAACACAAAGTATTCACGTTACCTGTCAAAATATTGGACCCTTTGACAGTGACACGTTACGCAGAAAGCGAAAGTTCTCGACAACAGATGTAAGGCGTAAGAATAGAAAATTCCATTTCTTTTTTTGAATGAACGAGCGGACCCGACAAACGTTGTCCTGCCCGAACGTTGGCTTGCCCGCTATTACCTTGGGAAAAGACTTTTGATTGATAAGTAGGTACCTAGGTACTAGTTTATAGTTGAATTCCAAAACATAAAATAATTTATTTTCAAATATAGAATTCTTTTTGCAAATGTCAAACTCGGCTCTTCTCACCAACAGGGGTGCACTTTATTCATGAATGCGATTTTCAAAAATATATTCAATGTCAGTTAATATTATTTTAGAATTACCAAAAATCCAGTAAAAAAAATAAACGGGAAAAAATTTTAACGAATGTAAGGAAAGAATCTGATTGGGATCCACAAAAAGCGAATGTTGTTTGTATACATATAATAAAAACCCCTTTTAAACACAAAAAAAACATCCTTCCATTTTTTGTACATGCATTTTCGTCGAATGCAACCCTGGTAGGTCGATGAAAAAAATATTTATGCTTCTAACTTTTTTTTAACAGATTCGATTAAAATTTTTAGTATCTACGAACACGCGCAGCGCAAAGATCTACATTTCGCTGAAAATTGCACGTTAATCGGTTAAGCCGTTAGGAGGAGTTCAGTGACATCACGTAATCATCATCACGCATCAGATGTAATTCACCACTGTAATTGGGCCTCCTGGCCTGTTGTGGTGCAAAAAAGATATATAAAAAAATCACACGTACAGGAGAATTATATTTAAAGAAAATAAAATAATAACGCATGTTTAACTTTGTAGTGTTGCTGTCGGAAAATTTGAAAAGAACTAACGAATGGATTTCAACACATGTTGCAGCTTGCAGCTACTAAGTGCAAGCACTAGAGAATTAAAATAACTAGAAAAGCTCACACAAGACAACCATTTTAATAATTTAGAATTTTTTATTGTTTTTATTCAATTGCATTACTAAAAGTAAATTACAAATATTGCTGCAAAGACGTGCGCGATCTTTTATTTATTTAAACTTTAAGTTTTATGAGCTAATATAAACATTTGATTTACGTCGAATCTTCGATGAAAAATGCTTGCGGTCTCTCTCGGCTAACATTACTTTGGATATCGACATCTTTTACGTCGGTGAAACTGTGTTTAATAGGAAAATACTCTTGCTATTGCAGAGTATTATACCTTAATAATGTGGAACCATCGCTCGAGAGTTCCAGGTTTGATATGTTGTCCCAAACCTAGAGACAACGCGTCAGTTTTCAGGGCAGAGTTGAGTGATACTAGTAATAATAGAGAAAATGATAAATCAATTGTATTTCAGCTTTTGTATACAACACACCAATAGCCTCTACATAAGAACAAACGTCGTACAACGAAAGCAGGTATATAATTTATCATCGCCGTGGTTCAGACAAAATTCAGTAACCCAAAAAATATCATTTTCAGAAATCGCAATATGAAAGTTTGCAGACCAAGGAAAAATCAGGTTTTTTGTGCTTTAGAAATTTCGTTTGGACAACTTAATTTCATTGATTTTCAATGTCTTTTGAATAAATTTCAGTGATAATCTTTTTTTATTAGGCATTTTTATATATCTGGAAGGTTTTTAATGTGGCTAGGTGGTTAAAATTTGGTTTAGTGACTTTTGCATAATCTAGACAATGCAAACCAAAAGAAATGATGAAAGGAAGAAAATATTACGAATAATTATAATTATATTGTGGCTAAAAATATTTTAAGTTTTTCTCACTAAACATAGGCTTAACATAGGTCCCGGTTTGATCGGGATTGTCCCTGTTGTACGCATTTGTACCGGAGTCCCGGCGGCTTTAGCCTTTTGTCTGGGTCACACGAAAATTGAAAATATAAATATAAAATGCTGAAAAAAGTACATTCCAGCGAGAGTAACGATTGGTGCAGTACAAAACAGTAAGTAAATAAAATTGATTTGGGTTAAATACAGGATAAAGAATAAATGATCTTCATGTGCATTCATCGTTTTAACGTATCTGACTAGAATTACATGGATATTTTTTTTTAATATCTAGTAAATCGGTAAAAAATAAGTCGGCCTCGTGGCGCAATGGTCAGCGCGTTTGCCTACCATGCAAGAGGACTCGGGTTCGATTCCCGACTTGGTTGATATGAAATATTGATTTAAAAGGGTATTTTCACACTAGAATATTTAATAGTCTCTGGACTGGTACCTGAAGCGTAAGATTGATTATCTTACCTTCACGTAACAAAAATGATCAAGATACGCAGCGATAGGTGCACCAATACAGTGCCCCATGCACCAATAGGTGCGGAAAAGGAATGATGATAATGATGAATGAAATCGAGTGGAGATAGAATTGGCGCGTTTGCCTACCATTTTTGAGACCCTGGTTTCGATTCCAGGGCCCCGATTACAATGGGAAGTTAATAGAGTTATCGTCGACTGTCTTTAAAGTAAAATTTAAATTAACGTCTGAAAATGTGCATATTTCAATGAAAATATCGAGTACCTTCCTCGGTTACCTGAAATTAAACATGTTTAAAAAAAAAATGTGTGCGTATTTTGTTTTTCATACAGAAAACTTAATTTTACTTTGTAGATAAAATATTGTAATCGGGGCCCTGGCAGGTACACTGCAAGACTACACTTCAATACTTCAATGTTCCAAAACTGGCGCCTGACGTGTAAGAATGATCACCTTGCCGTTGAAACAAAAATGCACTAGATACGCTGCAATTCAAAGGCCAATACAGTGCCCTATGCACTATTAGGTGCGGGTAAGGAAATGATGATTTTTTCAGGTGGTTATTGGTTAGTCAGATTTTTTTATAATTTGCTCTAAATAAGTTTTTTGTTGGTCTGGTAGACTCAAACCAGCGTGTTTAGTATAAATATATTATACATATGTATAAACTCAATTTCATCATAGAAAAGATTGCATTATTTTGAATTATTCATGCTGTGAAAGTTATAGTATCCAATTCTAATTCTCTGCCTTACATATTTTAAAATAAATTACTTTTATATGGAAATAAAACGTTTTGAAGAAGATGTTATACAAACAACATTTTAAAATTTAATTCGAAGTATTTTAAATTTGTTGTTGGTTAAGTTTTCACATAAGTGCAAACTCGAAATGTTGCAGTTGATGCGTTCAGCTATCACGTGTTTGATTTCGGACGAGATGTTCAATAAGTACTTAAAAAATCTAAAAATTAAAATGAATAAATATTTCAATTTATTGATACAGAAAGAGAAAACATTTTTGAGAAGAGAATATGGAAGTCTAGGCATTTACAGGGATTATGATCTGCCATGGGCTAGTTTAAGTGACCACTTTACAGACTGTGTAACATTCACTATTCTGCCTATGTTTAAACATCCACATTTCCTCAACTCTTCCATCTGTTGACTTTTATGAAGTAAAAGATCGGAAACTTTTAATGATGTTCAATGACAGTTCATAAGCCCTGTAAATGCCTAGACTTATATATTCCTTTCTCAATTTTTTTCCCTTTCTGTTGCAACAAATTAGGATCCTTAAATAAATTTGGAGTTATAACTCCATCTGCCTGTCTCTTCATTTCCGCACTCGATGGTGCGTAGGGTAGTGCATTGGTACACCATTGTAGGCCTCGTGGTGTAATAGTCAGTGCGTTTGAAAGCTCTCGGGTTCGATTCCTGAGATGGTTGAAATTAAATATTTATTTCAAAGGGTGTTTTCACACCAGAATATTTCATAGTCTCTGGACTGGTTGGTACCTTAAGCGTATGACTGATCATCTTACCTTCATGTAGCAAAAATGATCAAGATTCGCTGCGATCGGTATACCAATACCAGCCTGTCTACAAATATTTGAATATGATGTCCATAAAGAATAAAAAATATATATCTAGTAGGAGTGCAACATACTCGTATATCATTTTTTAAATCAAAATGAATGTACTAATTCGATTTGTATACGAATATTATCAAAAATTATGACATTATAAAGTACCATGCACGCATTACATTCAAATTCCTGCATATTTGTGTGTAACTGAGTTAAGTACCAAGGTAAACATAGTGATATCATTAAAATAATTGTTATCCAATGTATCTAACAACCTTGTCAAATAAATTAATAAAAAATAAATTTGTAATTTAAATTTTAGAATGTTGAATTTTCGTTCCATCGCTCGTCGAGCGCCAAACTGGTTTGCGGTTGGAAGATTTTTCAAAATCACCCAAGGCAAGTTGCTGACAATCATACTTCACTCACCTCGGCTCTTTTTGCGATCCCGATGGCAAGAAAGCGCTTGGACCGCCTCAGTGCTCACCACAGGCAGCGGTCAAAATCCAAAAAGAGAAAATAGGTACTCTGTTTATCACACCCACTATTATTTAGCTCGTTAAAATGTTGACACTTTCACAAACACAGCTGATGTTCGAACGCTGAAATCATACGCGGCAAATTCAAATATTTGGAAAAAAAATGCAATTTGTCACTTGTCACAATATTCGTTTTTCTTTCTAAAACTCGCTAGATGTTGTTTTGACGTTTTCAAATATTCGAACGTACGGGCGGAGCATGCGCAGAAGAAAGCGACACGACCAACGCTGCGCGCAGTAACTTTCAAACTGAGGTTTTCTGTATTTACCAGCAACTGACAACTAGCAACTTGTTGGTATAGTAATACAACAACGCGCTATCATCCGTCGATGTTCAATATAACCGCGTGCGATAACTCCAGATGTATCGAGGAATTCTAACGGGTTTTGCGAATGTTTTGAATAAGATATCTATCACCTTTAAGGCTGACGATCTCGACGCCAAAGTAACTGATGTCCAAAGAACAGCTAGAAAAACGCAAAAAGAACATTTATTACTAGCTCTCGATAACATTGCTCTCTCTTTATGTGTGGTGGTGTCATCATAAGTGACGTCACGGGTTTGATGAAGTTTTAATCCACATGCATAGGCGTTTTAAAAAAAAACTTTAAATATTAGAAATCAAACACTGATTTGAGTCTACTGAACACTTTATTTTATTTAAAAAAATATAAAATATGAAAACAAAAATTTCGTGACAATCGTTTAGCCTTGTTAGAGCATTTTCAAACGAATGTGAAGATTAGATGGATTGAATATTCTCATATAGTTATATAAAAATAATCTTATGAACTATAGCATGTACATTAATCATAATTGAGGGAAAAACCGATGGTTAAGGGCAAGGCTAAGTGTTTAATAGGTAATGGGAAATATAGGTATTTATATTTGAATTTCGAAAAAAATATAAAAAAGTATTTATTGAGGGAAAAACCGATGGTTAAGGGCAAGGCTAAGTGTTTAATAGGTAATGGGAAATATAGGTATTTATATTTGAATTTCGAAAAAAATATAAAAAAGTATTTATTGACATACATGTAGGTACATATGTATTGTGCGATAATTAATGAAGCTTTATAACTTTAGATAATTGCTGTCGAAAATATATCAATAATATTATATAGTTTTAAATATATATAAATGTATATATATTAATGAAGTTGAGTAAATATTTGTATGTAACCACTTACCGACTTTTTATGTCTACATGTTTCGAGACGTACCCGTCTCCTCATCAGGACACTCACTACACCAGCATGCATGTACTAAAATACACGTTCATCTTTACCACAACCGCAGAAATACTTGTATACCTACATATAACGCATTTACGAAAAAACATTAATAAACACATTAATTAAATTTTTCGACCACAAAGTTTGTTGAGGAGTGGACGAGGTGTGAAGAATACCTAGTCCTAGGAGGAGGAAACTTTAGAGTGGATTGTATTGTTAGGGAAGGAAGGTTGCACAACTCCACTAACCTGCTGATGATGAGGCGTGATGAGTACTGGAACCTGGCTGGTGAAGTTGGCGGTCGTGAGACGGTGGCACAGCTCGCTGGATGATAGATTAGTTGAGCACTTCACTCGTTAATGTTAGATTTTGTACTGATTTTCAATGTTGTTACCGGCACTCACACGTAGTATTATTGTTACATGGAGTGCGCTAGGAAATGAGGAGGACGGGTAGATAGATATGGATTTGGTCCGAACAAAATTGATGTTTTGAACATAAAAAATATTAAATTTAAAAAAAAAACGAAATAGACAAAAAATAAAACAAAAAATTCCAAATAATTAAATTTTACAAAGATGCAGTACAACTGCAGCTTTAAATTATTTTTAATACAATTAATATAATAAAGCATGTTTATCGTTGAAACATTAAATAAACGTAAATATTTAAAAAATGTCTCATATCTAATGGGTATTAAAAAAAATAGTTTGCGGGGGGGATGGGAGTAGTACCTATTTAAGCGGATCTTATTTCACTTTTCGGAAATTAGAATTGTAAATGTCCGCCAACTAAAGTGAAGGCCGTATAAATTCTCCACTCGGGTGATTTTCGTTTGATTAAATATTCTTGAATTCTGCGATAATTGGACGGCTTTGATATTTATTGTTGTTTCACTGATTTTCAAACAGCTTAAACCGAGGTGTGGTCCTTCAGTAGATCCAACGTAAAACTTTACGACGGTTTCCAACAGTGAGTTGCTGAAAATAAGCCTCAAAAAGTTAAAATAATTAGGTTAATAGAAAAAAAAAAATATTTTTACACTTAATGGAGCATAGGGCACGGCATTTATATTCCTACGGCAGCGCATCTTTTCTTCGGTATAAAACATTATTGCGGAGTTTTTTACAAAAAAATAAATATGTGCAAGTCCAGATAAACCGCTCTTTAAGCAATTTGTTAGTTTTATATTGTACTTAAAAAGCTATAGAATATCGTAAGCACAAAAGGAAAACTAGCCAAGTCAGATTTCATGTGACTTGGTTAGTTTGTAAGTAGTATGTGAGTGTTTTGATTTTGTCAATATTTCCTGTAGCAGATGTTACCAAATAGAAATACCATTAGAAATAAGAGAACAAAAACATTATTTCGGGCATCCCACAAGGTTCCCATCTTGGTCCATTATTTTTTATTCTATATATTAATGACACTGTTGAAGAGCTCAAACACTAATCTATATTACTCTATGCTGATGACGCCAAAATATTTAGACCAATAAAATCACCAAACGATTGTATGTGTCTGCAGGAAGATCTGTTTTTTCCCATTCCATATTTTTTTACTGCCTTAGGTATATAAAATTGAATTTTGTGACTATTTTATTTAATGTATATTTTGCTTATATGAAAATGTTTGCCTTAAAACAGGTTGTTAGTAGTTAGACAGACTACACATAATTCGGAGAAAACTATTACCAATAACAATGTTGTTGAAAAGAGAATAGTTTGTTAGTAACTCATTACATATTATTGTTATTTACTCGAAGTGGCTTACTAAATACATATATTATGAATGTAAATCATGCAAATTCCTGATTTAGAGTGATAACGTTTGAAAGCACTAGTCCAAATCGTTGACTTAAAAGGCAACCGTTTAACGTCATTTAGATAACAAAAGAAATCTTCACGCCAAGATCATCTCACGCCAAATATCTAACAAGAAGACATGACATTGACTGCTTGGATAATGAATTAATCCGCTTGGATTACCTTAATTCGGCTATTTGTAAAGAATGTTTGTTGTCTTCCGTGCCTCTTAACATGATGACTAGCAAATCAGTCAATTACACGCTCTTTAAAATGTAGGGAAAGTAATCGACTGGTGCATTTTATCGACAGGTAGATTTCTAGCTAAATATGTGAGAACACTCTAATTGGTTCTTCTCCCTGATTTTACATGAATTGAAATAGTAAAAACATTATATTCGGACATGAATCGAAATCTTTCTTTTCTCAATCGGAGTCTTCATCATCATCAAACCCGTGCACCCGATGGTGCACAGGCCCCACTTAACTTCAAATGTCAACGCGTATTTTTTTTCCTTGTGTCACTTTAAATAAAATATAAATTTCCTCGATTTTATTTGTTTCACTATACTTTGTCAAGGTTCACGATCCGTGTTTTTTTAGAAGCCCGATATTGATTGTTGATCGCAGAATAATATACTATTATCGTATTTATGAGTAAGATCGGTTTCCCGGGTGGAATGCTAAAAGTAATGACAAGCTACCTCCAAAACCGAAATCAATACGTTACACATGGCTTGTTCGTGTCTATTTTTTTTGTTCTTACTCGGGTGTCCCGCAAGGATCTAACCTGGGCCCATTGCTGTTCTCTATTTTTCTTATGAAATTAAAAGTACAATAGTCAATTCGCGTTTCTTATTATGCGCGGATGACTTAAAGCTATTTTCGAGGGTTAAAACTTAGGGCTATTTTCTTACTATATTATTATATATCTGAATGAGGAAGACAAAATAAATTATTGTTCAATGTTTAATACATAGATAACACACCAGATATTATATGTAGCTAATAGAACCGTCGCGTCGCCCTTTGAAATTGCTCACAGATTGTGATGTCTTACAAACAATTACTTTTTTAACTGTGAAACTGCCCGTTATCTGTCATGGTGCCGGAAACATCTTCGTACTGCGCATGCTTACTCGCAATTTTTAATCCCAGAAAACTGCCCCGTGTAAAACAGCGAATAAGATGGGCCAAGACTTGGGACAAGAATTATTGGACAAGAAACTGCACATAATTTTGTACCATTGTCTTACCGATGTTATACGAGCTTTACCTACTCTTCAGGTTCCAGTCCAAGGATAACAAAATATTACATTTTCTTTCATTCTGGTTCTATTTCACATACATAACTGTATTAATAATCCCCTCGGACACTTACAAATTTTGATTGAAGATTAGTTGTAAAAGAACATCTGACACAGGCAAAAGAAAACTTGTCTCTTCTGAGAAACATTTAATCTAGTTATAATGATAATAATAATCTTTACTAGGCATTTTAAGAAGGAAAAAAAACACATTTACATTTCAAAAATAATATTAATTATAATATTGATTTGTTTTATAAATTTAATGTATATTTATGCCTAACGCTAGAGTAATATAATATGAATATGGAGTATCCTCTGATTAGGTAAGACGCACGCGGACGCCTCGTAATATTCCGGTCGAAAAGTAATTATATTTTAGTTCTATAAAACTTTTAAGCATATATTTTTTATCAGAAATACCGTAAAAATTGTCGTTTTTATCTACTGTTTATTTACCTTATTTTTTAAATGGCGCGATTTGATAAAAAAATATCATAGGATTTCCTCACTTTTTACCAGAGTACAAAGTACTGGCATGCACAGTAGATCTCCATTTGCTCGAACTCCAGTCATTCAGATTCAAATATTTAGATCGTTATCAGGAAATAAAAAAATAAAAGATATTTTTTTAATTTCAATTTTATTGCGCAATTAACTTTGCTGGACATGTTTAAATGAGTTTTGAAATGTGATTGCAATCCTGGCAACAATCTGGCACGCATGAATCCGGATAGTTGGAGTTATGCCGTACATATTACTACCTCAGAACAAGATTACATTCTGATTACTTGTAGGTCTCACGATCAGCGCATTTGCCAACCATGTAAGAGGTCTCAGGTCCATTTCTCGACGTGGTTTAAATGAAATACTTGTTTTTTCACTACAATATTTTATTCATTTTTTTAATTTACGCTTTATATAGGTACATGTACAATTTATATACACACAAGAGCGGGCGTATTGCCTTAAGGCAATTTTTCCTACCTACAATCAGAATACAATTTTATATATTAATTTAATACAAAAATCAACTAACACTTTACTATGGAGAGAGGTCAGAGAGGAGAAGAATGGTGATAGGATGGAAAGAAGAAGGAGAAAGGAACAACTCAAACATTTAAATAGTGACATTTCATTCTTGATTTAAATGTAAATAAAGAAGGGGCGGCTCTAACATTAGTGGGTACATTATTCCACAATTGAGCAGCTACTTCTGTAAAAGAGGAGGCAAGAAAATAAGAGGGGGGAAGGGGTATTAAAAGTGTTTTCCCGTTACTAGAGCGAAGATATAGTCCATGTTGTGATGAAGGTTGGAAGAGCTCTCTCAAATAAACATGCGAAGTGGGATATTTTCACAATCCCATACTGGCACCTGATGCGTAAGACCCACCTAACCTTCCATGTAACAAATATGATCAACCAATGCAGTGATAAGGAAATGATGATGATGTAACAAAAATTAAAAATACTTTACAATTTTATAAACACCTCTGCGTAGAGAGGTTTTTGACTTTGTTTCCACAAAATTACAACGAAGCTCTGTGTAATTCCATGTGAATATACAGATGTACATAGAACGTAATGGAGGATCCTATTTCCTATTTTATTTATTTGTCTTTCTCGCTTGTTGGCTTTCGTGTTATATTGGCCCAGAAAACAGAATGAAAGTATTAATTTGCTGGCACGAGGGAATCAGGCAGCGTATGGGACCCGGGCAATTTGTATGGACGCAGCGCTTTGATCCCACAGTTCATGTTCTGAGCTATAGTGTGCTTCGCGACTTTTGTAACGTTTTACACCAAGAATACCGAAAACTTTAAAAACCTTCATGTAACAAAAAATATCAAGATACGCTGCGATTGGTTTACCAATGCAGTGCCCTACGCCCCACCGTATGATAATGATGATGTAATGCAAGATATCAATTGACATATCAAAATTTTTAACTCGAGTCTCTGTGAAGAATTCATATCATCTCTTTATAAATATTTTATTATGCTCTATAGTAACCATTAACGATTCATTTGCAAAAGCTTCTTATGCTAATGATCTGCTGTTAACTCATTTTATGTTCTTAATATACCGACTGTTTTTATATCTTTTGTTTGCTGACATACATATATTATATGTGTACATATTTTTCATTTTATATTTCTGTTTTTTATTTTTGTATAACTGAACTCATTATAATGTTATATTTTATATTCGATTCTGCAGTGCAATAAATAAATAAAATTAAACGTAATAACTGACGATTGTATTTATTTGATAATTTGTATTAAGTGATTATTTTTCTTTCAGTTGTAGTTTATTTTCTTCAGCATCAATAATGTATACACAGAGAATTGCAAATTGGTTAAATGACTTATTACTTAAAGGTGCTTTAAAACTTAATCTACTCAATAAAGGTTTTTTTTACACGCCCATGGCCCGTATTACAATGGGAAGTTAACAGAGTTATCTTTAATTGTCTGCTTAGATTATGGATATACATACTCTAAGATTTCCGATAGTGAAACTTCAAATTTTCATACACGTTAGTACAGAAATTTCGGTTTTACTTAATAGACAATTGAAGATAACTCCCATCGTAATCGAGACCCTCGGAAAAATGACACATAATTATTACACGTAAAGTACATTTTTTGGTTTAGACATCTTTTGAATTGAAAGGGGTCAAAACTAAAAATCGAATTATATTAAATTTCATTTCCTCAAAAAAAAATTCAGTAGAAAAACTTAATTACATCATCACATATTTTTTACCTATTTCTACTGATTAGTCAATTTCAATTTATTTAATTTGTTCTGAAAAATAAATATTTTAAATGAGAGCATTAATTTTTTTTTATTAACACGGATTTAAGGATTTTCGTAACGACTAGAGAAGTCGGTCCTACGAATATCTCAATTTTGTATCTTTACAAACAAAAAAACCAATTCAACTAAAGTTTATCTAAACAAATAAAAAGATTTTCTTCTAACTTCTGTTAAAACAACCGATAGTAATTTATGTACATAACTTTATCGACGTTACGGTAAAGTACTAATGAATTTTAAGGTGATGATACAGTTCGTGGGATTGTATAAACGCATTATGTAATGTTTATAAAATTGAGCGAACGGAGTTGTTCATTAATTATTGTATTTTTTTATTAGATAACTGCTATTAACTAGTAACTAGTAACTAGTAACCACTCTATTCCCTGGCCAAGTACAGTACAGTAGCTGCAGCTCGCTACCAGCTAGATGGTCTGCTGAGTGCATAGTCGGGTATAGTAATCGAGTCAGTATTCGGTATTATTTATGATCCTAGCAGAACGCTAATTGTGTTGCCCGTTAGTTTTAGAACATTTCCATAACGGAGAATGGTGCATCGTGGTGCATTTATTGACCGCAGGTATGCCGCCACTATGTTGAAACTAATATACTATTATAACATTATGTACAATTATAGATTCTTCCGGAGTTTCCATTAAAGGGCAAAAAACTGCAAAAAATCATAGCGATACAAAAACGAATCGACTAAAGGAGCAACATGAGTAATATATTTTCTTGGCGTGTAATCCTAATCCTTTCATTTATGTGCCATATACGCTGTACAGAATAACAATAATTCAGCTTCAATAATCATTGTCCAAATTGTTTGCTCCTAGGCGTCATAAATTATCAGGTTTTTCTGTCTAAGTGCCAGTTGCGCAACAAAAAATTTAGTTTAAAAAACTTAAAGTTAAATAACTGTCTCGTTTTCGTTAAAATTGGTGAAGCGAGCTTTTTTATTTTTCCCTTTTCACGCGAATCATTTTGTCCAAAATGGAACTGGCGCTTAGGCTAGTTGCAACGAAAAAAAAGTTTAAAATGTCATATTTGAATCATAGTTACGATTTGACAAAATGGGTTGCTATCTTACATTTTTTAAAGGAGCCCGGGCTATAACCAGTTAACAATAACATCGATTAGAAGATTTTTTTAACGCTTTGTATCTCGGAGCCGTGTAAACACGTGATTATATAACCATGCGTTGTGTCCCGGTCCCGTGTTTTCACGTGGTTTACCAGTTGTCTAAAAAAGTGCATTTTATTGACATTCAGTGACCATTATTAGTACTTTTTTGCTGCTGGTAAACTACGTGAAAACACGAGACTGGGACACAACGCATGGTTATTATAATCACATGTTTACACGGCTCCAGGATACAAAGCACAGAAAAAGGAGTGGGGCCCTGTATATGTGCGAACATTGCAATGCGCAATGTGGCTCTCCATAAAGGCTAATGTCGGCAAAACTATCATACATAAATGACTTATTTTAAATAAATATGAGAAGTTTTAATTGATTTAACCCAGTATATTATATATATAAAGCATGAAATTTCACAAAAATGGGCCGGGCACAGGGTAAATTCTATGTGTATTCGGCCGGTACTCAAAAGTATTAATAGCCAAAAATATGATGTAATTTTACCTTCTTTTAAATTGTTCGCGTATTTTTACTTTTACACCAGAAAATCATTCAGATTTTCGTCATAATATCTACAGTGAAATTTTTCACGTTATTTGCTCATGTCATTTTTTTTATCCTTTCTTGGCTACATTGCATTCAATCAAATTGATCCGTTCCACCATTACCAATTTACTACGCGTTTCCATTGCGCTAATAATTCGTCTATTATCTCTCAGGCTTACGATTGATTTCACAAAAGTTTGCCGTTAGCGACTTACTGAGCTTATTACCTGACAGTGATACATAGTTCCTACTATGAATAATTTGCTGTAGGGTCTTTTCTCAGGGCTTCTGTCAACTCTGTCATAATCCATTCGTCTCGCAATGGGTACTGTAATGTAGGTAAGCTTATAAATAAAGTATAATCTAAAATCTGTCATTTGCTCCGTTACAATTCGCGAAATAACAGCCTTCGGGCTGCGATGGTGTCGATAACAATAATTCGCTAGTGCATCCATCACGAATAATAGGACACGGTGCTTAAGTTGTGAGTCAGGGGCCTTGTGCTGGACTCGTTCGTCTTTAGAATCGTATGCGACTTCCGTAATTCGAGTAGGCATTTTTGTTCATATTAACTTAAAATTGACCACACTGATCAATGTGATGATGATGATGACGTATCAACAAATGTGCAACAAATAAAACTGTACTTATTTTCAATCCATTATCAAATTAAGTTTTACTAGAAACGTGATTTTAAAATTATTATATCGCTCTTTTCTTTGTAGTCTCAATCCTGGGGATTGGTTTGCAGCAAAGTCCTGCATCTCTTCCTCCATTGGTCTCTATTTTCTGCAGCCCTCTTCAGCTCGACACAAGAGGCGCAGTTAAAATCTTCGCACACTTGCTCCAAATATTCCCGTCGGGGGCGCCCTCTATAATTTGTCCCCTCAGCCATTTTTATTTTTATCGCTCGTCAATGTCAAAATACGTATTTGAAATATATGTTTTTTTTTCTTTTCTTTTATTAAGGAAACATACAGTACAGTTACATAGTTTTATATTTTACACAGTTTGACTTAACTTGAATGGACCGGTGAAGTTTCCATATTATAAATTAATTATATGTAAGGTTATTAATGAAAGTACAAAAAAGAGAAGGAAAAAAAAAACATAAATGGAAATTGTTTCAAAATTAAAATTAAAGTTTAAAAAAGTTATTTTAAAACTTGTAGTTTGTAGATAGTATTTACAAATGGAAGTAATATTAAAAATTAAGAAAATTTGTAAAGGTAATTAAAAGTTAAGAATTAAAACAAAGAATGAAAAACATGCTCAGGTGTAAAAATAAAATAAAGTAGTTATAACATTTAAAAAAAAAAGGAAAAACATAAATATACAAATACATATTTTAAGGGATTCAAAGAAACGAGGAGAAGAATATTTAAGTGAAATATAAGACAGTAAATTTAAGCCAATTTAAAAAAAACATCTTCAAAATCAATGACACATTGTTGTAAGAGCAGCAATATATTGATTTTATATACATATACAATATAAGTAATATATTTTACAATATTTTTTTAACATCCAATAAATGAATATGAAATATTTCTAATAACATGTCGATGTGTGTTATGTCAAAGGCAAGTAATAATTATAAATGTTGCAGTGTCTCAGTAAAACATTTTCTTTTATTTTTTTACAATATTTCATACACAAAGTATTCAACGGAAGATGTCTGACAAGAAACAATAAAAGTTTACGTGTGGCAGGAAAGTCATAGATAAATACGGATTGGTTAGTGTTGCCACTTTATAATTGAATTGTCGGAGGGTTTTCGAAAATAGCATTATGACAAAGCAATCGAGATGCCCAATCGACTATTGTCGAGTGGGTGACAAAATGTCGCATCTTTCCAGTATAACGCTCCTACTTTGTATTTTAAGTCGACTACCCGCCTTAGTATTTTTTTACTAGATATCGTAGTATTAAAAATGGAAATATGTTGTATACCAACGAAAAAATCAATAATTAGGACATATTAAAAACAAATCATTACTGGTACAGTTATAAAGCTTTACTTTCAAAGCACCATCGTAATCTTCAGCGGATGTCTTAGGTATTTTTCTTCTGTCAGATACTTAATTCCGTTAGCAAAAACTCACGAATCTCTTAATATTCATGTCATTACATTTTTATTTCCTAAACTTATTCGACCTAGAAAAATACTTGACATTGAAATTAATGATTCAGATTAAATTTTAAATAAAATTATCGATAAAACTTCTTGGTTTAGTTTCACTTTTATTTCCCCTTTATTCACCAGTCCTGAAGATGCCTTCTTAGGCAAAAGCGCTCGTTGGTGAAAATTAAGTAAAAATGAATCTAAACCAAGGAGTTTTATTGATAACTTTATTTTATGGAGTTTTATCAAGAAGTATCTACAAAAAACATCAATTCATTCTTGGAATTAGTTAAAACAACATGAACTCGTTAAACTTGGTTATCTTCGTCCCACTAACATTATGATAAATTAATGTGATTTGTTAACTTTTTTACCTTACAATCTTTACTTTGTTATTCTTAGTAAATTAAAGTTTATTTCAAAACACAATATTTTTTTCCTTTCATAACGGTTTTGTATAAAAACTAAACTTCCAAGCTAAAGTGATTTTATTTTTTAATCATTCGTAACTGCTATTTCTTGTAATTTAATTACCTAGCTTTTTTATTAAATAGGTATTTAGATTTATTTATTGTGTATGCAGACAATTGGTAGAATTCCATATTTAATTTGGTAATGTATCCAAAATAAAACAAGTTTATTGGATTGTAATTCTACTTTATTTTTTATAAAATATACAAAGGGCATATTGTGACGCGTTTCGTCTTGTTAGGACATTTTCAAACAAACTAACTTAAATATTTACGAAGTTTCCTTATATACTAAAAATAATTGCTATTTTATGTTTGTGGATTTCTATACAAGCCAAAATAAGTAGAGTAATTAAAATTCAATTAGGGTATACTGAGTATATTAGAGGAATATTTTGGTTATATTGGGGAAAAACCTTCCATTATTTAAAAAACATTTGTAAAGATATGACTTTAAAATTAATGTAATAATTATAAAAATATTGATTTCATTTATACAGGTTTATTTTGAAAATTATTGTTGATATTCTACATTGGTGTTTTACACAGGTTTCATTCATGTTTAATGTCAACTAAGGTAAAATACATTCAGATTTTATAATATTATTTCATTTTAATTTAATTTATTAGGAACATTACAAGTTTTTATATATTTAGTAGGTATATAGTAAAATAAAAATAAAAAAAATATTATACTCGTACATAATATGGAATAAAGTAGAATTACAATCCAATAAACTTGTTTTATTTTGGAAACATTACCAAATTAGGTATTTAGATATTTAAGTTTAATTTGTATTTGTTTCAGATGTTACATTTATTTTTTACTACTATTTTCTGCCAGTCATCTTTTACGTCTTATAATTATTTTTATTAAATTCTACAATCTTTGATTTAGGAATGTTAGCTTGTTGAAAGGAACTGGGTTCTTAAAATAAGTACGCACAATATACATAATATATAGGCGCTAGGCTTGGCATTAGCATTCACCCTCCAGCGTCCAACAGTTACCGCCGATTGGCGTAATGATAGTATTCTGATTGATTTCAACACAATGTTTAAATAGTAAAATAAAGTAACGTGACCCCAGGCATTCCCAAATTAAAACAATATTTTTTTCCAAAGTATTACGAAACGAACGTTTTATGTTTCATGGGAATTTTTTTTTCATGTATTTTTTTTAAACATACTGATTTATTAAATTATTAAAACGTGAAGAAAAAAAAGACAAAGAGAAATATCTATTTTCAAAAACACTTATCCGCCAAATAAATAATGACCTCAGCATCTTATAGCATGTGTCCTATTAGTAGGTACGTTGGTTTAATATTTTTATGAAACTACTACGTTGTTGTGTCTAGGCGGATGAAGAATACAGTTATGTCTGTCAAATAGAACCAGAACCCTGGAAATGGCTGCCCTCAGGTAAAAATCCCGAATAAGGAAATCAAGTGGAGAAACCTCCGCGCAAGTTATGTAGTGGTTTGCACGTTCGCCTACCTTTCTTAAGATTCTGCGTTTTATTCCGACAGAATGGACGTAAAATGTTGATTTTAAAGGTTGTTAAGGCTGCGAAAAGAGGGGTAGGTACCTCTGGAAACCGGTAGTCATCGAAAAGTCGGTGTTTAGTTATATTGCCATATACAAACATTATCTAACATTTATTGACGTCTAATATTGAAAGATTTGTATCGGGATATTTTGGATCGAGTTGTAGTCCCTTGACTAGTGTCTCGGACTCATGGCTCAAAGGTCCGTGATTCGAATCCCACTCTACCCCAACTTGATTTCCATTTTCTTATAGTGAGTTATTTACAACTCGTTGAAAATGGCCCTCAAAATTTAGGGTAAATCATAAGAAAGCAAATATTTATTTTTATTTAAAATAAATAAATAAAAAGGCACACGGTTTCTTAAAAAATAATACAAAATTTCTAGTTTTTAACTATCGTAATATTAAAATAAAACATATATTTTATTGTGAAAACATACGTATTTGGCAAGTTCAATGCCTCGATTTGCATAATCTTACTAGCAAATGTCGAATTTTTATTGGGATATTTGCGCGGCAGGTATTTTGAGTTGTAAATTTATTAACGCAAGTGGTTCTTAAAATATTGATCATAATAAGTAGCATTACATGTTTATTCTCGCTCATTTATGTATTTGTTACACGGTTACAAAATGAGGGTATTTACTTGTTTTTCAAAACTTTAAATCCAATATTATTTTTACAATATTTATTAATTTATTTATACATCGACGGTTCAAAGAACCCACGAAAAAAATGTTTTGCAGAAATAATCACAGCAGTGAACAATAATTATGTAGAACCTACAACCTACATAATATAAAATATAATAGAATAATTAAAACTTAACAATTTAGTGAACATAAAATATACAAAAAGTAAAAAAGAAACATAACATCTCTAAATAAGAGATAACAATTAACATGAGAAAATTTTATTTTCTAAATATAAATATAACAAAATGAAGTTGAGAATAATTTAAGATAAAAATAGAGTGGTTAATATTCAACTAGGTAATAATAAAAAAGATAATTAATGCAGCATTAGTACTTTATGAATAATGAGTTTTTTAGAGCAATAAGAAAACCTAAATTATCTAAATCTCATGTTTATTTTATCGGTTGATTGGAAGATTTTATAATTTGATTTTATTTTTGCACCACAACAGGCCAGGAGGCCCAATTACAGTGGTGAATTACATCACAGAACACCCAGGCTTGAGAAAAATCACATTTAATTTTTGTGTTCTCACCGGGAATCGAACCCGGAACCTTCCGTCTGTGAGTCAAGCGTCTTGACCACTACACCACGGAGGCCGCCTATGAAATTCATTTGGTAATAACTCCACCAATGTACAATCTACATTATGTCGAACACGTTAAACTAGAGAAATGAAAAAAACACGTAAACACGTATTCACATATTCGCAATTCACCTATTTATTTAATTTGTCAAGGACCGGATTCAACCCCCTAGGGAGTTATTAAAATAATCATATTCACTACAACAGAGATGGAGAACATTTTACAAAGGAGAATATGGATGTCTAGGCATTTACAGGGTTTATGACATTTCATTGGCTGATTTAAGAGGCAACTTTACACATCGTGTAGCAACAAATATTTTCAAGCGTGGTAGGTGAAATAATTTATTGAATCTCGCTCTAATCAATAAAGGTTTTAGCTCTTTAACTTTAAGTTTGTAGTGCTACGAGAAGTTGGGTATATATTTTGTTTCTTAAGCACAGTAAAAATTAGAGCATTAAATATTGTACGGCGAAGTTTCCCGAAAATGCGTAATATGAAAAAAAAAAATGAAAATTATTTTCATAAAAACTAACTACTTCAAATGTTGTCACTTCGTCACTAGTTCTTTCGAATCAACCAATAATGATTGATTCGAAAACTCTGGTGACGAGAGTTGCGATAGATTTTCGGTTTACGGGAAGCCAACTCACCAATCAGCAGAACTCTCCGACGAGAATTTGTGACGTTATCTTAGAATTACGAAACTTAAAAAATCATAGCACTGATAATTCTTTCTTCTTCTTTTCCAAACCCGCTACTAAGTGGAGCAAGTGGACATCACCAGTTGCCTCCTTATCGTGGAGGGGTAGTAACGATTCTGGCTCTCCCGATCGGACTTGTTTCTTCCGGTTTACTAACAAACGAATGAACTAACATACCCGTCAGAATCAGGAAATTATGTACAGGGTGGCAGACAAATTTACGATATATACTTAGATTGAAAAAAATGAAAAAATATTTTGCAATGTGTGGATCTGAAAAGAAGCCACAAGACCTTTAAAACGGATCCTGGTAAGTGGGTGGGGCTTTTAGACCCTGTTACCAGCCAGCACTCTTTCCTCCTCCCTTGTCAGTCCAGCGCCCCTTAGTTCTGCCGAATAATGTCGAAAGATCGTCATCGACGGCCTTCCAGGACGGCGTGAGCCCGCTGGTTTAAAGAAGAGGCAACTTGGGTTAAGGTTCCCTGAGGTACGCGCAGCACGCGTCCAAGCCGGGTCCACCGCCTCATCCTCGGGACGCTCGTTACGTAAACTCCAAAGTATTTAAAGCTGTCAATTTTCTAAATCATCTGTCCATTATTATAGAGCGGCTGATCAGAGTCATGACAGGATTTGTTGTTCATAATCTGAGTCTTTTTGTATTAATATTAAGACCCAGAGGAGTAGAGTTTTCCTGCAGTTTGTCAACAATTTCCTGAAAAATCGCTGAAAATACGATTTTAAAAAAAAACCACTGAACTTACTTATTGACTTGTTTTTATTTATGACTCCTTTGATTTGCTCTTCGTTTTTGTTTTGTGGTAGGATTTTGGATTCGTGTTGATGATTCGCACTTTCATTGCATTAATTGGTTTGCATAATGACTTGCAAATGAAAATCAAATCGTGCTTTTACCATCTCTCAATCCTGTTCGGTCAAACCAAAAAGGTTCAAGGGATTATCCAGTCTGTGTCTCTTTGCTGACAAATACTTATTTTAAATACGTAATTTCTCCCGAAAAACACGTGCGAAGATAGTATATTTATGTATCAGAGAAAACCATATGATGTATAAGTATGTAGTATGTGGGATGACGGGAAGATGGCGTATCAGCCTGACAGCCTGACACACATTCCATAGCGGCCTCGTACCTCGTGCCTCGTGCCCCAGAGGTCAGTGGAAGTGGACAGATGAAGCGCTAGCTAGCTAACTAAAGTTGCACCTCAGTTGGAGGCATTTCCTTCCCACTGGATATGCCCCATTGGGTCAGATAACTGTTCCTGGTTACTCATTACTCGTCGAATTACCATCACAGTGCCTATCTCCGGTTGGTACATGTCAGTAATTTCAATTATAATTGTAATCATAATGTTCAATCATCTTACCTTATTTGAGCACAGAAATTAAAGCGTTTTTATAATTATGTAAAAACAAGGTATCATAATTTAGATGACAATCCTCGCCATATTTCTAAAAGAAACAAACGTTGTATTTTTTTTTCTTTTGATATTTTTATTTAGTAACCCTTATGGATTACATACATTAAACAACATATTTTTTTCTTTATTAAATTCATGTTCTAGTGTTAACGATAATATTTAAACATCTTTTGTAAAGGTTGTCTGAGTCTTTTGTTTAGTTTTGTCTGGTAGTTTATTGTATAATTTCAGTCCCTGGTTTATTAGTTAAAGGAAATTTATAACTGGCGAAGAAAATCATTTCAATTTCTTTTTACCTTCTCAAAATATTTCTTATTCTAAATTAATATTATAAATATACATAAATGTATAAAAAATTATCCGTGTGGGGCTAATAACATTTTAAATATTTTACTATGAGTGTATACTTTGTAGATCTCAATTTGTTGCAACAGAGAGGGAAAACACTTATACGAAGGGAGTATGGAAGTCTACGCATTTACAGGGATTATGCCTGCCATTGGCTGGTTTAAGTGGCCACTTTACACACTGTGAAACATTCCCCATTCTGTCTATATTTACCCTGGACTTCCATATTCCCTTCTCAAAATTGTTTTCCTTCTCTGTTGAAACAAATTTAGATCTGAATGACTGTCTTAACTGTCCTTGTCTCTTGTTTTAGAAGGTTAAATATGATATTTTTCTGATATTCTCGTATTGTGTCCATGTTTACTACATTTTTTTTTCAAGTTTTAGTTCTTCGTCTACAATTACATCAGTGGCTAATTCATAAATAATTTTTAAGGATCCTAGTTGAAAGAGTTCAGTTTTATTGTTTAGGTGGTTTCAAGAATCTTTTAGTTGCTGTTAGATAAGGGAGATCATATACCAATTTCAATATTTTATTTTGCTGTTTTTGTAATGAGTTCCCCATAGTAGTTGCATATAACATATTTTAGTTTTTACATAGGCTTCATACATTTTTTTTTCGGTTTGGAACAAAGTTTAAATTTTTTTTCAAATACTCGATAATGTATTTATTTTCCAATATATGGTTTACTCTTTTTTTATAACTTGTACTCGTATAATACCTTCTTATGTAATATATAAAATAATAATCCACTACATTCCCAAGAGTTATCAAAACTAAGTCCGGAACAGAAATTAATAGTATGTTATGGCGGCAAAAGGTTCAATGGCGGTTTTGGCGATACTTCTATCTTATCGAAAATAGCAGGGATGCTGGATTTCAACACTTTCGAATCTCGTCGTAAATGTTTTCTTAGGAAATATTTCCGCAAGCTGATTTCCGGAAGTATACATAATTCAAATATACTGAAAGAGATCAGTTTCGATGTTTCCAATAATTATACTAGAGCGAGATCTTGCGCATTGTTTTACGCACCCAGAAGCCGTGAGAATGCAAGTCAGAATTCACCTATTAATAGGGCGCTATTCGCTTGCTGAATATGTACATATCGGCAGTTTAGTAGCTAGCTATCTGCTTTTTATTAATTAACTTCTACCTTATATTTACAGTCTGCATTACATGGTGGGTAACTCGTAAAGTAATGCAGACCACAATTGTCAAATATATAAACAGTTTACGGTTTTTGTAAACCAAACAAAATATAAAAACAAGACAAAGTAAATAAACATTGAAAGTTCCCTTCACGTCCCCTGATCCGTTTTAGATGTCTCGTGGCCTCTTTTGATATTTTTATACGATACATTATTTGTTTATAAAAGATTAGCGATATTTATAATTTACAGTTACAACCCTTATCTAGTGAGTATATATGTGTAGTTATAGTTTAAAATATAGTTATAGTTTATATAGTTATAGTTTATTCTTTGAATTTATTAAGCATCATTTAATGAAATAATAGATAAAAAAACACATCTAAAAAATAAGGTCCTTCCTAAACACGGGAATTTCCTAGCTAGTCGAAATCTGAAACAAAGAAACTCTACATTTTAAAACTGTGAAATACATAAATAAATAATTATAGTCAATTTGTCTGTCACCAGCAATCTATTTTTTCATCTCCACCAGTCACGAGCGGGGGAGAAATTGCAAAGTGACGTCACAGTGCAGCGCGTGGGGGTCTAAATTTGGACTTGTGTGGGCACGGCGCGCTCTATTTTAATTTGTTTTTCCGGAACGAGAGTAACAGAAGTAACGTATGTAATTCACATTTACAAAATAAAGATTCGACGGGAGTATCAAAAAGACTCCCTGTATTTTTTAAATTTTATTTTGCGCACAGATAAATCAAAGTCCCCCCCCCCCCAATGGGCTTTTTGAACCCCTCACAAATCAACGCGTGTTTATTTGTTAGGTTTTTTAATAGTTCGATGGCAAAAAATATTTAAATAAAACAGTATCTCTCAACTCATCTGCTGCGATTGACATGAATAACATTTACATAAATTCGAACAAAAACCGCGTTTTAGAAACAAGAAAATATGTTCATCAATGAAACCTTTTCAAGCATTTTCATCTGTTTGAAATCTCTAGTACAATGTATTTTTGTAGGATGATAATTTAGCATTCATATGTTCCTACGCGCATTCTAAACTACTATTTCTTTAGTGAACATTCATTCTTAGTGGGTCAATGTCCTCGATATGGAGTTCTGACAAAGCTATCATTATAAATAACACTATGGCAATCTTACTGATGTAATTATACAGCGATCAATAAACGAGTTCAACATTTATCGCATTCATACTTTACTTCAGTTTAGTTTTTTTATGTTTTAGTTTTTAATTTTTTTCAGTGTTGGTATAATTTACACGCTTGTAGACGTGGGAAGATGCGAAAATGCTGGCTGGCGATAGGGTCTCCTGGAGGCAACTGGTGATGTCCACATGCTCCACTTAGGAGCGGACGTGGAAAAGAAGAATACTGTTTCTATGATATTTATTTATTTACAAACATAAGTTTATTGTACATTATTTGACACATAAGTTCCAACTCCATGGGACTAAAAGTCATGTGTTGAGATGGGACTAGCAATCAGTTGACACAGACAAATGAGTATATCAACCACAAATATAGGATCAGAAACATGAAAAAAATTTGAAAATACGTTTATATGTATATGGCACATCAATATGGTAAACAGTAAACTCAAACATTCGAAAAATCATCAAGGAGTTTCCTTTTAAGTTTGTAAGTGAAAATTCTTGATGGAAGTTCATTGTAATTTATATTTAAATAAAACACGAGTGATACTTTAATCCACAAATTTGGAATATCCAGTGACCGGTTTCATCGCTTTCGCGACATCTTCGAGACTGGTATCTTTATTAAAGAGTTATATGTATTTATACATAACAGAGGTAAGGATAGATAATTCAAAGTTATATATAAGTAAATTAAATAAAGTTATTTTTATCTTAAGGATCATTATCAACAAATTTTATTTGGGTTAACTAATGAATAGATATAATGTTATTTTAATGAGTTTAAGTATGTAATGAGTTTAACATGGTTATCTTTATTTTTTGTATCTTTAGTTTGGATATTAACGATTTATTGAAAAGGCAAGCTTTCTTTTATTATTGATTGATTTTGTAACAAACGCGTACCCTACGGATTACGGATTAGATTGTTAAAATCGTATAAATAATGATTCGCCATCGGCAATGCCTGGAGTAAATCGAATGTCTTTAGATATGTACAAATATATTGTTATTTTTCCACTTGGTCGTTTTTCTTGATGCGACTACGTAGAGTCGGAAAGAAACCTGCGATTATTATTTATGATCCGTTCTTGATAGCCTCGCTCCGAATTCATTTTACAAACATAATATAGAAAACGAGATATATGATACAATATCAACACACTCCAAACTTTGTAAGTAGTTGGGATAAAATAATGGCGTGTTAGCAAAGTTATTAACTAACTGGTGTTACGTGCCACACTAACCTCGGAAATGATAATAATTAAATCGGGTGCCTCGTGAAATCGGCGCTTTAATAAAAGGCACTTTATTGAAATTCATTTTCTCAATTCGCTCGATAGAGGTTATTTATTCAAAACTTCTGGAAATGCAACGGAAACCACAATAGTGCATTTAACTGTAAGTAATATATTGCTTCCGTTCAAAACATGTATATGATTTTGATATTGCATTCATGTATGTATTTTAAAAAACAACATTCAATGTAAGAAATTCATTTTTTCATAATTAGACATCCGCATTGTCAAGTGGGAAAAAACACAATTTATTTCATTTAAAAAACAACGTTTTTTCGAAAATGATTATTATTATTATTGAATGTAAGATTGTAGTAAATGGAGATAGTTTGAAACAGGTCGAAGAATTTGTATATCTGGGTAGTATGTTTACTAGAGATGGAAATATGGACAAGGATATTGAAAGGAGGGTTAGTGCCGGTAACAGAGTTAATGGTGCCTTAAAGTCTGTCGTAGCAAATAAGTGTCTATCGCAAGAGGCTAAATTAGCAGTTCATAATGGAGTTCTGGTACCAACCCTAATGTATGGAAGCGAAGCATGGAGTTGGAAAAAAAGGGACGAAAGTAGACTGAATGCTGTTGAAATGCGATCCCTCAGGCGAATGTGCGGAAAAACAATGTATGATAGGTGCCCTAATGTCGAAATTAGAGCAGAATGCAAGGCTGAGTTAAGCATTATCGACAAAATTAAGAAAGGTCTTTTGCGATGGTTCGGTCATGTGGAGCGAATGAATGATGAAAGAACGGCTAAAAAGATTTATGATGCGAATGTGTCTGGTTGTAGAAGTCGAGGAAGGCCGAGAAAGACATGGCATGATCAAGTACAACAAATTCTTGAAAGTGGTCATGTGAAAAGTCGGAATAATCGACGTGCGTGCATGAGAAGATGTATGAATGTGAAGGAAGCAAAGGAAGTGTGCCAGGACAGAGTGGTGTGGCGTTCTATCCTCTCTGCCTACCCCTCCGGGGAAATGGCGTGATGGTTAGTTAGTTAGTTAGTTAGTTCAAATATCAAAACCCTTTAGGGTTATATAAACATATTATAGGTCAAGCCATGTTATGTCTCGTCTGGTTATTCATAGTGTGTGTTTTTTTGTGTCGATTTTTAATTTGTGTTCAGAATATTTTTTCTAGTAGTCGGGTCGTCATTGTAGTGTTTAAGTCCATTGTATGGTATTATTGCCTGTCATACATTGCCTCAGTGCCTCAGTATCAAAGATGGCCAAACGCCAAAAATAGTATCAAAAGCGGCCAACTGCATATTTAATACTCATTCTTCGTAAAAATAGCGTTTCTGGTTGATTGTTCAATGTATTGTCAATTCGGATTTCAGAAAAAAAAGTTGCCATGATCTATTACAGAAATTTGCAGATTACATAAATAATGTATTGAATGGCTTGCGGCATATCTTGGTTTTATTTATAGATTTTTCAAAAGCATTCGACACATTATGTCACTCAAAATTATGATAAATATTAGTCAATTGGGATAAGGGGAACACTACATTCTGGTTACTAAAGTGCATTATTCTCCATTAGTTGTATATAATAAAATAATGATAACGTTGAATCGATTTAAGTATAATTATTTTCTTATTCATTATTATGCAATTTTATTAAATACCTTTTTAGTATATGCATTAAGATGGGCCGATTTTTTTTTTTGATTCCACTAATCTAATAAGAAAAATATGTTGTCAAATGGAGTCAAAACTACGTGCACAAAAAAGTATTCAAATTGAAATTAATTTTGTGTCTCCGGATTGGCTTTGTAAAATCCGGAGACAGATGTTGTCTAATAATTATAAAACTTTTTATG
This sequence comes from Micrasema longulum, assembly GCF_059751315.1. Classification (NCBI taxonomy): domain Eukaryota; kingdom Metazoa; phylum Arthropoda; class Insecta; order Trichoptera; family Brachycentridae; genus Micrasema; species Micrasema longulum. Next base: position 29,813 of record NW_028278087.1, read on the forward strand.
CAGTTAACAGCTGCCATTTAGCAACTTTTTTTCACTATAACAATTTTAAAAAAAATAAAAATTGGCAGCCAACCAGGACATGAAATGAATTTGAATAATTGAGTTTTCCTGCTAACGTTTCTTGTAAGACCTACATTTTCGCAAAATCATAGCGCTGATAATATGGTACACAAAATTTTTTTGAAAAAAATTGCTTAGTTTAATAAGTCTATTAACAAATAATAAAAATAAAAAAAACCACTGAACTACCTCATTGTAAAGAATAGTTTAATTCATTTGATACAATAACTTTAAAATGATTTAATTATAAGTCTGGCTGATCACACAACCTAAAATATGCATTTTGCAGAAAACAGCCTGATCTAATATTGAATGATACCTTATTCAGACATTCTGTATTCTGACTTCATAAAATTAAAATACTCGTATTTATCCACTTTAATTTATTTAAGAGAACTAGATTTCAAGAGGCATTAATTTTCCCACCAGCATCTATAATATAAGATTTTTCTAGTTCTGTGGGTGTCTTTTGCAAATTGAGAAATGCCGTTTTTTGATCAACACTATTTTCAGAAAGTAATTATTAGAGTTTTTTGTATGAAAGAAGCCTGGCTGTTTTTAGCGTAATATAGAATTGACCTTACTGCACCCGATAACACCAATATCTATTTTTTTCAAATTTGTGGACCGGCTGCTTTCTGCAAAGCTACATTAAATTATTACTACTACTACTACTACTACCACTACCATCACGCCATTTCCCCGTAGGGGTAGGCAGAAAGAATGAACCGCCACACGCGTCTATCTTGGTATTTATTCCTAGCTACTTCAACATTCATAAATCTTGTCATACATGCCCTTCGGTTCTGTCTGCTTTTGACATGACCAGGCTTAAGATTTTGGTTTATCTGATTATGCCACGTCTTCTTTTGTCATCCTCGTCTCACGTTACCGTTCATTTTCGCCATGAATACTTGTTTTACCATTCTTTCGTCGTCCATTCGTTCTACATGACCAAACCATCGCAGAGACCCTTTTTTAATTTTATCAATTATACTTAACTCAGATTATCACTCTCGCCTGATTTCATCATTCGTTACCTACCCTATCATACATTGATTTCCAACACATTCGTTGAAGAGATCGCATTTCAACCGCGTTCATTCGGCTTTCATCCTTCCTCTGCCAGTTCCATGTTTCACTTCCATACATAAGTGTTGGGACTAAAACTCCGTTGTGCACTGCCAGTTTAGCTTCGAGTGACATATTTTTGTTAGCAATTACTGTGCTTAGTGCGCCGCTCATTTTGTTGCCCGCATTCACTTTTCTTTCAATATATTTTTCTACTCTTCCATTTCTTGAAAACATACTTCCCAGGGGTGCTATTCTGAACCACTCTTGCGGCACGAGAAAACAGTTTTTCTCATGTATTTTGTATGTAAATACACAAGTTAATACGACCACGAGAACGTTTGAAATACCAGCCCTGATTCACAAATTCTTCTACTTGTTCGAGACATGCCCAAGGCCTCAAGGCCCGGCCGATCGCATTTGTGTGAGGCTTCTACAAGTTATTTAATTAAATTATAATACCTTCAATAAATATCAATCCGTTCCGTGTTATGATATCGCACCTTGTGGATTTTCGCCATCTTGTAAAATAGACCAATATATGTGTGATACTGCGTGTACTTTTCTACCTTTAAAATGTACGCAAGTACGACAAATGTGATTGTGTAATTGCATTAATTTATGTGATAAACGTACATCAAAATGATCCGCGTAATCAGCTAAATAAGGTATGTACGAGTATATAAATGAAGGTGGCTCAAACGTGTTGAAATATCATTTTAATCAAAATTCCGCTTATGTAATAATTTATTCGAAAGGAAAATCAGTTAACGCGATGCAGTGCCTAGCGCAGGGATGGCGAACCTTTTTCGCAAGCGGGTCAAATTTGTTTTTGTTTTTTTGTAAATCCATATCACGGGTCACATAGGTTGAGTAATTAAAACTAAAAATGAATAAAGGCTTACAAATTTGATTGACTTTTAAATTTACAAGCAAAATTTTAATAGACTCTTTATAAATAAAAAAAAATAAATGAAGAATATAATAGGTATATAAAATTAACAAAAAAATAATGATTTAAACAACTACAGATTTCCCGTTAAACAATATTATCGTTTGATGAGAGATCTGTTGTTGTTAATTTGACGATATTTTTTCTATGCGAGGTTCATAATATGGTATAGTGGGCTGGGGAGGTTGCACTGCGTCTATCATGAAACCGCTACCCCTAATAAACATACGACAATTAATACTAAGAGTGATGCTGCGATGTCCCCCCACTTTCCCATCTGAGACATTGTTTCAATTCATGAAGGTACTGGATATTAGACATTTTTTAAAAAATAGTCGACACATTTCTGGTCATACGGCTACAAAAGTAGGTCCCAGCAGAATGCTCGGACGAGGTTTTCCGAGGTTATTTGAATTATTAAGTTCCAAAAACACGTACGACGTTTGCTCTAAGGAATTTATCTTTTGTGGCCCCAAGAGTGTTCAACGCCCTGGATGTCAACATGTTAAGTTCTCCAAAACGAAAGCCATTTTCAGAAAGAGTGTACAAGTCTGGATTTTGTCTAAGGAAAAAGACCATTACAAGAAACTTGTGCATGATATTGCATAGATTTATATATTACAAAGCGTGTTGTCCAGATGACCTTTAAAATATGTGTATATTTTTTTAATAATATTTATGTTTTATTTAATTATGTACGTGCTTTCACTTTCCTTTATGTTGTATCCCAACTCGACACAGAGCCCTTGGCTTAATAGAGTTTGGGATACGTTATTATTATATATTTTTGTAATATGTATGTATTTGTATGAATAATATAAATAAATAATTAGCTGCGTTTTCGTAATAACCATTATATTTTCAACTTTGTTCTCCATTCTCAATTATACATGATTTTTTTCTCTCTCGATGTTTAAATCTATTAAAAAAAATTCACATTAAACTGTTTTAAAACTAATAATTACGTTTCTAAATTATTATTTTTTTCCCATTTAAAGACACTTAACTCTAAATACTTAAATTTAACTATTTGTGGGGATATAACAAATCTAAGAGTTGTTTCCAGTTTTTTAAATTTATAAAACCTTTCTGAAAAGCTGAATTAATTTCTTCTAAACACGATAAATACTGTTTCACTGCTATATCGTTGGTTTCAATTTTACTTTCTAAATCAACTGTAGTTTCAAGATATTTCTTTATACATGGAAAATATTTTGTTTTTTTACCAGATTTTTTTGTAGTTTTAGAGGCGAAGATGGCTTCTCTTTATTTTTTATTCAATAAAAGCTTTGAATAAAAACAGTCGTATCTAAAAGTACGAGAGGGTTAGATAATTTCTCACGTGAGTCACTGCTTGACCCGCGGGTCCCTCGTTCGCCATCCCTGGGCCTTAGCGTGACGGTTCTCATACTGGTACCGCTAGGTAAATACATCAGATCGTCTTCGTGCATCCTACCAATTTCGTTATTCGGCCAATTAGGATACTTTTAAAAATATTCGATATTCGGCAGAATACTGCATACTATTTGGCTGAATTCCAAATCATATAAAAAACGTATATATTTTAATTACAAATTACTACTTTAATACTTAAAATCTATCAGTGGTAAGTTGTGATGGATGAAAAAATTTTTTCAGCATTTGTTGGTAGCAAACGATTGCGCTTTTCCTCATAAATAATACCTTGCGAGTTCTTATTGTCGCAACAAGTCACACAGCCAGTTTATTGTCTTTACTACAAATCCTATAATATTGAACAATGTTTTGAGTATGTCCAAATGTTTGCATACAAGCTAGACTGCCTAGACTTCTATATTCTCTTCTCAAAAATGTTTTCCCTCTCTGTTGCAACTAATTTGAATCTTAAAATATTCCCAAATAGGTGATATTTCATTAAATAGTTCCGTAATGTACAATGAACAAATAATTACTAATTACTAATAATCGATGCCCGACGGGGTTGATATGAAATATTTATTTAAAGGGGTGTTTTTACACTAGAATATTTCATAGTACCTGGACTGGTACCTGAAGCGTAAGACCGATCATCTTACTTTCATGTAATTTTTTTTTATCAAGATACAGTGCGATTGTTGTACTAATACAGTGCCCTTTGCACCATTAGGTGCGGAAAGAGATTGATGATGATGGTGATGAATAATTATGACTAATCACAATGTCACCCGTGAAATGCACTCATATTTAGCCGGCTTCGACCAAGAACATGGCCAAATATTCGATAATCCAAAACTAAACCGATTTATTTATTTAAAAAAAAAAAAAAAGAGTATCAGAAATAAATTTTCTGCGTCGCGTTGGTACCCTTTGAGGTTTTTTTGTTATCATGTTTGTACACGGTAGGTACATCCAACGACAAGATAACTCAGCGCTTTAAGGGCTTTTGGGTGGTCCTAGCTCCTATTAAAAAACAATTGTCAAAATACAAAGCCAAAATGACACGTCATTCGTAAATATCTAATGTGTGAAAAAATCACTGGTCTGTCGCCGTAATCCAGTGAGAAAATACGAGAATACGTTTGTATGAAGAAACACCAACGCACCAGCTATGCACAGAACTCTCCTCTGAGTCGCTATAGTCGCTTAGTGGAGATATATTTAACTGCAGTAAACCTTTTTTTGAAATAAGAATTATTAAAACTATTACAATATTTGAATTCGTCGGAATGTTTGAAGACAAAAGACTGGATTTCACCCCCTCGGGAGTTATTAAGATTATCAAATTTCAACAGGGATTGAGAATACCTTAATGAAGGGAATATGGAAGTCTAGGCATTTACAAGGCTTATGACCTGCCATTGGCTGGTTTAAGTGGCCACTTTACACACTGTGTAACATTCACTATTTTACCTATGTTTGAACATCTATATTTCTTTCATTCTTCCATTTGTTGATTTTAGTGAAGTTAAAGAGCTGAAACCTTAATTGTTGTGAAAAGCCAATGCCAGGTCATAAGCCCTGTAAATGTCTAGACTTCCATATTCCCTTTTTTAAGGTATTCTCCATCCCTGTTGTAATTTGTTAATCAAAAACTATTATTTAAAAAAAATCTATTTCTTTATAAAAAAATTGTTTTCACATTATACATTTAAGATGTTTCTATTCACTCTTATAAAACACACACTCACCCTGTCCATAACCCACCCTTACGCCTATATAGTTTAGATATACAATTGTAATGCGCCCTTGAGGTGATTTTTTACAAAAATGGCGCTATATAAATCAGCCAAATATTATTATTATTATTATACACACCTACCAAAACCACACTCCACTCACTTACCCACGCATCCTCACACACAAAAACTCAATGTATAACTGAATTGGATTTTTATAATTGTATTTATGTTGAAAACTTATTTGGCTTTATTTTGTGTTTTTTTTTAAATGTTGTATATGTTTTTTTGTATTGCTGTTGTTTTTCTGAATAAACAAAATAAAAAGTAATAAAGCGTTTATGCTATTCGGTCGCATACAATTTTAAACGTGTTTTAAAAAGGTACATTTATTTGTTAAAAGTTTGGTGTTTTCCAAATTAATTAATGCGTCGCGTCGCGTCCTGCAGGTTTGAATCTAATCCATCTTTTATATAAATAATAACTCGCTTTAATATAGTATTATGTTACATAAGAGAGATTTTCATAGCAAAAATATTTTTGTACCTGTTTTCTCTCGGTCAATAAATTATTTATTGGAACGTAATTTTAATAAATAACAAGCTTATAGGGATTGAGAGACATCTGTTAAACACATAACTAACTAACTAAATACAGGAAACTAGTCCGCTGGCGATTGCACAAAAAATGCACTTTTCGAATATTTTAAATGTGTAAATATTTTCACATTTAAATGAAATAATAATAGAAAATCTTCAAAAATACTTTTAAAATAATTTCAAACAATGAAAGCGATGATGATTCATTTAATATTATTATTTTGACGAATATTTTGTAAGGATTTTTGGAAGAAATAAATTGGATTTATCGTCCAATTTTATTGTGCTTCATAATATTCATTTGCATTGTATACTTACACAGAACGATACTACGAAATAAGTACTTATATTTACGTGTACCGAAAAATATTGGGAAAAAGTTTTCTGGCTGACCCGCTCGTTAAAATAAAAAGCTCCGCAAAAAACAAGGTATTTTGGTCAGTATTCTTAGCGTACAAAGCGGCCATGGATCAATATTTCGTTTAAACCAAACGTAGGTTAAGTATCTTATGAAATATTGTATCTCATGTGGATCTTTTATCTTCAAGATAATTATCAATATTCGGGAAAAACTATTATGAAAATGAAATATCAAAGTTTCAAACCTTGCAGAAGAAGATCCCTGCGGTACGAACAATTTGTATTTGTTTTTTTTGCCGCTAGAGCCCGTTAACTATTCCGCCACTTGTGGGTAATAAGCAAGATGGCGGATGTCACTTTCGACAGCGCTTCAGGGCGGGGATGTTTTTACTGTCTCCCGTGAATTATTCCGTGGAAATACCGATTCGCTGCAAAAAAAGTGTATAATTCGATTCAAAATTCTTCTTTGAACCCATCCGCCGTATGTGTTAACTTTACAAAACGTCAACGCGACAAACAATGCTATTCAGTGTCATGTTTATAGTAATGCACAAGGACAGTGCGATGTAAATGTGCGCGAGTTATGACTCTGTCTAAATGAAGGTAAATATTTTTATGCTTTTTTTATTAATAAAAATGCGTGTTCAGATTTCAGTTGTATTTTTTCTCAAAAGTTTGCGTGTAACGGTATCCGTGTGTTTAATTTTGTCTTCTCGCAGTGTCTCGAGAAAGTGAGCTTTTTCATCAGAAAATCGATTATTTTTATAAAACAGTTAATTTTCTCGTAGAGAAACGTGGTTTCGGTTTAATACCCGATCGTTCGGCGTATATTCGGTTAAATTTTGGTGCAGAAATGAGGAATTTGTGGCGTGGTATTCGATCACATGGGCATAAGCCATTTGACAAGGAGTGTGTTAACAATCCTTATCACATATTGCGCACTGGCTGTCCCGCTCGCACCGAGGGTCGCGAGCGCCCCCCATCGCGCTCTCCCTGTCCCTCCCGTGTAACCCGCGCTTGCATGCACCCCTTCACCTTACATAATGACCTTTGTTCCGATCTCCGCATTATTTCTCCCAAACTGATTCTAATAAGATTGTTTTTCCCGCTAAATGGTCCGTTGACCTTTTTCTTTTTTCTACCAAAATGCGGTTCGTGAGCACGTCCGACAAGTTCCTTATCTCCTTTGTCCTATGTTTATCTTTTTGTAACATTTACTGAACCTCGATAAAGACACTGGGAACATATTCCAAAACAAAAGCATCTCCACATGGCGTACAAAACGATGATTTTTTTTTAAATAGGTACATAACCATCCATAAATCCCATAAGTCTGAATCTAGCGTGTTGTAACTTTAAGAAATTTAGCTTATTTTCTGCGTTTTAATACAATACTCCATGTTCTCTATAAGTCTTATTCTTAAAGTTGTAACTTGTGCAATAAATGATATTGAAGGTCTTCGAGTCGCGTTATTTGTTCGGTCGGTTGGTAAAATCGTCGCCAGGGCCCCGATTACAATGGGAAGTTAACGGAGTTATCTTCGACTGTCTATAAAGAAAAACTGCTATTTGGGTACGAAAATGAGTAGGTATATTTACATTAACATTTAAAGTATCTTTGTCGGTAACCTATAATTGGACATGTTTAGAAGAAAAAATTGTATGCGTATTCTGCTTTTCATACAGAAAACTTAATTTTATTTTGTAGATAAAATTGAAGTTAAATGTTAACTTCCCATTGTGATCGGGGGCCAGATTAGAATGTTTACGCTAACACAGTTTTAATACTGCTTTCATAACGTGAGCGTGGGCATTCTTATCTGACGACGACTTTACTCTCGATGGCTACTCCTGAAAAAATAAATTGAGTAAAACTGATCACTTTCCTTCCAGACATTAGCCAGGCTCTTTATAGACCTGGGCTTAGAGGGGGAGATTTACCAAAATGTAAACTCTCGCCTTCCACACAGTAGCCAGCCAGGCTCGGAGGGCGAGAACTATTCACGGGGACCCGTCACAATAGATCTTCACAGGTCGGGTGACCCCCTCCCCCCCGCCCATTAAGAATAAAAATAAAACTGATCACTTTCCTTTCCATGTACTTACGGTTTGTTAAAATTATAAATAAGGTCAGGTGGGGCAAGAGTAACTGTGGCCACGTTCCATGTTCCATCATTCCCGAAACGTGTTCGAAGAAAATTTGTATATGTTCGATTGATTTTGCGATACACGTTATGTTAAAAGTGTCAATCCAAGAATGAAAGAGATGAGGGCTTACGATTTCCTTCCTTTGGCACTAATTCCAGTATAGCACTCTGTCGATTTTATATGCACTTCACGTTATTTTAATTGATTCGATCAGATCGTTTTTGCGGTTTTTTGTGTCTTGTTCGTTATGACACTATATTACTGCTTCACTAGTTCCTATACCTCTAATTAACTGAGTAAATATAACAATATCTGAACACTAAATAAAAACCATTTAAGCTCTGCACTGAAACAAGCGGATACCGTAAATACTGGGATTCCACGGGATAGAAAATCTTTAATCTCGCTAATACCAAGAATAATCGCAACTTGAAATTTGTCGCAAAAGAGAGGAAAAACAGGGCTCGCGACCTGTCATTCATTGGCTAGTTTAAGTTGAAGTTAGTTTAAGCTTTTTTATCGCACCCACATTTGACGGAAATGTGTATGTTCAAACTGTCTAGAATGGTGAACTCAATGTTGAATGGTGTTACACGGCGTGAAAAGTAGCCACCTTATATTTTATATACCACCAGAATTTTTAAATTTTTGAAAAAATATGTTGTATTAATTAATTTATTTACTAACGGACATTGTCCATTTAAACAATTCATGGGGTATAAATATTACAATATAAGAATAGTTAAAAACATTTTTAAAAGAAAAGAAGCTTTGACAAACATAAGGGACATCGAGGCAAGATCTGGACTGTTTATTTAGTACTCGTTTAAATCGTTGTAAACTTAAACCAAAAAAGTCCAGATCTTGTCTCGAGTTAACAGTACGACAAAGACGGGTCATTTGAGAATTGAGGCCATAGTTTGTTCTATGCTGATCGTTGAACAGTATTTCATCGTTTCTCAATCTACAAGTCGGAATATTAAATTTTACTTGTCCCAGTAATGATGGCACATAGATTATACCATTTAGTATGCCGAACATAAATATGGAATCAATATTAGTTCTACGTTTTTGTAGACTAGAAATATTGAACATTGACTCAATATCAGCATAAGAATAATTACCTCTCTCTAGTCCAAGCATCCACGCTACTTTGAATAATTAATAATAAGTTTTTGTCACAAGAGTATCATAATAACGCACACTGGTAGATCAATCTTCCACACGACTTTTTCAATTGCAAAAGGTTTATTATCTTGGAAAAGAACATATTTGATTACGTTTGCAAGACGTATGTAAATCGTTACAAAATTTAGTGTCCTATAAAAGGTTAAACTAGGCAATGACTGGTCATAAGCGCTGTAAATGCTTAGACTTCCAATTTCCCTTCTAAAAAATGTTTTCCCCTCTGTTGATAAAAAAGTCTATCTTAATAACTCCCTAGGGAGTGGAATCATTTGGACACACCATACTTTATAAATTGTTGATTGAATTACTTTCCCTTCGTTCCTTGTGTGAGTATCACCAGTAGCTCAATCACAAATAACTACCGACGTGCTTAAAAACATGCTAAGCATTTGAGCGATCACAGTGAACAATAATGAACATGCTTAAGTTATCGCAGTCATAAGTCAACGCGTGTGTAATCTCTAAGTCAACGCTCGTGTCGGTTTGTTTTTTGTTTTCCTCGTGATGATGGGTCATTCGGAAAATCTGAAACTAGCAGTGTTATTACATTAAACTCTTATGTGGTAAAAATTACAAAGTGTTTTATTTTAAATGTTTTTCCACAAAGTAAACACTGAAACAATAAATAATATAATTCACCATTTTGCCTGTATTTAAACATCTATATTCCTTCAATCCTTCCATCAGTTGATGTTTGTGAAGTTAAAGAGCTGAAACCTTTATTGATGCGGGTGAGATTCATCTGATTGAATTATCATTTACACGCATACTATGTTCATATACCACTAATTTTCTCAAATTGAACGCTTCGGGTAGGTAGGGAGAATCTGCCTTAAGACAATCTGCCCGCCCTTGTGCATATGTACGTAAACTGTATACGTATACAAATTGTTTACATAAATAAATACCAGGCAACGCCTGAAAGCATTTCAGGTCTGCATAAATTTGGACAAACTTTAAACATTGTTGGTTCACCATGTGTGACAACTTAAAAAAAAACGTATTCCGCCTAAGGCAAACAATACTGATTTCTCCGTTCACTAAATCAATTTCCTAGGCAAAAATGATTTCTGTCATCGTTTATCAAAATTATTATCAGTATTTTAATAAATCACTTAACTCCGACGCCCTTCATACGAGTCAGTCATTCCCAATAGATTCATCATGAAGTTATGTACTTAGTTCTAATTTCAGCCAACCGGAATCATAAAAATAGACTCTGAATGAACCGAGCCAACAGACCCCCAACAACGATTAAATGGGATATGGGAAATGGCCGATTGAAGTTGAATATTCCAAATTCTGGAATAAACCGACGGGCGACGCATTCAAATATTTCAACCATTTATAAAATGAATCCATTACTCAGCGTTTGTACGCGCAATGTTGATTTGCGCAATGTATTTTCGTGTTCAAATTCCAAAACAGTAAACGTTTTTCCTCTTAAATATATGACACACCACTGCGTCGAAATTCGAACCGACTTTGTTTGCTGTCGATAAATTTATCTTCATTCGAAGTGATACATTTTTAACGTGATTTTGTTTTGCAGTCTAACCAACACCCAACATGATACGTAGTATATATTGTCATCCTTTTGGTGAAAAAAAATGAGCCACAGAATCATAGTTTTGAGAAACGCATTCTTTAAAGTTCTAGAATAAACAAAAAGTAGGACTTTCTGTCTCACTACCGACATTAAAGCTAGATTAAAAACCGTTAGGAAACATTAGTTACCGGATATAGGAACCTACTATAAATTTCAAATGTAAACGGTGAGAACAAATCTCGAATGAGATATTAGATACTTTTCAGAAGAGATCACTATCGCAACAGTGACGAGAGAAATAACTTTGATATTTGGTTTGCTGGAAGATATTGCGTTTAGCAATAAGTCCGCCGGAGTACTTATTCTTTGTACTTGAAGATTTAAATAAATAAATTAATATTTTATGCATGCACACAACAAAAAAATTGTTTGGACTTAAAACAATCATTTTAATAATGTTAAATAAAACAAATGTAAAAGACAGGAAATGAAAAATATGTACATAATAATTAAATATCTGCTTCTCTCAATATTTCTATGATTTTTGACTTAAATTTGCATACATAAAAAATATCAGCCTCAGTAAATCTGTTGTTATATTGCTCGCAAATTCTAGGTATTGTAGATTGTTTCAAATAGTTAGTTGACGCGTTGTCCGTGTAAAACAGAAGATTTTGTCTTGTCGGTCTAGATGGCACACGGAATGGAAGTCTTTCAAATAGATTAACGGAATCAATTTTATTATTTATTAATTTGTATAAAAATAACTGGTGTAACATTATTCTTCGATTTTTAAGAGAGTTTATTCCATGGTGCTGCATTCTTACAGCATAGTTAGAGAAGTTGAGTTTTAACCGGTAGTCGACCTGTTTAAAGAATTTTGGTTGGACCTTTTATAGTCTTTTATTACTAACATAGTAAGGTGAGGAAGAAATATATGTACATCACAATTTAGGTAAAAGAGTTATTGGGGAATTGGAAATCTAGACATTTACTGGGCTCATGTTTGGTTAGGTGATACTTTGAACACTGAAAACATTCATCATTCTGCTTTATGTTTGTAATTTCCACAACTCTACTGTTTTCAGAAGTATATATCTAGCAAAGGCGGGTGTGCTTTCACATTATATGATGCTTTCTCTTAGATGACATCTGTTGACTTTTAGGTGAAGTTCTTATAAACTATCTGTTATCCTTAGGAACATGGTGTTTTAAATAACATTTTCTTTGTTTTCCAAGAAGAAATCTACCAAATAATGACTAACTTCCTAAACTCATGCTCCAACTCAAATCATGGCGTAGCAAGCTGCAGCTGTGGTTAATAGTTGGATAACTGCACTGCTAATAGATTACACGTCATTAGTAATCAACGTAATTAACAAATTTAAGTCTCATTATTGCGTGCATTAGTTTCAACTTCAAAGGAAAACGAGTAAAGGGAACTCCTGCACCGTTACCGCCAGCCACCTTATTTAAATCAATGTTCATTTTTGGTTATCTTTTTTCGGAAAAAAACTTAACATTTTAGGTAAATCAGGTTATAGTTATTTGGTATTAGATAAGGTGGTTGATATGTTTCCCCATTATGGTTTTTAAAAAAAACAGATTTAAAAAAAATCATTGTTCAATAAGTCCACTTATATTCACTACACATTGTCACCTACATACAATACTCACACACTCATGCACACATACACACACCCTCACACAATATATATATATACTCACCTCACGACATGTACAATCACGGATACACTAAAACAAAAATACTTAGCATAAATATTATGTTAAAATAAAAGTTATTATCATAGTGTAATTGAGACACATTTTAAATATATATTTCTACCGACATGTTGAAATCATTGTATAAATTCTATGTGTTTTGTTTTTATGATAAAAAAAATATTTTAAAAATAAAATATGTTAACTTAATCAAAATGCATTAATATTTTCAATGTTTACATTGAATCTGAAAAAAATAGATAGCAAGCGTATTTAAACTTATTTAAAACTTTATGTTTAAGTGCATGGTTCATGGACAATGCTGACATGTAATAAAATTAGCATGGATCATAATTTCCTTTGGAAATTGCTATGTAAGTAAACAATCTAGGGACCGGGCTAGGAATGGGAATTGTACTGTTTTATATATATTTTTATTGCTTGTAAAATATTTTTTTAAATAAAATATATGTGTGCATCAATGTGTAATTATGATTAAATTGTATAGGTGCAAATTTAGAAATAATGGTATGCGATAGAATCTCGATGGCATTTCACCCAAAGTGATATGGTTTGTTCCTAGTACCTGCTACATGCATGCCTTTACAAGAGTTCTGTGTGATATGGAATTATTTGCTCAAAGAAAATTTAGTTAATATTGTGCAATAGTATTATTTGTAAACAAGCAACTGATAAGTGCTAGTGAATTTTATCAATGAACTCTCCGATAACGAAACTGTTACCTTATCACTGAATTTGATAGTAACCGGTGTTTTTTTAAACGTGATAAAACTTTGTATAATTTTAAATAAAATAAGAAAATATTTTTTGGATTGAATTTGTGTTTATTGTGTTTGAACGAACGAAAATACACTTTTTTTTTTAAATATTTTCTACAAATAATGCGTTTTGCGACTAGTAGTTGCGTGGCGCATTCTTTAGGTACAATTTTCGGCTTCAATCTTCCAATTTTTTTTAACGAAGCCCATGCTACTTCCGTATCAGTGCGCGTTGTATTGACTCCCAATGCTTCAAGAGTTGTTGGCTTCTTTCCATTTACTGTGGTATTAATCCAATAGCGTCAAACCACGGGATCGTGGGGGCCAATTATCAGAAGCATTTAAAATGATGTTGTCGCCAAACTTGTCGCGCAGTAAATTCACGGTTTCACGAAGAGCCCCGTACGGTTAGCGAACTGTACACTGGTCTTAAAAGTAAATTTACTTTTTAAATTCGAGTATTGTACAAACGCAAAAAAAGTACTGTTCTAATCATTAGTTCAGAGGCAGAAAAATCACGACAAAAAATCATCCGTTCTATGGTATAATTTTATTTATTAATCGCTTAAGAAAAACGGTTTTAAAAAGGAAAATAAAATATATATTTATTTACTTATTTTACAGAAACAAACAGTCGACAATGATATAATAACATAAAAAAGATACGGTTTAAGAACAGACCAGCGAAGTTTCTAAATAAAAATCATACATATTAAATTGTGGTACAGCAAAAGGGTGTGTTTATGTGTATTTGTATGAGAGTAAGTGTATAGGTTTGTATGTAGGAGTAAGTATTCAGGTGTGTGTAAGTGTCAGCATCATTAAATTGCAAGTGGGATCGTATCGCAGCCAGAAAGAATCAGTCTTAATACATTTTTAAATAAATTAAGGGGCGTGTTAATTATATCAATAGATGAAAAAAAAGCATTATAGTTAGAGCAAGAACAGTAGAGGAAAGAGTGTTGCGCATAGTTAGTGCTACAGACTGGCAGATGGAATAAATACTTATTTCTTGTCACGCGAAAGGGGACATTAAGGGGAAATTTTGGAGAGTAGGTTAAAAGAGTCTACTTTATTATTTAATAATTTATATAAATAGCATAATTCAGATATAGCGCGTCTATTTTCAAGGATAAAAAATCCATTTTGTTTAGCAGATTGGCTGTAAGTGCACGGCGTTTTATTGTTTTTATAATCTAGTTTTTTTATTATTTTCGTTGAACATTTTCAATCCTTTCCATGTTTGTTATTTTTTTATATGTTATCAGTTAAGGGTTCAAATTTGTAGGTACAGTAAAATGACTTAAGCACGCATAACTCTTACGCTGTACGACATGTAATGTAGGCTATTGACGCCGATTTGATCTCTAGTCGTTAATTATTTTACGATACTTATTCTAGAACACACTAGATTAGAATTCCTCAGTTAATATTCCAGTTAATGTTTCGCTTCCAAACTCTAACGGCTAACATATGTAACAGTGTTTTAATTACTTAATTAAATGCATCAATCATACGTTTCTTTCTTAACTAAACCGAAAATCCTGTTACCTGCCGTCTTTAGCTATTATTCATTTGTGTTCGCGAATATTTTAATGGCGCGCATACTCGCAATAATAATTCTCAATTCGTTCAGCCTTAGAAATCGAGGCAACTAATCTAGCCACGTGGCTGCTAAGACTCGTGTGATTTAGTACCGACATTAGGTATAATATTTAACCTTCTCCCGACTCGCATTAAATCAAACAAACTTAAGGAGAAGTTATCATTCTAGTTTGAGATTCTAATTAACGCGGGTATCGTGTTATTTGTATGAACCGCTTTGCCGGAGTGAGGCAATGGGGAAATATCACTTTTTTTCAAATACATTTTTAAAGTAATAAGGGTCTATAAAACACTGTCTAGTAAAAAAATGTTTTTCTGCTACTTATTAGAAGCATAAAAAGTATTGTTAAAATTGTAATTTTGAATTCCCGCGAAAACGGTCATTGCACTGGCCACGCCCCCAATACGTCACAATTCATGTTCATTTTCAACTTTGTTCCGAACCATTAAAATTTTAATAGAACATCGTCACGAATCTTGACGTCACAACTATCAATGCCAAACATGTCTCGTTTTTCTAGTGATATATTTTTTATACGTTTAAAGGAAAAGGAGAAAAAAGGGGAAAAGGAGAAGCGACGTTTTAAAAATGTAGGTGCCTCGTGTTAAGGGGTATTCGAATCACCCCGATGTATGTTCCGCGATATTGCATAGTTTTCGAGTTATGATTTTTTAAAATTGGTTTTTGAAAATTTTCGACCGGATCAGTTTTTATTTTTTTTTTTTAATTTATGGAAGGTTTTTTTGTTGTATCTTATTTTATTTACATTGTACTTTTACGCATAAAACAATCAGCTTCGTAAAATTAATGAAACCTACATAAGTTTTGACCTAAAATTGAGAATTTAGATTCGAGTGAGTCAGATTTGAATTTTCAACTTTGAATTAAAAATCTAAAAAGTCGTTTTTATTGTTTTTGGATAACTTTAAAAACTGCTCTAGAATCTCAGCTTTCATAATAATGCAAAAAAAGTATAACTTAATGGGCTATATTATTCGCTGAAATCAGCCTTCAAGATACTGAGGCGGAAAATTCCTCCGATTTTTGTAATACTTTTTTTTATTATTATGAAAGCTGAGAGTCTAGAGCAGTTTTAAGAGTTTTTCGAAAATAATGAAATTGCAACAGAGATGGAGAACATTTAAGAGAAGGTAATATAGAAGTCACAGCCAAACCAGCCATTGACAGGTCATAAGCCCTGTAGATGCCTGGACTTCTATATTACCTTCTCTTAATGTTCTTCATCTATGTTGTAATATTTTAATATAAACAGCTCCACAGGGAGTTGAATCCAGTCCTTGTCCACAAAAATTTGGACAAACTCAAAATATTGTTAATGAAATTGCCTTTTCAGATTTTTAATTTAAAGTTGAAAATTCAAGTCTGACTCGCTCGAACGTAAATTCTCAATTTTATGTCAAAACTTTTGTAGGTTCCATTAATGTTACGAAGCTGATTATTTTATGCGTAAAAGCGCAATTTAAATTTAAAAAGGTGCAAAAAAAATAATTAAAACCGATTGAGACTGTCAAAAATTTTCAAAAACCTATTTAAAAAATCATAACTCGAAAACCATGCAATATCGCGGTACATACATGGGGGTGATTTGAATATTCTCAACACGAGGCACCTACATTTTTCCTTTGGACGTCACTTTACCAGCCAACCTGTATATTTATTTTTTATTGTTACATATGAAAATATTTTTCCACGGTATCTATATTGATTTTGAAATTACAATGAATTATTCTAAATGCATTTCATATATTTTTATCGGTATTCGTAATACGTGTTATTTCCCTAGTTATGATTTATAATTCAAATCTTGATAATTTTAATTATTATTGAAATAAGAATTATCAGTGGAGCTTATTTGTTCAATTTATTAAAAATATACATTTGCGTTCCTAATTTATTTAAATATTTTATTCTGGGGCCACTTTCAATTAGTAATGTTCTGCTAGAAAATCGGAATCAAGTTACGGGGTTCGAACCTCGGGCCGATCTAAAGTCTACGAGACGACAACACGATTGAGGTCTACAAATATTTTTATAGTTATGTATATTGTATATTGACATTATAATGCTCAGTATTTTTTTCGAAGACCGATTAAGTGAATTTGCTAATTTGTCTCTTTTAATATATAAATAGCAGTGTAGCATCATTGTTACTGCAGTGTTATTCTTAATATTTAACTTAATTGATTTTTAAGAATTCTGAAGTTTGCGGTACCTATGTATATATCGCTCAAAAGAAATCTTAGAGATACGTCAGTGTTCTACTAAGAAAGATAACAAAAATGTGGTTAACTCAATAAAGACTAAACAGCCAACAGTGTATTTCTGGGGGTTCGATTTATCTACATAATATACGTATAAGGTCATATAATGCCTATCATTAATACATTCAACTTCTAGATATCATGACAATTGATCAAAGAATCAAATTCAATGTTGCCAATGAAATAAACAAAATTATTAAAGGAATAGTTCCGAGATATTTTCAAAATAAACTAAAAAATAATGAGTTCTTTAATAGAAACTATGCAACAAGAGGATCTAAAAATATAAGACTGGAAAAGAAATCAAAATCAATGTCCCAGAACTGCCTTATGTACAAGGGAATAAAACTATATGAAGAAATGCCAGAAAGCATAAAAAATGAAATTAATGTAAATATATTTAAAATTAAATGTAAAAAGTATATATGTGAAAAATATTAGGTAGTATATAGTGTAAATAGTGAATACAATTAATGAAAATGTACATATGAAACAGTTAATATTATAAATTAGGATATTAAGTGTATAATAGTGGTAAATAATGTTAGAATAAGTATAGATGTAAAAATTGTGTTGTAAATATATATTAGACTATGTTACATAGAACTAAATAAATAAATAAAAAATATTTGAAGCACTAACTGTGTAATTTTTCATACTAAAAAGGGCATTAAAATAAGGGCACAAAAAGTTTTGTGGTTAAATAGTTAAAAAGGCATATTTGTACTATTTTTTATTACGAAACATTGTACTCACTAAGATAACCTGTTTTGAGAATGTCATGAAAGGAATTAATCGGTAATTTTAAACAAACGAGCGAATTGAGAGAATGCAATTCACATCTACATATTTTTTTATTTTTTTTAACCCATGTTTAAAAACGACAACGTGTAATTAAAATCAAAATGAATTATTTCGTTTTAAATTATTGTCATAATTATTGAAAGTTATTCACAATGGATCGATGTTAATTGTTAATCTGAATACATTAATGGCCAGTCTATTAGCAAAACACAAATATTTCGGGTCTCGCCGCTTCACCCTCAATAATTCTGCGAATATATGTAATGCGTAAATAATCCGCTAACCGAAATAATTATCGTGTTTCAAAACCGATGGCCGGTTTATTTACATTCGTGAATTTATTATTATGCCTAAATATGGCGGCCTCCGTGGTGTAGTCGTCAAGATGCTTGACTCACGCACGAAAGGTTCCGGGTTCGATTCCCGGTGGAAACACAAAAAATAAAATGTGATTTTTCTCAAGCCTGGGGTTCTGTGGTGTAATTCACCATTGTAATTGGGTCTCCTGGCCTGTTGCAAACAAAATACAGTATGAAAATTTTGAACAAACTCCACATTTCGGCTTATTTATTTATTTTGTTCATTAACGCCCAAAAGGCATTTACAAAAAATAAAAATAAAATACATGCTAACATACTAAAAAATAAACACAGAATATACAGAAAAAATATGTGAAATTAGTTAGAAAGGATATTATAAATAGTTTTACAAAGTAAAAAAAAAACAAAACAATAATAACAAAGGTATGCAAGAAAAAACAGTAAGCATATAAACAAAAAATGCAAAGATATAAGCTTATGAAATACATTCTGTTAAGCTAACACAGTAAATAAAGTGTTACGGTAAGCAATAAAGACAAATTTAAATTAAATTAATAAACAAGCAAGCATATATTATCGCGAAAAAAGAAGAAATAAAAATATGTATCTATGAAATGCGTATTTATTTATTTTGTTCATTAACGCCCAAAAGGCATTTACAAAAACTAAAAATGAAAAACATGCTAACATACTAAATAATAAACATAGAATATACAGAAAAAAAAAGTGAAATTAGTTAAAAAGGATATGATAAAAAGTTTTACAAAGTTAGAAAAAAAAACAATAATAACAAAGGTATGCAAGAAAAAACAGTAAGCATATAAACAAAAAATGCAAAGATATAAGCTTATGAAATGCCAATACTACAATGCAATTTGATATAATAGTAAAAAATAAATAACAAGTATGAGGTTTTTTTTTAATTTGTGGAATTGACTTGTCAATAATAGTTTGACGAGCAGCTACAAATTAACTTATGAATTAAATTAACCTTATTTTGTTTTAAAACAACGCGAACTTAGAAAATTATTATTATTTATTTTATTTTATTTAGTTCTATGATAAACATAGCCTAATTTAATATTTACAACACAATATTTACATCTATACTTATTCTCACATTATTTATTACTATTGTACACTTACTTTTCTAGTTTATAATATTCAAAGTGTTATTTTTTATGTACACTCATATTAGCTTATGTTTATTTACTATTTATAATATAAACAACCTAGTATTTTTTTAACATATTATATACTATTTACATTTTATGTTAAATATATTTACACTGCTTTCATTTTTGATGCTTTCTGGCTTTTCCTCAAATAACTTTATTCCTTTGTACATCAGGCAGTTCTGGAACATTATTTTGATTTCTTTTCCAGCCATATATTTTAAGATCCTCATGTTGCATTATTACACTATTTACTTGTAGTTTTTTTAGAATTGATCGAGTGGACAAAAATATGCTTATGTTAACTTTGGAAACATTCTATTTGCATACTCGAAAACTATTTTAAAGACGGAGAGTTATGCCAACGATTTCCGTCATACTAAAAACATATTTTTTTGTAAAAAAAAAATGTATTTTTTAAATTTCACAATGTGATTTTAATTGAATTTGCTGTATTACTAATTACATTATTTTTTAGGTGTTAGTGCAATTGTGTAATATTACGGTTATAATTAGACTAAAATCGTGTATAGATACCGCGCCGCCAAACAGTAAAACATTCCGACCGGCTAAAACGGTCCACGAATCATTATTGATGAGTACATCGGAATAATATTATTATACATCAAATCAATTTCACAAGAAATACATGCGTTGTATATACATAGCACATGTATAAATTTGTAAATTAATCTTCTAAATTACCAAAGATTGGAAAGCGTTATTCTTCGGTAATAGTTAGTTTATTGTTAATTGTACGTATGCAGAAAGCAGCCAGCCATAGAGAAGTGAAACAGAGATAATTGCACTTTTGTGAAAAGAGTAAATAATCAAATATACCCAACAGTTGAAATGTTTTTTTACTTTACAAATGATTGATTATGCATGTAGTAGTTTTTTTATAACAAAAAAATTTAGTTTTGCGAACTGAGACTGCAAAATTTTCACCATTTTTGTAGTGAATTTTAATAATTTTAATGCGTTTTTGAAGCGTGTATCGTTCCATTTTTAGTAATGGCGTAGTTTTTACCTGTCAAATGTCAAAAGATGACAGCTTCAAATGTGACAGCTGCCCAAATAGCGGGCTATTCAAAATGAAACCTCTTATTGGAAAACCCTATATTTACTTGGCAATATTGATCGGACCACTGCCACTGCATAGCACCGTCATTATTTCTGTCGGTAATCTGGTAATTCGGCCACTGACTTATTGAATCGACAGAAATTTACTTATTTTCTCTCTTTGAGCGACCCACTTTTAATTCTGAACAATACGTTAGTTGCTCGTGTGGTTATTTCAGCATTATTATTTTTCGCTCACTTGCGCAATGTCGACAAACAATTAGAAATCCGCATTTTAATAATTACGTATTTTTATTAGAAGCCGTGATGAAGCGTTAAAGCATGATAAATATTATTATGAATATAGCGTTTCGCTCTATGGACCACACAAAGTGCAAGGCCATTAGTATGTATATGCGAAATCGTCCCAGTCTATTCTATAGGTAACTTGAGAAGAGACTTTTGACGTTTGCACGCTCATGAAGTTCTGTAAATATTGACAGTTAAGTGTAGGAAACAAATGCAATACTTTATTGTTGAGTCGCCGCAATAGTGGCGTACCACCAGGAAACTTCACTATCGATCGACAATATCGACTTTATATTGAATATCGAATTATGCTGTGCCCGTTCATTTTAAGGAGTTCGCAATACGATTAATTAAAGTCAATCGATGATAACTTTGACGTTGAACTTATTTATGCGCCAATTATAAATAGTTAAGCATTAAACAATAAAACATACTATTATGCGTGATAGTCACTGAAAACGAGACATGTTCATATTGTTCATGAATTAGTAACTTAAGCTCTATTTTTTCTCATCGCCCATTTCTACCTCCACCGGCCCACCCCCTAACCCCACCCCCGGCAAACTCCCATGATTACTCAGAGCAATCAGATTTGTCTCGACGTTGATAAGGAAAAAAACAAACGGAGTGTACGCTGTGATTGCGATATTGTATTTACGTGACTTTGGATATTAGACATTGATACTGTAACGGACCGGTGATCATAAAATGTTGTTTAATATATCGTTTGGGACCCTCATATCTGTTAGCTAAATGTTAGACCGTTCGTCCAACCGTCATAAACAACTATTTCACTCGCGATTATTACTATGTGATCCAAACTCCGTATGTTGTAAGATAACACTCCCGAATTAATCTAAATAAATCATTTTTTTTATTATAATGAGGAATTCCAGCCCAACCCGGAATTAAAATTAAAAATTTTTTTCGTGTACCCGTGAATATTTAAAAATTTTGGAGTAGGATGAAATATCTCAAAAACACACGCAAAAATAAATAAAAAATGATAAAAATAGTATTATTTTTAAAATCGTTAATAATGACGTCACTCCTTATATCTACGTGTAGTATTTCCGGTTTTCGCTTTAAAGCCCCCGCACCTTGCAAGGAACGTTTTGACCATAGAAAAAAAAAGAGTATAATTTGTGATTAAAAAGTTTTGACATTTCAACCAGATTTTATGTCAACTTTCTAGGTTTTTCTAAATCGAAACGTTCGTAAAAACAACCATAACATAGAAATGAGCAAATTACGATCAACTAAATGAAGTAATCAAAGCAATATTCCATAGATTCTTGTCAGTTTTGTTATTGGCTGGAGAAATACAACTTACCGCGGTCAGTGAAAGTAAGAACGCCAACCGTTTTATGACGTAAAAAGTGACACACTGATTACAGTCATTTGGCGCGGTATTTGATAAATGTAACTTTAAAAAATCATATCTTTGTAAATAACGCACAAAATATATATATATATATATATTTGCTTAGTTAAATAGTACGCTAATAGAAAATAAATAAATTAGAAAACAGTGGAATTCCTCATTGTAACGTATATAGCTATTTCTGTTACTATCTTAGTCGCCCTATAATTATTGTGGGAGTCATATTATATATTTTTATTTTGTATTATTTTGATTTACCTTAATTCATGTATTCCTGTTGAATTACCAAGTAAAACAATTAAATCAACTGTTTTTTTTACTTTCTCTATTTTATTTTTAGTCAGTATTGAGCTATTTAGTCATGGAACCCCGTTTCGTTTTACCCCATCTGACGGAAAATTATTCAAAATCGATATCGAAAAAAAAAGACTGCCACAGCACTATTGTAATCTATCAAAAGTACCTTCTTATATTGTCTGAACTGTAGAAATTGCTATCTTTTGTTGCTTAGTCCCAGTTTATTGCAAAATGGAAAATTAACGCATTATTTCATCTAATTTGGTTACTGTTTGAATCGTTATTTTTTTTAATAGGATCTAATTTATCGAAACTGTATTGTTATATTTTCATTTATCACAATAGTACATAAAATAGTCACGTATCCCAAACCACTCGAAACCAGAAGCCCTCTGTTGAGTTGGTATACAACTCAGAGTAATAATGCGTAACCTAGAGAGGAGCCCAAACGTAGGAAAACCATTCTATGACTATTGTGTATTAAGTTAGCATCAGTTCGCAGCAAAACAATGGGCCGTACTCAGATCGAGAATCGCCAAATGGATATTAATTTGCATTGTAATTACTTTTAAATATGTACCTGCGTATTTATCATTGCAGGGTTATTCCAATATATTCATTTTATAAAACCGAAAAGTTTTAATGACGTCCACCTGCGCTCGTCTGAACGTCATTATACCGTCTTCAACCACTCTTCACAGAAACACGTGGTTGAATAACAATGCGAAAACGGCCTTCACCTTGGGATTTCATTATCAAAACCAGCAGTTAGATGGATGGGTTAATATCGTCAGCATCATGTTCAAGTCCCATCAGGGCAATATATGTTAAAAATAATAATATGAAGGGCGCATGGTGCCTCCCTCTATCTTCCGCGTCAGAACATATTAGGTTATCTTTATATATATAATTCCTCTGTACGTGTGATGTCACCGTACTCCTAAACGGCTTAACTGATTTACGTGTGGTTTTCAGAGAAATATAGATCTTTACGCTGTGCGTGTTCGTAGATACTAAAATCTTCAATCGAATATGTAAAAAAAAGTTAGGAGCCTAAATGTTTTATTCATCGATCTACCAGGGTTGCATTCGATGAGAAGAATGTATTTGCAAAAAAAAAAAGGTTGTTTTTTTGTGTATAAAAAAGTTTGTTTTTGAATGTTTACAAACATCATTTGTTTTTTGTGGATCTCAATCAGATTCTTTCCTTAAATTCCTTATAATTTCCACCCATTTATTTCTTTTTATTGGATTTTTGGTAGCACTAAAATAATATTAAATTCAATACATTTTTAAAAATCGTATCCCTACATTAAGTACACGCCTTTGTTGGTGAGACGACCGGGGTTTGACGTTTGCAAAAAGAATGCCATATTTGAAAAAATATTTATTTTATGTTTTGGAATTCAACCATAAACGAGAACCTACTTAAATTTAATATTAACAATTTTAGTTATGGAATTAAATCACAAACAAGTACCTAGATAAAAAGTATTTTTCCAAGATAATAGCAGGCAAGCCAACGTTCGGGCAGGACAACGTCTGTCGGGTCCGCTAGTAGTATTAATAAATATATGTACAGATAAATGGGACCCTGTCAAATTCAAGTAATTAGTATTTGGACACCAGAATAGTCTTCGATGGTTGAGAATACATTATTATTTGATACTCACGGGATCCGGGTCCCTTGACGTGTTTTTCGGACGTCGTCCGACCGGCTTTCCCAAAACCATAAAACAGACCAGAAATACGCCCCGTTTCGCGTAGCATAGATAAGCGGATTGCCCGCGCAAAAGAAAATGTGACGAAGTACCTGTCTAGATTTATTCGTCACAACTTGCAGGAAAAAGTAAACACTATGGGATTCTGAAAAAAAATCCATTTAATGTTGTTATTTTTCCTCACGAGAGTGAAATGTAATCCGATTAGAGCCATCACACACGTGCCCTCACACGCACCACGCAACACGTGCCGTACGCTCATAAGGCCATGATAACGTCTTCGCAGTTTACAGAATTCCTTCGGTAACTGTTATTCCGCTATTTCTTACCGACTTCGAAAATTGTTTCTTAACCGCAAAATGCGAACTAACTTCTGACACATTTGAGCCTCGGGTTACTCGTATAGTACAACATGATAATACGTATTAACACCTTCATATAATTATGTGCTTCAACGTATAAAACGTACGCCAAATATAAAGAATTTTTCAGCAACAAACCGTCACGCCGTTTCCTCGTAAGGGTAGACAGAGAGGATAAAACGCCATACCAATGTGCATTTGCATACATATATCGCTTTCTGTACATTTATGTATCTTCACATGCACGTGCGTCGATTTTATGACTTTTTTGGTTGGATTTAGTCATGCCATATATTTCTCGGTCTACTTGTATTCTTGCATCCATCAACATAATAATAAAAATAATAATATTTGGCTGATTTATACAGCGCCATTTTGTGAAAAATCACCTCAAGGGCGCTTTACAATTGTATACCTAAACTTACATTCTCACTAAACTAAAGTGATATATTATACAATATTTTGAGTTTGTCCAAACTTCTGCAGACAAGGACTGGATTCAACTCCCTGAGCTGGGGGAGCTGTTTATTTTAACATATTACAACAGAGATGAAGAACATTTAAGATGTAAGATGCCTAGAATTCTATATTACCTTCTCTTAAATGTTCTTCATCTCTGTTGTAATATGTTAATATATTATACTTTCAGATTTAAAATTGAGGGTATGATAGTCTAAAGAAGTGGGATTTTAGTTGGGATCTGAACTGACTGGCACTGTCGATGATTCGTAAGTTTGAAGGCAATTGGTTCCAGGCATAGGGGCCGGCAACGGCAAAAGCACAATCTCCAAATCTAGTGTTAGGGAAGCGCCGGATTTTGACAAGTTTTCCTCTTCCTGAATTAAATGCTGACCTAAGAGTAGATTTTCTTTGACAGCATCATAAATCTTTTTAGCCGTCCTTTCGCTTTCCATTCGCTCCACACATCCAAACCAACGCACAGCTCCTTTCTTGGTTTTGTCGATAATACTCAGTTCAGCCTTACATAATGTACGGATCTCGACGCTTGTTGTAATCGTACGTAGTTCTACATTTTACTAAGTATTTTTTATTCTTCTTAATTATTACGGATTAACACGGGCACAAAGCCTTAATAAGTTCATAAATCGGTAAATGAGTGTAATTTCGAATGAATAAATTAATGAAATGAAATACTGATGCGCAATCAACCAGTAGTCTTTGGGTGCGCTGCCGGTGACTGGCCTTAAGTGTCACCTGGGGGCGTTCTGGTGCTCCAGAGAGTAGTAACTAACGTTTCCCATCACTGTCGACATGAGGGGGTTTGAAATGGGTGAAGGATTTATTTATTTATTTTATTTATACTTCCCTTTGTCCCTACCTTGTAGACGATGAGGGGTGGTTTCAGAGCGACAGTGAAATGGACATTGAAAGTTGTAAGTGTAAATATTTGTTCCCGCGTTTCCTTATTGAATTTGGTTTGTAAAGGATGAAATATAATCAATTTGTAGTGAAAAAAAAATTGCTTGCTTGTATGAGTGAATCCGAAGAAAGACATTTATTCTTTAAAACGGAATCGGGTATATGGTGGATGCTTTCAATGAAGCGCAATCAACGTATTTAACCGGGTTTTGGTCCCGTGGTTTGTGTCTCGGAATCACGGATAAAAGTTCCGTGGTTCGAACCCCACTTTACTACAATTTGATTCCTTAATTCTTATAGTATTTGCAACTCGTTGAAAATGGCCCTAAAAAAATCAACATTTGGGCAAATCTTAAGAACGCAAATGTTTCGTTTTTCCTTTAAAAAAAAATGAAATGGATAAAAAATAAATTTTACCACACATTCGAGATATCGCATTTAAATAGCATTCAGCCTACTTTCATTCTCGTTTTCCCAAGTCAATACTACGTTCCCATACATCAGGGTCGGCACCATCATTTATAAAACCATTATTTCCTTTCTGAATATGGAACCGCTAAATGATATAACATTAACTATTACTATGTAGTCATGTTTGCAATAGTCCTATAACATGGGCATTTAAATATTTAAATAAATTTGTCTTAGATGTTTTAAAAATATTTTATTTAATGAAACCAACGTCATAAAAAATTGACAATACATACAAAATAACAAAAAATAAATAAACCAATTATGGGTTTCACACAGTAATAATAATATTTAAATCGTAGCATACAGTTTACAAGTTAAAGGAAATAGGATAGGAAAACAAGGAAGGAAGAGAGTATGGTAAATGTAGGGAGATGGAGTAAATACAAAATATTACGAAATATATTTTTTAATATAAATAATAATAAAAAGTAAGAAACCAAATAATAACAAATGTTGCTTGTCTAACGCCTCTATCGCAAATTGCACAAGTTTTTAAAATAATATTTTTATTGTTATCTGAAAACATATTTTTTATTTTATTTATTCATATTTTTCTCTTACAAACTATAATTAATAATAAACATAATGTGACCACACTGGGGTAACTTGTGCCGATTGATGAATATTTTATTTTTTTTGCCCAGATTCTATCGTTATAGCGATAATAAAAAATACGTGATAATCTACTATTTATTTTATGTGTCATAATAAAAAAATATCTCATTTTCCGCACCTAGCGGTGCATAGGGCACTGCATTGGTACAACAATCGCAGCGTTACTTGATCGCTTTTGTCACATGAGGGTAAGATGGTCAGTCTTACTCTTCAGGTGATATTCCAGGGACTATAAAATATTCTAGTGTAAAAACACCTTTTTTAAATAAATATTTCATGTCAACCATGTCGGAAATCGAACCCGAGACCTCTTGCTTGGTAGGCAAACGCGCTGACCACTACACCACGAAGCCGACAGGTTCTGTGCCTATGTTTGTACCTAAAATTTCAAATAACAAAATTGGTTGTGATATATCCAAATATGTATATTTATAAAATGTTAGACAAATTACTAGTACTATAACCTTTTTTTTTTTGGAAAACGCATTGGTTTAAACGTCGGAACGAATCCAACTTATACAGGATCATTAAAAAATATACTGATATTTTTAAAAGCAACCACGAAAATCTACGCACGTACTATATAATTACCTGTGTTAAACGTAGGAAGCTTTCCCTTACTTAAATTGACTTGAATTCGAGTTTCATAAACATTTGACGCCTTAGAAACCGCTAGATTTAAAAGGTAATATTATGGTGTATTTTTTGTAATTCCTGCAAAATAAAATACAGTGCTTACAGCGAGAGTAGATGCAGTACTGTACGTATATAATGCGGCTACAGCCTGCTTAGAAATGCATAAGTTCTTGTAGCAAACATCAAACACAGTACCGCGTGCCATAAACCAGAACAGAATGCATCATTATAAAATCCTTTCACTAAACTTCCAATTATGTTCTGTAAGCTGCTTAAGAAATTCTATTAAATTCTTCTCCGAGTAACTTCCGAGGGATGGAAAAATTAATGCGCTCCAGGGTAGAAATTTCCAGAAGAATCCCATTGTTAATAAGTTCATTCATTTGATATCAAAACTACTTCTTTAAAGTCGCAATTTATATTTTATCCACTCTTCTCTTTCCCATAATTCTGTCCGTAAAGTTAGAGTTGGTTAAATGTTCTCACACAGAGACATAAATTATTTTATCGTTTTATTCAGCAATTAATATTCGTTTTATCCAAAAATATATAGACGCTACAGTTTTATTTACGAAATGAATAACCGGGGAAAATAAATAAACTGAGAACTATTATCTCTCGTTTAAAACATCATTTTGTAAGCATTAAAATACCACATTTTCATAATTATGGAGGCAACTTTTTTGTACTTTCTGTCCCATCCTTACTAGTGTGAAATTGGTAACGTAGCTTTTTTCTACGCTTGGTTTCTTACTGAAATAAAATATATTTTAATACTTTGATGAAACTCATTACCCTTACAAATATGTTTACCTGTTTGAAAAAAAAGGTTGTAGATAAATTATAAAAATAGTTAGTATATTTTACTGGTCATTGTTTCATAAGTCTGTGGTGATTTTGTGTTAAAATAATTTAGTACAGTGCGTTTGATTTGTTAATGGCCTACATAAAAAGTCTGCTAAGAAAAGTAGCGTGGATGATAGGCCTCGCTCGGGAGGGGAGACTACACTTTCGGAGAAATGGATTCAATGTTGAAAATCTCAAGTCTACCGAAACTTTGAAATAACATTGACTCCATATGTATGTTTAATTTACCAAATGGCTTATTTGATGTAACATCGTTACAGGAACAAGTGGCATTCAATGTTCCGATCCGCCGGCTGCGAAATAATGCGCTGTTCCTCGATCGACACAGCACAAACTATGGCTTGCATGCACCAATGTCCCGATCGTGTTGCATTTTAAACTCGAGATGAGATCTGGACTTTTTTGGTGTAAGCTTTCTAGATTTAAACAATCGCTAAAATATACCAAATCTTGTCTTATTAATTATTATCTTAGAAATTATTGTCTATTTTTTTGTCCTAGCCTTAATTTTCTTTCGTTGTATTTTATTTCAACTGTACCTGTTTGTATTATAAGGAAATTTGTTTGCGATTGTTGAATGGACTGAATAAGTCCGTAAATAAATAAATTTGTTATTGCCTGTTGGTGAACCAAGCATACATATAAATTCATTTGTGTTACTATGCACACTAGAGTATTTTATTTGATAACTATCTGGCGCGCATGCTTACTCTGAACTGTGATTTGAATGGACTATAGCTACTCGAATTTTGTTAAATTGAAAATTTATTTAATTTTGAGTAAGAATGACCCTGTCTTATATGTAGGTCACGTCGTATCTATGCTACCACCCTTGAGACTGGTCAATACCAATTCAGGTCCAATTTCCAATGACATCGGAATTTAAAAAAACGTTGTTTTTGAGTTTTCTGTTCAGTAATTCACCACTCAAACTGGGACTACATGTTTTGACAGTCTATTGGTTTAACCATTTAACGAAAGTGCGATGTAGCGTGCGTAGAAGAATACCCTAATTAAAATATTCCAAGCGCTCTTCGACATTTATTTAAATACATTAAATTTAATTTACAAACTACTTGAATGGTTGAACAAACTGTTTATTCGGAGTATTACATAAAGTAATATAACTTAATTATTTCTGCCGTATATTTTAAGAGCGTTTTTCCTTTTCATTTTATTATTTTAATTTCCGAGATGAAATTAAATGTTTCACAACACGAGCACTTTGAACGAAGATTTTTCTGTCTGAAAGTTTCGCGGCAATTTACCGCCATCTTCACAAATTTAAGGCCGCGTAAGTTCGCCCAGTAAAAGAGTGTTTATTTTATGGGCAAACTCTTAAGGAACCAGTCAATATTTCAAACACTAAATTTTTTATTTTGGCTAAGGATTTTTTATACTATTATGTATTTGTTTCTGGGATATACGATATGGCATACTAAACGCCAAATGAAATGAAATATCTAAATATAATCTTCATCATCATCATCATCATTCCCTTTCCGCACTGAATGGTGCATAGGGCACTGCATTGGTACACCAATTGCAGCATATCTTGATCATTTTTTTGTTACATGAAGATAAGATGAACATTCTTACGTTTAAGGTACCAGTTCAGGGACTATGAAATACTCTGGTGTAAAAAAACACCCTTTTAAATAAATATTTCATATCAACCATGTCGATAGAAAAAAATATTCCTAAAAAATAGGTATATGAAAATAAATAGAATAAGAATAAGAGAAAATTGAACTATGTAGCAAAAATAAATTTAATGTAGCATGGAGTCTTGTTCTGTTGGGTACAAGATATCCTAAAGAACTATTTTTTATTACTCGTACGAAACTAATATTTCAATGAAATTTTATTAAATTGTATAAATTAAATTTTGGTAGTTTTAACATTTATTTTTTGTCATTATTGCTGTTTACAGATAACCGAAAGATGTTATTATTTTTTATTTTATCAAAAATGTTTAGTGTGTGTATAATATTGCGATATCTTTTACTGATTGTGAACTAAAAATAAATAAATAAGTAAATATACAATATTAAATACTAGAAAAGAGAGATGCAGTTTACTTCAGGCATTCGTATTAAACGTTTTTGGTACAGCCCTCTTAACACGGTCCCGCTATAGAACCGGCGGAAGAAAATATTTCGGTCTAGAGAAAGCGGTCGTGATTCGTGAGCATTCCGTCCTCTTCTCTCGCCATCAGCGCTGCAGCGCAAAAAGAGATGCGAGAGAGGTATGCTAATTACCGTGCAATTGACATCATAATCGCCACTTAAACTCGCAGTTGATGTTTTTTCCGTTGTCTAATTAACTGCAGTCTTATAATTTGACCAGCTAATCTGATTTAAGAAGACGGGCCAAACAACAGTTCGTATTGTTGATAGATATTTCAACGGAGAAGGAAAACCTTTTTACAATGGGAATATGAAAGTCTAGCTTCTCCATTCTCCCATATTCAATCTAGATCTAGGGGTTTCAAACAAACAAACCACCACGCCGTTTTGAAAGGATAGAACGCCATATCACTCTGTCTTTGCATACATACCTCGCTTTCTCTACATTCATACACCTTCTCATGCACGCACGCCGATTATTCCTATTCTTGACATGTCCATCTTCAAGTATTTGATGGGCTTGATCGTGCCATGTCTTTCTCGGTCTTCCTCGTTTTCTGAATCCATCAACATTCGCATCGTAGATCTTTTTAGCCGTTCTTTCGTTGTCCGTTCGCTCTACGTGTCAAAACCAACGCAGCACCTCTTTTTTTGATTCTGTCGATAATGCATGCCTCAGCCTCACACAGTTCACGGAACTCGACATTTGTGCACCTATCATACATCGTTTTACCACACATTCGTCTAAGGGATCGCATTTCGACAGCATTTAACCTACTTTCATAATTATTTTTCCAATTCCATACTTCGCTTCCTATACATTCAAGGGTTTAAAATCAGTATTTAGGAATAATTTTCTTAAATGAAATGACGAAGGGAAATAAAAAATACATTTAGGATTGCAAAATATTCGAAAGATGTTATATATATGTTTTTTTAGGGCACTTGTTAAAAAAATAAATTATTTTGTAATTTAGGAATATTGTCGGCCTTGTGCTGTCATGATCAGCACGTTTGCCTACCATGCAAGAGGTCTCGAGTTCGATTCCCGACATGGTTGGTATGAAATATTGATTTAAAAGGGTGTTTTTACACTATAATATTTCACAGTCCCTGTAGCTCAATCACAAATAACTATCGACGTGCTTAAAAACATGCTAAGCATTTGAGCGATCACAATGAACAACAATAAACATGCTTAAGTAATCGCAGTCATAAGTCAACGCGTGTGTAATCTCTAAATCAACGCTCGTGTCAGTTTGTTTTTTTTTTTGTTTTCCTCGTAAATAAATACAGTTCACTGGCAAAAAATTGGCGTTTACCATTAAAAATAATACAATATATTGCATTTGCAAAAGGAGTATCTAATACAAAAAAGTAAAAATTAAATTTCAATTACTATGGCAACTGCTTTTCTTGACATTTGGCTTGCTAACTGCCGGCTAAATGCAATGAATTGCATGATGAATAATAAATTAATTTAAAAAAATAGCGGTTTTGGAAAATGTGACATCATAATATGTGAATGCGCAGCAGGATTATACGTCGCGAAACATAAATATTTTGACATTTAATATTAGGTATTCACGGATGTTGCATTGCGATCGCGAGTACGATAAACAACCACGGTGAGAAGTTGTGGTCCCGTTGCTAGTGTCTCGGATGCACGGCTCAGAGGTCCGTGGTTCGATTCCCAACTTGATTTATATTTTTTAATAGTAAGTTATAAAACTCATTAAAAAAGGCCATCAACATTTAAATATTTGTGTAAATTATAAGAACGCAAATATTTCTTCAAAAAATAAAAAATCTGTGTTATGCGCGCGTTATATAGGCGGAATTTGGTTATCACTTGAAAACAGGATTTTAACAAGATTGATATATGTCAAGGATCATCAAAAGAAATTGGTGGATAGTGGTAATCAGTACGTGTTTCTCTACTATTTTTAATAATTATTTAATCATTTTATATATGTAAACAAGTTTGTATATTTAATCATTTTATATATGTAAACAAGTTTGTATATTAACATATTACAACAGAGATGAAGAACATTTAAGAGAAGGTAATATAGAAGTCTAGGCACCTACAGGGCTTATGACCTGTCAATGGCTGGTTTAAGTGGCCACTTTACACACTGTGTAACATTCACCATTCTGCCTATATTTGAACATCTATATTCCTTCAATTCTTTCATCGGTTGATGTTTGTGAAGTTAGAGAGCTGAAACTTTTATTTATGCGGGTGAGATTCATCTAATTGAATTATTTCACCTACATACTAGGCAACGCCTGAACATATTATTTTTTTAATTTTTTTTTTCAATTTCTATACTTCTTCATGGACCAGGTAGTTTATCAAATTTTTTTTTTTATTATAAATATATATATATATTTAAATCATAAAATAGGGCATATATAAACATATTCTTACGTGTGCTTTAATAATAACAATGTACATATAGTTAATTTATAATTTGTTTAACACATGTTTTTCAACCTTCTGTTAGCATCTTGATATTTTTTTCTTCGTGAATGTTTTTTCCCATATCATAATATATTTTTTTACCCACCTATATAAAATTGAATTTCGTGACCCCTAGCAATGATACTAATTACTTTTAAAACTAAATAAGTATTCTTTTCTCGTAAATAAATAAATTTCCGGATAATGTAACGAGCTACCACAAAACATAATGCTACTTTGAATGTAAAAATAGCGTCCTCTATAGAGGCAGTCGGAGTTGGCCGGTCGGCCCTTTAAGGGAGGATTTATTGCCTGGAAACTGACTAAAAGGGTTGCCGGGAAATGTGTTAAATACACACCCTTTAATTTACTAACAACTTGTTGAGATTATTACAATATTACCTTGCTTTGTATTTGAACACAATGTGCTTTAAATCTTGAACTTTGTTTTATTTATTATATACAAAACAAATGTATGACTACTCTCAAGTAAAACACCTGGAAAAAGAAAGCGATTGGAGAAATGTCCGCCTCGTAGTGCAGTGGTTAGCGCGTTAGCCTACCACTTACCACGCTTGATGTCCTGTGTTAGATTCCTGAGAGGGTTGACATGAAATATTTGTTTATGAGGTGGTTTTACATTGTCATATTTCACATTCGATCAGGAGACCCCTTGCCTTTAAAACGGTTTTTAAAAATATGTGAAGGGATTGTTTTCACTGTCTGCGATATTTTGCAGTCCCTGGATTGGCATCTGATGCGTAACACTGATCACCTCCCTTATCCCAACCATCAGGTGCGGATAAGGGTTTGTGATATTGTTTTTTTCTTTAGTTTTTAGTGGGTAGATAGAGCTTGTATCTATCACGTCAAATATTATTGTAGTATTTTTTGTAATACCAACATGTTTGTGCAAACACTCTGCCCACTAAAAATAACTGTAAATAATATTTATTATTATTATGGATAACTTATACAGCGACATTTTCATGGGCGCTTTACAAAGTAATCCTATGAAACGGTTAATTTAATTTTAACTTTTTGAATTTATAATTTAAGTAAAACAATTCATTTTGTTATCAAATGCACGGGTTTATTCAAATGATATAGAGAAAAAATGGGTTTTAAGGTTTCTCTGAAACATCAAATTTACTCTCACAGCTTCGCACTTCTGCTGGTAGAGCATTACATGGCATATAGGGCCTGCGACCCCAAATGCGCGCTCACCGAATTTAGTGCGTTGTTTGCGTAGAGGTATAATAACTTTTCCTCTCGACGTAGATGTAGCTGATCTAAGCGTAAGACGTTTGTCAGGTAGTTCATCTGGAATGCAAAGTCCCCTTAGATACTCCGTAGCAGAATTGTGCAATGACTTATACATAAGCCAACGGAGTTTATGTTCCACCCTCTGTAGAAAACGTAGCCAGTGTAATACTCAAAGTAGTGGACTGATATGACTAAACTTAAAAATTCCAAAATAGAACTCGCTGCGGAATTTATTACAGACTGTAAACGAGTCATTTTATTCATTGGTAGACCTGCGTAGATACCATTACAATAATCGACTCTTAGACACTAGAAATGTATTTATTAATTGACGAGCAGCATGAACCGGCAAATAGAGGTACATAATTATATAAAAATTAAAAAGTACTAATCTTGAACACTGTTTGCGAATTTGTTTTTGGTTTGGTGAAAGATATTGCTTTTATCAAAAAGGCCGCCAAAGCGCATTAATTTTGAACATATAATTTAAATAAATAATTTAACATAGGACGAATTACAACTTTTAAATATTTTTTTTAAATTTTACATGTAAGGGTGAAGAATGCATAGAATTTAAGATCGGATCGGTTTGGAAGGAGGAAAAGGAAAAGGGGGAGACAGGAATAAAATCCTGGAAAGAAGAGGAGGATAATAAGGGTTCTAAGAAATATAAAAATGTTTTATACGTTACTTAGCCCTTAAATACGAATTTTGGATTAGAAAAAACCTCTTCAACCTCAACTTTTCCTTTGTCGTGTGGGTGAGTTTACAAACATTAGGACATACTCAAACACATTGTTGATTAATCTGACTGGTATAGGAAAAAGTATAAAAAAAAGAAAACCGTTTTCAGGCGTTGCCTAATAAGTGAATTGGTTCAGCCGGATGAATCTCACCCACACGATAACGGTTTCAGCTCTTTTACTTCACAACAGTCAACGGATGAAAGAATTGAAGAAATGTGGTTGTCTAGACATGGGCGGAATGGTGAATGTTACACAGTGTGTAAAGTGGCCACTTAAACTAGTCACCAATGACAATGTAAATGCCTAGACTTCCGTATCCTTTCTTAAAAGTGTTTAGATTTCAACTTTTTTTTTTTAAATAAATATTTGCATTCGTATAATTTACCCAAATATTTCATTTTTTTGGGCCATTTTCAACGAGATGTTAATAAATCACTATCAAAAAAATTAAAAATCAATCAAATTATAGTATAGCAGCCTTCGAAATATAAGAAAATAAATATAAATGGAATATAGATTGAGTTTTTCTACTGATATATCTTGGTGGAACTGCATTTTAATTATAATAATAAAAATACGTATATAGTTTTATTCCACTTTTATTTTTATATTTTACGAGTGGGAAATATTTACAACTGGTAAATATATAAATAAAAGTTGAATAAAACCATATAAGTATTTTAATTATTATAAATAAATGGAAGAGATTAGGACGGGGAGGCATTGCAATATGAGAAGAAAAATGGAATTATTTATGTCGTACGTTAGTTTTATCTTACGACGTTATAACTATGTATATTTCAGTGTATTTTATTATAGGTATTTATTAATTTACCCATCACGCGTAGCGTAAGACTAATCGCCTTACCGACACGTAATTATTATCGATCAAGATAATTATCACATGTGCTAATTAGATACTCCACGTAAACCACAACGTTCAAGATTAACAGCGTTAGCTACATTTGCAGGTACACACTTAAAGCAACAGCGTTAATCCAACAAATAATTAATACTTGATAATTACAATTAAGCTCACCCATGAGATCAATCATTTGAATTCCATTTAATTATGTCCCTATCATACGGACAAAAAGATTTTCCATGCGAATGTTGATGAAAGAAAAATCAGGAAAATGGCATGTTAAAGATCAGAATAATTGTCGTACGTGCATGAGAAGATGTATGAATGTAGAGGAAACAAGTTCTGTATGCAAAGACAGTCTTAAGTGGAGTTCTATCCTGTCTGATTTCGCCCACGGGAAAACGGCGTGATTGTTTGTTGATGTTGTTACATAAAAAAATAATTTTAACTCTTTGTTGCAATAAAATTCAATTCTTAAAATTGTTTATAATAATATTCTAATAAACTTATTTTATCAGAATATTATTATAATATAATATTCTAACAATATACTAAACAAATAACAAAAAAGAATCATTTTATGTTATTATTATTATAAAATAGATAATATTTTCTCGTTTATATTGGACTCCCCTGATGAAGGGTACTCAAAAGCGCCAAAGGGAAATCTGGAATTTGGATTTTCAACATTGTGCGACTTTTCTCATATTCATAGTCTTTTACTCTCAGGGATCCATACTTCCCTCGGGTAATAGAGATTCACTTTCATACTGCATTGTTACAAAGTACAATTTTATGGCGAAACTGTGATTTTCACGACACAGGGGCTGGGGGTTGAAACAACTGCGAATATAGATCCCGGCGCTTTGCCTCCCACTCGAAGCCCCGAGGAGTCCTCTAGTCCTGATTACGTCATAAGCGATGACGTCACTACTTTTCTCGGTACATACTCCAGAAATAATTTAGGCTGAGTCATTGTTCGAATTCCGACACAATTTACATGCAAGCGTTTGAATTTGTGTATTGTAGACTCAAGTAAGACTAGAAGAAAGCTTTTATAAATGAACATGCACCTACATATATTTTTTTTTTTAATAAACGTGTATTACCATAATAAAATAAATAAAACAACTTTGTTTTAAACCACTAACTTTTTTTTCCAAGTGATCGATCACGGTCGGTGGAAAAAAAAAGTTAGTGGCTAAAAACAAAGTTGTTTTTATTTATTTTATTATAATCAATAACCACAAAGTAAGTGCTTCAAATATAAACTTTATATGTGGTCTGGTCTCCATTCTATGTCAATCGCATAAATCACATTGAATCAGTCCAACATCGCTTGCTTCGAAAAATAGCGTGGATACTCAGACTAGAGAGAGATAATTATTCTTATGCTGAAATAGAGTCAATGTTAAATATTTCTAGTCTACAAAAACGTAGCACTAATATTGACTCCATATATATGTTCGGCATACTAAATGGTATAATCGATGTTCCATCATTACTGGGACAAGTAAAATTCAATATTCCGACTCGTAGATTGAGAAACAATGAAGTACTGTTCATCGATCAGCATAGAACAAACTATGGCCTAAATTCTCCAATGACCCGTCTTTGTCGTGTTGTTAACTCAAGACAAGATCTGGACTTTTTTGGTTTAAGTTTACAACGATTTAAACGAGCACTAAATAAATAGTCCAGATCTTGTCTCGATGTCCCTTATGTTTGTCAATGCTTCTTTCTTTTTTTTTAAATGTTTTAAACTATTCTTTTATTGTAATATTTAAGCCTTATAAATTGTATACATGGACAATGCCCGTTAATAAATAAATAAATATATATTACCATAACTACCAAAAATCTAAGTTGGGGGCTGGGTCCGGTCGTCTAGTACAAACTCTGAATTCGGGCTAAGAAATTTAAGGGTGGGTTTCAGGGTTGCAATTTCAGGGCCATACCTACCACTCGGCTGCAACAATTGTTTCATATGCTATGTATTCTGCTCTCTCAGAGACATTCTGGATCTTTTTTTTTGGACACTTTGCT
This sequence comes from Micrasema longulum, assembly GCF_059751315.1. Lineage (NCBI taxonomy): Eukaryota > Metazoa > Arthropoda > Insecta > Trichoptera > Brachycentridae > Micrasema > Micrasema longulum. Next base: position 68,188 of record NW_028278087.1, read on the forward strand.
CTGTTTCAATCCACTGCAACCTATGGAATGGCTGGCTTTAGGGGTTGTGCGGCATCCATTTTAAAGCCTCTCATAATTTCACAGAAATTATTATTAAGAATAATATTCCGGCAACCTCCAACATACCCGTCCGAACAGTTGTTCCAATACATGAAGGTGCTGGATATGAGACAACTGTACCTAAAAGAAGCACTTACACACTCTGGTCGAACAATAAGGAGAGGTCTCAGCAAAATGTCCGTACGAGGTTTTCCCAGAGCACGAATTATGTCATACCCAAAACCCGTACGAATTTCGCTCAGATACATCTCTCATTTGTCGCACCGAGAATGTTCAATATTTTGGAAGAGCGTATTAAGCTCTCGAGGACAAAAACTATTTTCAACAGAGGAGTTAAGGACTGGATTTTCCGTAATGGGGGGATTTGGGTAGGAAACTCCTTGATAATTTTCCGAGTGTTTAAGTACTATTTGCCATATTTATGTGTCAGATATTTGTTTTATTATTGTTATTAATTTTGTTGTGTTTCTGATCCTATAAAATATTTGTGATGATATACTCATGTGTCTGTGCCAACTAATTGCTCGTCCCAACTCAATACAAGACTTTTAGTCCCATGGACTTGGGACTTGTGTCTCAAAAAATGTGTAATAAACTACATGTATGTAAATAAATAAATAAATGAAATGTTAGTATTTCAAGCTCAAATATTAATAAGAATTCATTAATCTTTTCCCAGAATCCTAAATTATTATAACTTTTTTTTGTGAAATCGATATATATTTCCTCACTCTAAATAACTATTAAGAAAATGCTAGAACCATAATTACAAATAATAATTATTCTAACTGTACCTATTCAATTGTTTTTTTTTTATATACGTAGTTTCATATTATATTTATTTTCTCTCGTTTGAAAGAAGAAAGGAGATAAGGGTGATCTGGGGTTACTCCAGCAGGCTTCTTCTGTCTCAATTTCGTTTCGTAAGACCGTTCGTTCGCCATATATCCATCTCATTCTAACGCAATCGAAATCATATTTCGCTCTCGTACCCTCTCATACGATACGAATGAATTTACGAAACGAATTAGTTACAGCATACGACCACAGATCCGTAAGGATCCGCTGGCGAAAGATTTTTTAAGACCAAGTAAACAAAAAACTTTTCGTGTTCATATGGTCTATTTCATTATTATTGTAATATTTAAAAAAATTACAAGTTGAATGATACAGTGGCTTCTCACTGAGATAAATGTGTCATTTTTTTTATATTCTAAATTTGCTCCGTGTTATTTCGGAACCGTGTTAAACGAGGTTCCAGGGTATCTTTGTTCCTCTTCTCCTGTTCTCCAGCGGAAAAGCCTCATGACGTATTGTGTTGTTTTTTAATACCAGTAAAAACATGTTGATTGTGTTATTTCTCAGGTATTAAATATCATAAGTATTGTTTGATGTAAACAGGTATAAAACCTTTTTAGGGAAAGTAACACACATAATATTGTGAATATTGTATTTCTATCTTTAATTAATATTACTTACAATAATGCTCGAGTCACTTTAATATTTGGGTTTCCAATATTTACATCGGGTTTTATTTCAAATTTATTTGTGTAGGTGTGGTACCTGCATATAATTTATAGGGTAATCTCTTGAATCTTTATTCAGTCATAATAATTATTTTAAGTTTCTCCAAATATTTGCATTCAAAAGATGAATTAAAGAAATATTGACTTACACAGTGTGTAGTGGCCACTTAAACCAGCAGATGACAGGCCTTTAAATGCCTAGACTTCTATTTTTATAGTTTATTTTATTTTACTTTTTGTACATAATGTTAATTGTACATTGGCGGGCTTATTGCCTAATGGCAATTTCTTCCAATTAACCGATAAAATAAAAGTTTTATTTTTATAATTCAGGTAACAAAACATATTTAATTGAAAATAAAAATAATAAAAACTAAAGAAGATATAAAAATAGAAATAAAAATATTTCCATATAAATTATCCTTAATCACTATTACTCAATAGAAAAAGGAAAAAAAGAGAAAAGGAAGAGAGATTAAGAAAGAGAAAGAAGATATTTCTTCAGACGCGATTTAAACAGAGACACTGTAGTGACATCTTTGATGGTGGATTAGAGATGATTGACGCAGAGCCGCATGGACACTATATGAGATAGAGAAGAAAGAGGAATTGTGGGTGGGTATTAAGACACTGCTTTGAAAATTAGAACAAAGAGGTAAACCATGAACTGATAAGCTTTGAAAATTTTCACGGAGGTACATACCCTTATATAAAAAGTTCTCCGTCTCTATTGTAATATGTCATTGAATATTTTATTCCATTTAGCAAGATGTGAAGTATAAACTGCGCTTTCTATATGAATTTCGAAATACTTCTATTCATTTAATTTTTCGTGTTTCAATGACACTGATAAAAACATTGTTTTTTTATTTACCAAAAGTAATTAATTAGGCGACATGATTTGAAAGAATTGACACTAATAAGTAGTATTGCTATAAACTTCATTTTAAAACAGATGATGCCTCTATGAAATACCGAGTTAAAACGATATCCCCGTACACGCTTTCACCTTATATTCTCCTTCGAAAATTACAACCAATGCAAGTTATAATCCATGATAATATCCGGACTTCCACATTCCTTGATCCCTTTATCTCGGACGAACTATGTAATTTCTGTGGGGTTTATAGTCCATGATCGATGACACACCCACGCGTGCTAAATAATTTCACCTGAAATATAGTCATGACTCCCAAGAAGTAAGTCAGCATTTTCTATTGAATTAAATTCATTACATTCTGCAAAACTAGAGATCAACGTTCTGCAGTACATTAATATCGTCCCTACCATGGAGATATGAACAGCAAAGGAACGTGACCCATAAAGAGACAACAGGGTGTAGTAACGCCCAGCAGTTCACTTCAGTCAGTCCAGCCAGCCCGAAGACTGCTCGACGCAGTCACAGTTTCAGCATGTATTTCAAATGCAGTCTCTTCAACCCATGATCGCCGTCACACTTGCGCAACACAGTTCACTATTTATTCACCATGTAATAAATACGCATTAACCAGCAACCTCGTGCCTTCTCTCAATCTCTAACTGGGGTAGGAGCTCCACAAACACTGAATAATCAAAATCCTACATAGCTATCTTTAATAATATTTCGTGCGTTTGTCGATCTGCAAAAAGCGTTTGATAGAGTTGACAAAGAAAAATTTACTATGGAAGGTGTTATTGGAGTATGGAGTGATCGAAAATCTGACACAAGCTATTGCTTCTCTGTATAAAGACAGCACATCATGTGTTAGGGTAAATGGATCATACACATCGTGGTTTGACATTCATAAAGGAGTCCAGCAGGGATGTGTGATGTCGCCTTGGCTGTTCAACGTGTATATCGATAACTGCATGAAAGGACTGAAAGGCTTAAGAATGTGAGCAGAAATGGGTGATTTAAATGTCAATTGTCTTTTGTGTTGATGATGCCGTGCTTCTTGCTAACAACAAAGAGGAACTGCAATTCTTGGTAACCGAGGTCTACGATGTATTTTATTTATTTATTATTTCACATTTTACATAAAACTTTTTTTTTTAAATATGAATACCTCACTGGGCACAACCTGTTTTGATGCATTCATTTACATGATTTAATATATTATACTTCTAGCGTCTAAAGAATATATATAAAATATTACATATTCACATTTAAATCCACACAGATATATATACATATATAATAGTAAGAGAGATTTTTTTTTTTTAATTTGAAAAATAAAGAAAAGCGAAGCAAGGGAAGCGATTTGCTGATAAATGTCGATAAATCGAATGCGATGGTTTTTGAAAGAAATGAAAGTATGACTAAATGTAAAATCATTGTGAATGGAGTAGATGAACAAGTCGATGAATTTGTGTTTCTGGGAAGTATGTTTACTAGGGACGGAATGACCGAGAAAGATATTGAAAGAAGGGTGAGTGTCGGGAACAGAGTGAACGGTGCACTTAAATCAACCTTGGCAAATAAATGCTTGTCGCAAGAGGCAAAATTAGAGAAAGACATGGCATGACCAAATCCAACTAAAACTTGAAGATGGACATGTTATAAGTAGGAATAATCGGCGAGCGTGCATGGGAAGATGTATGAATGTAGAGGAAGCGATATATGATTGCAAAGATAGAGTGATGTGGCGATGGTGATGTGGATGTGATATCCTCTCTGCCTACCCTTACGGGGAAACGGCATGATGGTTTGTTTTTGTTGTTGGTATAATCTTTCGTCTCAGTTGAGATATCGGTCTATTTAAATATAACATTGGGTTACATTTCAATTATTATGCTTAAAATTTTATCAAAATGAAAATATATTTGCAAATTATAGAAGTCAGATTCGCTAGCAAATGGCGCTTTCTATGGTGTGCAGTGAATACACTCACCGCTGTACGTTTTGTACTCTGTAACGTATAACGTAGGTTTATCTAACTAAAATCGTCATGTAATATTGGGAATTTTCCTCTAAAAATCAATACTGTGCGTTGTCGTGATCGTCTGTCGCCGTCGGCCGCTAGTATGCACGTGCGAACACCGACACTGGGACACGTGTCTCGTGACCTAAAGGCCGGATGTGCGCACTCATCTCTCGCTGCTTATTGCATCCGCCAAGGTCACTCGGTGCACGTGCACTCACTTACGGAAGTGCACTCTGTGTCCGGAAGAAAAATAGTCCCATGTTAACTTTTGCCCATGATTGTATTTAATAAATAAATGGGATTATATAAATTTGAAGAAACTTCGGATACATACAATTTACCAAAATACGTATGTTAAAAAGCATATTCAGTTTATTACAAAATAAATTTTAGCTTGTCTGTGTCTATGATGAAGATTAGAGATTTTAACAAATAAAATGAAAATTAGCCCGCATCGTAGAATACCTTTAAATTAAAGAGTTCGCCATTTAAAAACCCGGTTTGGGTAATAAGTAGGTACGTCATATTATTCATCATCGTAATTCCATGTCCGCTCCGTATTTGAAGCATACGGTGTCCACAAAAAGCCTCCGGGAATCTCTGTCGGCTGCCAGCTCCTATGCTTTCTTTCAAGCCAGGTGCGCGTCCCGTGATTCTAACATAAACTGCCGAAGATCAGTCAGCAGCTGACAAACCTGATGCCTTGTATAGTAAGTAAGTGCGGTTAAGGCTCTGAGGAGGAATCCACAGTATTTGGCCTAGCTAACCGTATTGCCTCCGCCTGATGACAGTTGTCACCGGATTTTTCTGCGTCCGTTCTCTGATTACTTCATCCCTTACAAAGTCAAACCAACGCACACCGAAGATTCTTCTAAGGCATCTATTCTCAAAACTCAGTATTTTGCTGATTTAGGCCCAATTGAGGTGCTATTATTCTCATCCGTAAAGAAGAATAGGTGTTATTTTTTTATTTTTTTTACATTTTTTTTTTGCACCACAACAGGCCAGGAGGCCTAATTACAGTGGTGAATTACATCACAGAGCACCCAGGCTTGAGAAAAATCACATTTTAATTTTTGTGTTCTCACCGGGAATCGAACCCGGAACCTTCCGTGTGTGAGTCAAACGTCTTGACCACTACACCACGGAGGCCGCCATGCAGGCGCTATACAAATATACTCGTTATAGGCGTTATACAAATATACAGTTTCAGTGCTGCAGAACAGCGTTTATTTTGTATTTTTTAACACTTATTACAATTTTAAGACAGGTTACAGGGTTTATAGTATAGGCGGTATATTAATATGTAATATATATCTGGGCCGCGATTATGAACGCTATCTTCAACGGTATAAACTAACATCGATATTTGTGTACAAAAATGTGTATATTTTTATAAAAATTCTAATTATCTTCGTCGTTAACCTGTAATTAAACATGTTGAGAAAAAAAAATGTAAACGTATTCTATTTTTCAAACAGAAAAGCAATTTTTTTCTTTCTTGATAAAATTGAAGATAAATTTTAATTTCCATTATAATACGTGCCCTGATTTGGTTAAAAGAGACATTATTTTTGCTTTTTTAATTAGGCTTCCATATTTTTCATGTACTCAGGTAAGTCAGAGGTCCCGGGTTTGATTCCTGGCTAGGTTGACGCAAAATATTAGTTACTAATGCAATATGATAGTCTAGGCATTTAGACGGCTTATGATATTTCATTAGCTTGTTTAATTGCCACCCTCTAATGTATAACATATATACATTTTAATAAACTCACTATGTGGCAAAATACCGTTCTTGTCTACAAACATTAAGACATATCCAAAATGTTGTTGAGTTTTTATTATTTTTATGTATTTTTTATTTATAATTTCTTCTTAAAATTTGAGTCGGACTTTTTGTTGATTCATTGATTTAAAACGTCATATTATCTGTTAGGTACTCAAAGAAAATCTTATCAATAATGCATTTTGTCTGATATTTCAATTTATATTATCAATCGTTTATGTACTGTACATTACAAAATACATATTTCAAGACATACATAACACGAAAAAAATTAAATACAATTTTAATGTGAAAAATGGTAACATAAAAAAACCCGTCGATAATAATTACAGTAAAATGAAGCTTTCCTTTCTGAACTTGCTTTCAGTAAAATGGAAAATGTCGATTCGATATCCGGAGAAATAAGGTTAAGTAAAGACATTTCTCTTCCTACTGGCATTTCCAATGGCAGGCTGGTTCTGCAAGCAGAAATATAAAACAAAGAAACTCCATTACACCTAAGTTGATCGCAATATCACGTATCAATCGGAAAAAAATACATAAGCAGAAATGATTTTCTTCAACTTCAAACGAACAAATGTTAAGAAAATGATTCAACTTCTAGATATCATGACAATTGATCAAAGAATCAAATTCAATGTTGCCAATGAAATAAACAAAATTATTAAAGGAATAGTTCCAAGATATTTTCAAGATAAACTAAAAAATAATGAGTTCTTTCATAACTATGCAACAAGAGGATCTAAAAATATAAGACTGGAAAAAAAATCAAAAGCAATGTCCCAGAACTGCCTTATGTACAAGGGAATAAAACTGTTTGAAGAAATGCCAGAAAGCATAAAAAATGAAATTAATATAAATATATTTAAAATGAAATGTAAAAAGTATATATGTGAAAAATATTAGGTAGTAAATAGTGTAAATAGTGAATATAATTAATGAAAATGTACATATGAAACAGTGAATATTATAAATTAGGATTTTAAGTGTATAATAGTGATAAATAATGTTAGAATAAGTATAGATGTAAATATTGTGTTGTAAATATATATTAGACTATGTAAATACATAGAACTAAATAAATAAATAAATAAATAAATAAAAACTTCAAACTACTGTAACCAAGCATTCCCAGTATGAAGTCTGAGGGTACAACCGGGGATAGTACCCGTACTCTCTTGAAAGGAAAAATCTTATTTACTTAACTATTTGATTGTTGTGCTTCATTTATGAATGTTGTTTTTTATATATGTCACCACCAAATAGTTCAATCAGCCACTCGATAGGACGGTCAGACTGTTCATTAAAGGCCGACTTTCGGTTGGAATGGCTAGGCCGTTTGGATTAGATTAGGAAAGGTTGGGTTAAGCTAGGGTTTCCTAGGACAGCGGTGCCCGCATTTTAACGGCCGTAGTGAACGGTGATGCGGTAGACAGCCGTCGTAACGTCGACTAGAGAGTGGTTTCCTAGTGAAACGGTGTTAAATGGTGTTGATAACACCGTTTTCCTAGGAAACCACACTCTAGTCACCGTTACGACGGTTATCCACCGCATCACCGTTCACTACGGCCGTTAAAATACGGGCACCGCTGTCCTAGGAAACCCTAGCTTAAAGTTAATAATAAAAAATAATAAAATATCATTAAAGTTAATCCAACCTATCCTAACCTACCCTAATTTCACACAATGAAACATTTGTCAGTGTGTAATAAGTTCATGTTCCTTTAATTATGTTTATTTTATTATAATATCAAAATTTTAAATTGGTCAACTATATTATGAAAATCCCTCTCCTGCACTCTATTTCCTCATTTTTTTTTTCTTTTCTCATGTCTTATATAATATATTATTTTTCTCTTTACTGTGTAACATGTTCTCTCATTATATTCGTGAAAAACTTTAACTGGATGTATGTACTATTTTTTATGTTTTGTATTCTTATATAACAACTGTTGTTTTTCTTTAATAAATAAAAATAAAATAATAAAATAATTTAAAAAAAAAAAACAATTATTATTCTTATATTAAAAATGAAGAGGCTATGCGACGTTCAGCCCTTTCGTTAAACGTTGCTTCTGACATTTTGGTTAAGCGTCCGTTAGCCATTCGATTGATTGCCGGCATTTGATGAACAGACTAGCCGCCCAATCGAGTGGCTGAATAAACTATTCGACGTCGTCACATATACATATTTAATTTATCCGTACTGAATTGACGCCTTTTATAGTAATGTGTTTTTATTTCATCTTTTTGATGCATTTTTTTACACGACTGTGTAATGGAGATTTAAATATTATAAGTATGCTTTAAAATAAATGCCCTATTCGCTAAGGGGGAGGGGGGGGGCTTCTCATCACATTTTAAAATTATTAATTCCAGTTCCGTTACCTAGATTTAAACATCCTCGTATACGTAAATATTTTCTCTACAATGTCACAACCCATCCTTTCTGACACCCGCCGACTCCCCTTTATTGACCATAGTATATTTATATTTCCGCAACATTATTCAGCCCCCAACTCACCCCTCTCTGCTCCCGCTTCACACCAATGTACTTAACGTCCTTGAACTCTACCCTACATTGCTATTGTACACACATTCATTTGCATTTTCATCTCTTCGTATTCATATTTTCACTAGTTATCGGGACGTGAAAATACCAAACCCAGTTTCCTCCATAGTATCATCAATAGTTTTTTCAAATTGAATACATAAATTGCTAACTCTTTCAAAAATAAATTTCCAATTGAATTCAAAGAGTGGCTCCTGGGAATTGAAATAAGTCAGCTGGAAGAGGTCCAAAGAACTTAATGCAGTCTTGAAGAATCAACATACCCTTCTTTTTATTTTCCGTTTATTTTTTTAAGAATGTTTCCTTTAATAATAATAATAGCATTTGGCTGATTTATTTATAAAGCTCCATTTTTTGTGAGATAACACCTCAAGGACACTTAACAATTTATTCGTAAACTTAAATTCTCGCTTAAGTCACATATTATATTTTCTGATTTAAAATTGATGGTATGATAAACAAAAGAAGTGACATTTCAGTTGAGATCTAAACTGACTGGAACTGTCGATGATTCGCAGGTGTGAAGGCAATTAGTTGACTTTAAATTTAGTTCCTGAATTAGATTGTGAGTGTAGCTGTCTAGATTGTTTACTTGCTTTTTTTAAATTAAATTTTTATTTAAATTATTTTTGTAATGCATTAATTTTTATTTATGTATATTTATAATTTCCCTGACATTTCACTATCAGGTCGAAACAGTTTGTAGTAGTTCGTTGAAGATGCTAGGATTCGTCCTGCGTACTGCCAGGGTCTTTGGTAATACACGAGTACTGAGAATTCTTTATAGCTCGTTGGTGCGAAGTAGACTTAAGAGTGGCTCGATGATTTAGGGACCGTGTGAGTTAAAGTACTCTCTTATGGTGGAGAGGGTTCAGAAGAAATTTCTTCGGTTTCTCTACATGAGGGAGTGCGGATATTATCCACGACTTTGTCCCACCAAGTTCCTCCAGGGTATGCTCGGTTACAGCAGTTTGAAGACCAGAAGGAATGTGTACTTTACTACGCATTTCTTTCGATTTTTGCCCGGTATTATTGACAACCCTGAAATTATGCGGAGCATTAGCTTTCATGTTCCGGATAATTACCTTAGACAGCGCCAGCATTTACTGTTTCACATTTCATTATACAGGACTAACCTGCCAATGGTTATGCCTGTTGGAAGGCAGGCAGGTTGTATCTCTATGTTGAACAATATTACTTTGGACATGAACATTTTTCACGTCTCTGGAGGGGTTTTTCGTTACAAGATTCTCTTACTTTGTTGACATATTGTTCTCTGGATGTCTTATGTACACCTGTGTTTTATTTTTATATATACCTAATTTTAACTTTTTATTTTCATTTTGTCTTTATGTAAGAATTGATATATTTCGTTTTGTAATCTACATATATATGAATTAATGAAATTGAAATTGAATAATAAATTCCTCTTATTATTATATTTTATATTAGTACTTTTTTATTATTTATGGTACAGGTATTTTTGTACCTAGTTTGCTAGCTATATTTCCTTGCAATTTTATATTGCCGCTTACTTTTTTTTGTATAGCAAGTAAATGATATATTTTATATTTTGGCACTAACCGCCGTATTTTAGCACAGAAACTAAAAATTAATGCTGTAGGTATAAAATGCTGTTAGCTTCCACATTTTTGTTTATTAGATTCAACAGGTGAAAAACCCCTTTGAGAAGAGAACGTGGAACCTATGCATTTACAGGACTCATGACCTGTCATTGACTGGTTTATTTTGTTTTATTTATTTCATTTCAACATTTAAAAAAATATTGGGTTGAGTGCGTTTCAGCTCTTCGGGTAAAAACTCATGTAGAGCGAAAATTTTTTAATCAAGAAACAGTAATTAAACTATATAAGTTTGTTCAATACATATTCGAAATTACAAATATCAGAAATATTAGTAATAATATATTAATATTTTTTTATTAAAAATATTCTTAAACTCACATAATTAACTGATTTTAAACTGTGAATCGCGTGGACGTCAACGAGGGAGACTGTCCACAGACGAGCCGTGCCTGGAGTCAGGCGTAATCACCACCCTCAGACATGAGGCACGGATTGAAAAGAGAGAGAAACTATGAATTGTTATGAAAATAATAAAATTGTTCTTAGTGCTACACGTTCATTTTATATAAAGAAAACAACGGTAGTTTCGGAAGAGCACTCCTCCCATCTACAGGTGGTACAAAACTCGGTGTTTTATCACAAGCCAATGCCGATTCAATTAATAAGATTTGAAACAAAATTAAAACATAGGTTTTTAGTTGAAATTGGATACCATAATAATAATAAAAATCTGTATTAATCATAGGGCTTTAAGGGGGGCTTAAGGATAAAGGATGGTATTCCAATCCTTATTCTACCACTATGCCTAGGCGTAACTTTATACCAGGTTTATAAGTAAGGCCCATAATATACAATATAAAAAAACAATATATACATGCCTACATGGCTTAATAGCGGACTTTTTACAACTGTCAATCTATGACCTACAATTAAACCAAGCATAAAAACATTTAATAAATATGATAGTATATACCTAGTGCTCACAGCATTCACTTTTAAAACATTTCTCAGTTACGTCTACCAAATATTAATGAATATTAGAAATAATATCTAAAAAATTACGCTTTTGAAAAACTTTGAGACAATAGACTTTCTTTTTGTTTTCGGAAGCTTATTGTACACTTTTACGGCCATGCATAGTGGCAATTGCATTTTGTGTTTTGATTTTAAAATAAGACAAAGTCCAATTACATTATAAATACGAGTCAACGTTAATAAATTCAATCTAATACATATTATTTCTAATATATACGTTTGTATCAATGTATTTTGTACAGCAGTGGTCACTTCGGCGCAAAAAAAACATTTAAATAATTTGATTGAATGATTCCACAAATAAAGAACGCCTTTCAACGCTATCCCGCTATCTGAAGATTGATTTCAATGGAAATATTTCCACCAGTTTTCACATCCTGTTTCCGGTCCGACTTTTTAGACCTTTCCGGAGTAAAAACTTTTAGAAATAGTAACCGGTCCACGGGGTAACAAGCTCTGCCAACTTCCGTATCCGATTAGAGGATAAAGGAGCGAATAAACAAAGCCCAGTGTCGCCCCCGCCTCCCGGCGTACTCCGGTAGAAGATCGTGTTGGCTACGCCATTTATCCAGATTGCCTTTTTTGGTGATGGCCACCATTTCCCACTTAAGTTTTTTGTAAGTATTAAAATTAATACTACTTACCAGAAATTTGTAAGTATGGGGGCAGATCGAGACCGCTCTTTTGGCGTCGGGGCCTAAGGTTTCTTTGGCATTGTTCTTAATTTGGTTAGTAAATTTTGATTGTGATCACTTGGTATCGTAGCGAACTCTAGCCAAGATTCTATGATTATTTTTTATTTTATTTAAACCAATCGACAGGTTATTAAATAAATTGCTCAGTCGACTCAAATCAGTGTTTAATTTCTTATATTGTAAGTTTATTAGATAAATCCTTATGGATTGGTATATAAACAAGTATTTAAATGTTAATCAAATTAAGATGTAAAAAGTATGATCAAAACATAAGTTACATATTGTAAACATCATAATATAAGAAAAATGATAAATATACACAAAGAGATAATTATTAAAACATAGTGACAAGATACAAGACATTATTGCCATGTCGGTAAGTGTCGTCTTTCGAAAAGTGAGTTAATAATTTATTTTTTGAAGGAATTTTCTGTAGGAATAAATCAACCGAGCTGTCTTCGGACACTTCGTTGTAAAGCCTGAGCATTCTCGGCATAGGTGATAAGAAGCCAGTGTTAGTTCTGTAATTTCCCACAGCAAATAATGATAAGAGAGTTATGGAAGATTTCCGGTTTGCTTGCCGCCAACGGGCAGAACTGATCGAGAATAAGCGGAAGAGAACCTCTAACGTCACACGCGGAGTTATTTCGGAAATACAAAATCATAGCGCTGATAATACAATACATTTGTTTTTTATGTTTTAGATTAGTTTAATAGTCTATTAACAAATAATAAAAAAAAATAACCACTAAACTTCCTCATTGGCCGGCAGCGGGTGTGAGTGAGGACCGACACACTGTGATATTACACAGTATCTTGCTAAGCTTTGCTAATCAACTCCAACACCGCATATAGGGCCCAAGGTTTTATTTATGCATCGCTAATTAGACATTGAAACTGGCTAAATACATCGCTAATCTGATAAAATTAGTCATTGCTAAAAAAACCTTTTTTTTGTTAAGTATACATAATTCATTGTAAAAAAAACTCTCCTTTGTTAAAAAAATTAATTAATCTTGTTTTTATGGTTTACCCGCTTGATGGCTGTATAACACAAATTTTCACACATATTTTGGAGGTTCCTACGTATACTGCCGAATTTGCATTTTGCGAGGTTTACGGGAGAGCAAAAACAAACCGTGATGTTTTTTTTAAGAAGCTATCAAGCTTTGTTTGTGCTCTCCTGTAAACCTCGCAAAATGCAGATTCGATGGTATACGTAGGGACCGTCAACTAATTTGAGCGCCGCCGCGCTGTTCTCAATGTCATATTTTAGTTTTTATAAATGAAAATCGAGATTTTCTTTAAACGGGACTATGAAACGTCAATTTATGCTAGGCTTAATCAGTCCGACGTGGAGTTTATTTTTCTCCCTGTATCGGGGAGGCATCTGCGAGAGAGTGACAGAAAAACTATATTCAAATACCTATTCATAAAATTTATCTGCCACCGCGTTTCCTCTTAAGAGACAATAGTATCATATGATTCAACTTTCAATTTTGTAATAATTGTGTGAAAATGCTAAGCTGTCAAATTTATCTGCCACCGCATTTCTTCTCAAGAGATAAAAGTATCATATGATTCAACTTTCAATATTGTAATAGTTGTGAGGAAACGCTTAGCTGTCAAATTTGTGGTAAAATTTCGTTTCCGAGTCGACAAGTTAGTATCCCGAACTTTGACTCGTGACAAAATTTATTCCTTGCCGTTCTTCGCCAGATGATGTTGGTAGTTCGGTAGTTGGCACTCGGTGTGAAGTTAGCGGGAAGGTCAGAGTGGAATCTGGAGCGAGTTCCAGACAAAGCTTCCGGTGGGAAACCGAGAACTCGGAAAGACTTATCTCCACTTCCGGTACGCCACGCCGCGCCGGGTCCACGTGCACGGGTGACCGGAATTAGGAAAGAGACGTCGAGAAAGGCTATGGAAGTGGACTAAGAACTTTTCTCTCATATTTTTAGACCAAAATCAATCGTAAGGTTAATAATATATAGTGTTTGATTTATGTTATTTACGGACAATTCTTGATGGAATTCCATCGTATTTATGTAACTTATATTTGTATACAGGGTGTTCTTTAAACCCTGTCACATCCGAAACCACGATGATCAGTATGGTCAAGACGACATATTAGCATATTTAAAACAATGTTTAGAACGAACAAATGTTTTTAAAAGAAAATATTTAAAATAAACAAATGGTTGCGTACTTCTGCAGGGGAGAAACGAGGGGGGCGCCGCCGTGCGGTTGAGAAAAGATTGGATTATTGAGGATATTGAAAATGCTGTCATTAAATGCACGGAGATGCATCATATTAAACTAGATAACTATTTCAACATATGGGGCTAAAAGTATGACCGAAGTGAGAAAGGTTTTGTTTCTATTTTTAATGCAAAAATTCATTTAAAGATACTTTTTTACCATTGCATCATTCATCAAGAAGCCCATTGTAAAAATACATTTCCAGAATAAATTTTAAATGTTCTGGATTTAGTGATCAAGATTGTCAACACAATTGTCGCTAAAGCTCTTTTTCATCGTCTATTCAAACACTTTTTGCTTAAAATACAGAGTAAATACGTAAACCTTCACTGCGTAATATAGTTCGTCGGCTCTCAAAAAAAATCCTAATTTTTGTGTTGCTAATCTTAGGCTCTGACTAATAAGTGTGCCGACCATTGACCTATCCATTCTGCACGCCTTTCCGATATGGTGTTTGACAGGTGCCCGGTTTTTTTATCCTGCTGAGAACCTCTTCATTTGTAACGTGGTCTATGTGACATACGATTAGTACGTTAAATAACTTCATCGATGCGATCCCTCTACGAATTCCTATGGAATCTTCGAAGAATCTCTTTGGGCTCCTCATATCGGAGAGTTCGTAAAATAGAGTTTACCTTCGCAAGTCATTTTGAGAAGAATCTCGCCAGTCGGTGAAAACAATTGTTTTCATAACGTTTACCTTTACACATAATAAATATATTATGCATGTAAAGTGGTCAACATTTTATTTTACTCCTATCGATACTCCGACAATCGTTTCGAAAGATTTCTCTCGAAAATCTTTTATTCAATTTTCTTTCTAGAAAATTGTGACGTTCTGTTTTTAGTTTCAAATATTTTATTATCTCAATTCTCTTTGTAATTCTAAGAACGTTCGGGTGTTTTTCTTGATAATATACATTATTATTGTGTTTTTCCACATTTTGTTGTTTTATTTTAAGATCTATCATGTTCTGTGTATTTTAATGTTGTATAAGCTTTTATCTGATTTATCTTTTTTGTTTTCTGTAATATTGTTTTGCTTCCATTTAACATTTGTAAATATTATTACTAATATTTACAGGAATAATAAAAGCCGTAATAGATGGGGAAAAATCCTTAACAAAATATTATTTGTCTTATAATAACTACTTTTAAAAAGCCTCTCAATTTTCTTTGCGTAACTTCATCACTGTAGTTTACATTACAAGTACTTAAATAAAAGATAATCAAAAATATATACTCTGACCACTTTTGGTACCCAATGCAGCGTTTCAACCAGTATGCAGTAGTTACTGAACTAATATTTTGTGCCGTCCTTTCCCATCAAAGGGAGGCAGTGTTGCTAACCCTTAGTGTTGAAATCGTCGAATGTAGTACCTACTTACCAACAATCCTTTTACTGTGACTTGATTAAATTGATGTATTTTATTTATTTATTCAACACTTTATATACATCTACAAAATATATATACATATAAAGGCCGGCATATATTACCTTAAGGCAATTTCTTCCTTCCTGCCCAAACCGTTCAGTTTGAGAAAATTATAAATACATGGACACATTGAATCTTACAATTTTATACAAAAATTAAAAACAAAGATTAACAAAATAAAAAATATATTAAAAATAAACATTACACTACGAATATAAAAAATAACACTATACTATGAAGAGAGGAGAGGCGATGGATGGGAAGGAAAAAAGAAGGATAAAGGAACATTTTAAGTATTTAGATAGTAACATTTCAATATTGACTTAAATGTAAAAAAAAGGGGGCGTCTCTAGCATTAGTGTGTAGATTATTCCACAATCGAGCGGCTACTACTGTGAAAGATGACGCAAGAAAATTAGAGCGATGACAGGGTATTAAAAGGGTTCTCTCGTTACTAGAACGAAAAGATACATAGTCCGTGTACCTTTAACTAAGGAATGCTACATGCATGATTCTGGGATTTATCATTTGGCGACTTATATGAAGGGCTTCGAATTTAAAAAAATATTAAATCTGATGTTTTTAAATGTATAAAACTACTATTATAGATATAGGCTATTGTCATTCAAGAAAATACAGTTTTTTGCTATCATTCGTGTTTGCTACACGCTCATTAGAATTAATGACAATATCCGACAATGTATGTAAACTGTTTATGTATGTAAAGTGTTAAAACAAATAATAAATATGTATATTGGTATGTACCTATATGCATGTGTACCGCTTACTCGTGTAGATGGAATATTTCTTAAGTTTTTTTGGCGAGTTAGTATTTTTTTGTTGTGTTTGCTGCTCCGTGCATCTGCTTTTCGCCATCTGCCCTACAATCCTACCTTGCCGTGCTCTGCCGCCCCTGCCCGGAACCCTTAACACAGAAATGAGGTAAACGATTTACCGACGTTTATCGATATAGTAAACTCAAATTTTACCTGCCGAAAATAAAAAAAAACAATAAAATTTTATCGGTATCGTAGTGATTATAATATAACTGACATATGACATGACCCGGGAAATAAAACTAATTTTACCCATAATTTACCAAGTAATTATTTTTTCAAGTGTAAAAGTTACATGTTCTATTGCAAATCATCTGTCATTCAATAGCCATAAAATGTTATTAAATATCTGTTTGATGGAATAACCTATTTATTTCAATATTGTTGGTTTTTACCCCATGACTGGGTAACAAAACCCGAAAAATAAAACTAATTTTACCTATAACTAACCAAATAATTAATTTTTCAACTATAAAAGTTACTATGTTCTATTGCAAAATCATCTGTCATTTAATAGCCTTAAAATTTTATAAAACATCTGTTTGATATAATAACCTATTGATAACAATATTGTTGGTTTTTATCATTTTAATTACGCTTTTTTAATCATTATTTTATTATATGAACATTATTCATTAATTTTAAACGTTTTATCACAATATTTATATTTGTGTGATCTATTATTAATTAACTATTATTAATTATTTTGGTGTACATGTATTGTTTAAGTAAATATTAATAGTACCTACCTTGTTTCTGTTTATTATTCAATAGTTTTTTTCGTAGGGAGACGATTTTCAAATCAAATAATTTGAGTGGTGTTTCTATTTTCCATTTCTCATCCGGCCGGATGCGGATGTTAGATGTTCCCAACGCCAACATACGCAACCATCATGAAAAACTTTATTTTACCAACTGTTTCCGGTAAACTTTCTTCGGTTTTGCGGTAGAACCAAATGTGAGGGGAGTTTTTTGAATATACCGGGAAAGTACTATCGGTGCTCGTATTTAAATTACCTCCAGCAACCTATAACACAGTTTTTCTCTTAGTTTTTAGTACCAATAATAATATTTTACCAAATGTATGCATAACTAAGCCTTTAAGCGCATGCTGTTTTTTAATTTTTTTTATATATGGGAGTTGCTTTATTGTTTACCTTGCTTATAATATACAAGGTTTATAACTAAAAAAAGGATTTTTCTGCAATCAAATTTCTTTAAATTTATCTAAACTGTTGGGATCAGGGGGTTATCCTAATGTGGGCCATTCAGGAACTTCTCACTTAAAACTCTTCTGGAGAAGCCGGCCTGTTGGCAGTAGTCAACAGGCCTTCCGTTCCACTAGAGGAGCGTTCGGCATTTTATTCCCTACTTTGGTTTATTTTACCAATTGCCTGCATTATATTGACCATGTATGATACTACCTCTCGGGTGGGTTCTTTATTACCTATCACCGATGGGATGTCGCATAGATCTTCACCCAGGCTTCTGCATCGCGCCTCCAGCTGTTGTCTTTGAAAGCTGAAAAAGGGGCAATGCATCAACAGATGAGGGACATCTTGAGGTGTTTCATCGTCGCATGAGCAGCTGTCGATGTCGGAGAGCTTGAAGCGATGCAGGTAGCTCATGAACCCACCATGACCCGTAAGCATCTGAGTGAACTTGTAGCCAGTATTCTGCCTGAAAGCATAGGCATAAGCGCATGCGGTTAGGTTAGTTTAGAGAAGTGTAAGTTATATTAGCTCTAAAAAGTTAATCTTAATTTAATTTTTTGTCTGTTTGAGGTGGTCGACTAACAGTAACAGTATAAATATCGACATTGCCTTTAGATATGAAAGCAGTATTATACAAATGAATGTTTTCACTTTGTAGGTAAACGTAGCTCTATTCCGGTACTCTGTAGTTAAGTACTCTATACTTCATACTGTTTCTCCTCAGCGATTGAGTCTTTTCATTGCCGAACCCTCCGAACGATATTTAATACACCATTCATCCCCTCTTTGTTACCTTCCCGTATCTTTCATTGTGAATATCGAAGGATATTCCGGAGCAAAATCCCTTTCTTTGTGAGCGTCTTCGTATTGTGAAAACATAGTCGCTCTTGGTAAAATAGCTCCGTCATAGAAAAGGTTACGTTTATTCGTAGTACAATAGCCTACCGTAAAAAACAAATCGCTCTTTTCGTTAATGAGTACTTCTACTGATCTCGGTGTTAATATTAAATTATTATTTGTGACTGAAACGAGATTTTCAGCCGAAACCGAAACATAATTTCGGCTTTCGTTCCAGTTTTGGCCGAAAATGTGGTACAAACCGAAACTTATTCATATAAGTTGACAGTCACTTCAAAACGCCCAAAATTAGGCGTTTTTTTTTGTTACATTTTACAAGTTTATTGAAATAAGTTTCAATCAAATACGCAATGGAATAAAAGGCATAATTCTTATAAGTAAATTTGTTTTGTTTTTTTTTAATCCATCAATATATTTACATAAATGATGGACTTTTTTGTTTTTATTCTGATACAAATATATTTTTATAGATCTAGTAAATGTTATAACTGTAACTCTCCAAAATTTAATTTTTGTTTTTAGCGTTTTTTAGTTCTTTGTTATTTTTTATTTTATTATGTTAACCAATCGACAGGTTATTAAATAAACCCTTATAGATTGGCATATAAACAAGTTTGAAAAAAGTTAGATAAAAATTATAATCAAATCAACTTTAGCTACATATTGTAAACAACATAATAAAAGAAAACGAAAAACATAATGAAAAAAAAAAAAATATCTCAGAGAGACAAAAGACAAGACATTATTGACCTAGCGGTAAATTATATATTTCTTAAAGATTGGGGAGAGAAGTAAGCACTTGTATATAACATAGAAATTTGTTTAGTCTGACGATGTCGGTCACGACGAAACTCGGTCACTAGTAAAAATTTAGAAGTAAAAGTGGAATAAAACAATATACGTATTTTTATTATTATAATTAAAGTACAAAATAGTTGTGTTATTATATTATAGATAACTTATACAGCGCCATGTTCGTTATATAATACCCCAAGAGCGCTTTACAAAGTGATTCTATAGATAAACAAATTTAATTGAAACTTTTAAATTTGTAATTTAAGTCAAATAAATATATGTTATATATATAACTTATACGTAACAGTTCTTCAATGGACGCTATAAGAATTTGAACTTATTAATTACAAAGCAATTACAAAAATATAAATTTAAAAGATCTTAGAACTCGCGAGAACTTAAGAGTCACGAGCCATAAGATGCGCCCGAGTACAGCCGAACAGGTTTCGGCTGAGCCGAAGTTTGACCAAATTTTGGCCGAAACTGAAACTACTTCGGTCGGTCACTAATTATTATGTCTTTCAACAATTAAACATAATGTAATGCAGGTGATTACAGTTTTTCAAAATTAAGACTTTTTTCTTACGTAATACTAGGGGAGAGAAGTACGAAATAGTCCGTATCATAGTGCAAGGAAAAGTTAAAGGAAAACGTAGAGTCAGAAGAAGAAGTGTCTCCTGGCTTAAAAACTTGAGAAAGTGGTTCCACTGTAACTCCTATGCCTTATTTAGAGCAGCTTCGGAAAAAATAAAAATTGCCATGATACGAGTCAATTTCCACCGTGGAGTGGCACAATAAAGATAAAAATACTAACATTAAGTATGTTAAGTTTTAAAATCCTAAAGTTATTAAATAGAACATTTATAAAACAACTGTGTAATGTGTATAGATATATTGTTATTATACTCGTATTATTTCATAATTTTGTAATAGAACACTGTATCTTAATTGTATTTATGATTATGTTTATAAAAGGCATTTGTGCCGTGTATACACTAATAAATAAATTATTTTAGATGTTTGAAATTAGAGAAGAAAATCTGATGTTTTAATTCGGACTGTTTTGTAAATTACCCATTTTGTCTTTGTATCAAATTAAACGTAGTTTTTAGGTATAAGGTATGCACTAAATAATTATATTGATGTTTTTTTATTTCTCTTTAATATTAAAAAAAAACTAAAAACAACTATCTATCTATAATATTAATACTTCGGAACAGATGTTTTTTTATTTCTATTTTTTTTATTATTATTTTTTTTATTTTTTTTACAATATACAGAAGAGGTTAAACAGAGTATTAATAAAAAAATGATAATTACATAGCAATAAAATACATATTAACAGTAAAAATAGTAAACAAAAATCCCACAAAGGCATGGCCTATTCGTAGGTATACAAGAAATGTTTATGAATTTTTTGCTCCTATAATAAATAGAAAGGTATATTTTTGTGGAATATAAGAAAGAGAAAAGAAAATATTCTATAAAAGACTAGAATGTACTTTTTTATTTTATAGTCATTAAAAAAGGACATAAAAATATTTAAAAAAACATTAAAATATTCCTTATCATTAAAGGACAACAAAATATATCATAGAAAAAAGATCTTATATCTTAAGTTTGAATCCAGGTTGAGCGTGTTTTTAAAAGAAGGAAAATTTTTGAAGTTTGGGATCAATGAAATACTATAAGAAAAATTGATAACTTATATGGCGCCATTTTCGTAATATAATACCTCAAGGGCGCTTTGCATAGTGATTCTATAGATAAATAAATTTAATTAAAGCTTTTAAATTTGTAATTATTATTACATGCTACAGATTTATTCAAATGATTTAGAGAACGAGTGGGTTTTGAGCTTTTTCCGAAACATCACTTCACGCTCACAGCCTCGCGCCTCTGCTTGTGAGCATTCCATGCCATAGGGCCTGCGACCGCAAATGCGCATTCACTGAATTTAGTGCGATGTTTGCGTAGATGTATAATAACTTTTTCTCTCGCCGTAGACGTAGCTGATCTAAGCGTCAGCTAGTCCATCTGGAATGCATAGTTTCCTTAGATATTCCGGAGTAGAGGTATTGTTTGTTGGCTTTAATATGAAACCCAGTTTAAAAAAAAAAAAAATATGTACGAAGGTGATCAATTCATGTCGTATCTTATTTTATCTTTAAATTTGATTGGTTGATATTTATTACACTCTTTACCCCTATTAGTTCCTTTCGTCGCAACCCTAAAGTATCCCCTTTGGCACGAGCTACGAAACCAGGTAGAGACGATCCGAGTTATTACTTACAATAAGAGCTGGTTTCTTAGGATGCCTCCGCCAGGTGGTACTGCTACCCCGCGCGCGTGTGTTGGTGCGGTGCATATCGTAGGTCCGTGTCGCGGTGTGCGTGAATGGTGAATGCACCCGTGCGTGTGTGTGCGTATCATCTTGTTTTCTGCACACAGCCGCAGCCGCATTGCATTACAAAAGGAAGACCGTTGCATCTGGAGACCCTTTATCCGGAGATAATAAGGAGGAATAAAAAAACACTCGTGTTACGAACGATATAATAATCCGTTTCGAATCGTGTACCAGTTGCGTTATGTGTTGGTGGCTAAATATTATTACGGAAAAACGCCTTTTTTTAAATCGTATGTAAACGGTATCTTTCTTTTAACGGAATTGTGTAATTCATTATATTTCCTTTAATTTATTATTTTTAATAATATTTTGAGTTTGTGTAATTTTTGCAGAAAAGGACTGGATTCTACTCCCCGTGGAGCTGTTGATGTTAACATATTACAACAAGGATGGAGAACATTTTAGAGAAGGCAATACAAAAAGTCTAGGCATCTACGTGGTTTATAACCTGTTATCACCCACATAAATAAAGTTTGTAGGTCTTTAACTTCACAAACATCAACAGATAAAAGAATTGAAGGAATATAGATGTTCAAATATGGGCAGCATGGTGAATGTTACATAGTGTGTAAAGTGGCCACTTAAGCCAGCCAAAAAAAATACCATATTATCTTTTACAGAATATTTTATTTTTTCTGTCTTATTTTATACAAAAATATTATAACTGTCCATTATTTACCATAGAAGCAAAAATTCTTTAACATTTTCTTGTAGACCCACGAACAGGTCATGCCTTTGTGGGATTTTTTTGTTTACTATTTTTCTATTAATATGTAATTATGCTTTATTTTTTTAATACTCTGTTTTATTATCATGTTTATTGTAAAAATACCAAAAAAAAAATGAATAAAAAAAAAATTACAAATGACAGGTCATAAGCCCTGTAGATGCCTAGACTTCTATATAACCTTCTCTAAAATGAACTTCACCTCTTTTGTAATATGCTAATGAACATTTTTTATTTTCCTTAGTTCTATGATAAACATAGACTAATATAATATTTACAACACAATATGTACATTGTACATCTATACTTATTCTAACATTATTTATTACGATTGTTCTCTTACCATCCTTATTTAAAATATTCAAACTTTTTTTTTATATGCACACTTATATTAACTATTTATAATATATCGCTGCTTAAAAACAAAAGGGCCACAAATCGAAAACCCCGAAACTTCGCCTGAAAACAATTTTTCAATTTTTAAACTTCTTCTTGGACCAGTTGGTTTGCCTAGTATGTGAAATAATTCAGTCAGATGAATCTCTTCGCAACAATAAAGGTTTCAGCTCTTTAACTTCACTAAAATCAACAAATGGAAGAATTGAAGAAATTTGGATGTTCAAACATAGGCAAAATAGTGAATGTTACACAGTGTGTAAAGTGGCCACTTAAACCAGCCAATGACAGGTCATAAGCCCTGTAAATGCCTAGACTTCCATATTCCCTTATTTATGGTATTCTCCATCCCTGTTGTAATTTGTTAAATTATTTTCTTTAAAAATATTGAAAACGTGTATGGAATTTTATCTATTACCACGTAATTGGTATTATAAAACCGCCAAACTCAACTTAATTTTTGATGAAAATATAAACATTTTGAGATTGAAAGTTTAAATCGTAAACCTGGATTTGAACATCTCAAAATCATCCGATTGTTATCATGAAGTTCAAAAAGCATTTTTATTTAAAGCTGAATGAAATATATTTGTATATTGTATTGGTTGAATCGTTTTCTCGTTAACTTGTTTTAAAGGTTCGTCCAACTGCAAGTTACCTTTACTCCCACTCTTGTCCATAATCAACCCTTCCCATATATAATCATCCCCACAACGTGCAGGTGATGTTGCATTACCCCAATTAACCGCTTCATTCAGCTGGCATAAACAGCTGTTTTGACTTAAACCTTAGGCCTTAGACAATTTGTACCAACTGACAGACTTAGAATATTGTTTAATCGTATTTCACTGTCTACTGACAAAGGAATAATACTTCCCCGTAGAATTAATGCAAAAAATAAAAATTAATATAACTGCTGTTGAGATCTTCATTTATTGCAACAGAGAGGGAACACTTAAACTATGATTTTGAAGAAAGCAGTGAGTTGAGGGTATATGGAAGTCTAGGCATTTACATGACTTATGACCTGTCGTGGGCTGGGTTATGTGGCCACTTTACACACTTTGTAACACTCACTATTCTGCCTGTGTTTAGACATCCACATTTCCTCAACTGTTATGAATGGTCCATGACAGACCTTTCTCCCTGTAAATGTCTAGACTTTTATATTCCCTTCTCAAAGATGTTTTCTCTCTCCGTTGCAATAAATTTAGATCTTAATAATATCTTAGCGAGTAAAATCCAGCCTGTCTACAAACATTTAGAGATACTCAAAACATTGTTGATTAACTATTGAGTTTATTTAAATGATTTTTAAAACCTTTCTGTTGTAGAACAGAATACTAAAATATTGATTCAAGATACATTTATTTATTACATAAATAATATTCATTTTGTTGAAATAACATTAATTTGACATAATTTTAATATGTATGATGTGTAATGTTAAATAATCATTTACTTTAATAAAGTATTAATAAAATCACAAAATATTTATATGTTATAATGAAAACCATTGAAAAATACGTAAATCGAACGGTTATAAGAAACTATTTAACTACGATAAAGTATTCGAGCAGCGCGTAAAAATATTGTATATGCTGAAGAAAAACTCAACGGTAATGTATTTATTAAAAAAAGCATTAATATTAAGATAGTACTTTGTTTTTATTTGTATTAATTAGTTAGATAAAAGAAACTGTAATAAATATTCATTAATTTAATGTATTACTTGGGATGTATTGAACACGAGCCGCGGAAACGTGAATTAATTAACCTTCAAATATAGTAGGAGAAGAAACAAACAAATTAGGGGTAATTTAGGAGAACGCGTGCCCAGATCAAGGATTTCAGATAGGGTTGATGGAAGATGCGAGGAGGAACGTGGCGTGGGTGAGAAGTTGTTAGTATAGTGCAGTGTTTTTCAACATTTTTGAACACGCGACCCCTTTACAAAATGAAAAAAATCTGGCTATTTATTGAGACCGTTGAGATTCAGCAGCGAGGCCTCTAAATCTTATCAATCTTGCGGCTGCGGCTGACAGCGTTCTTTAAATTAAATTAAATGCGCAAAAGTTTGCAGTCTTCTGGAAGTACCTACACCCAATTAGAATATCCAGAGTGCAATGAAAGCTTTGAAATTGTTTGAGCTATTTACCACATCCTGCCTATGTGAACTAAGATTATTTTCAATAGCGGACATAATGACATAACACATGCCTAGATCTGGTATCTCTCATCAATTTAAGGGTGCCCGAAAGAATTGCTAGACAGGTGCCACCGTCAGTGTATACTTGTAACGCCGTACTAAATAGACTTTATGAACTCGGCAATAGTTCTTCCCACGCATCGGATATATTTAATGTAGGGTATTGTTCCTATAGAACAAATCTTTTGAACTTTTTCAAATATGGTGAATAGTAATTAAACCTTTAGTATAATTGAACGTCGTTATGCAAAAAGCAGCCAGCCATGGAAAAGTGAAACTGAGATAATAGCACTTTTATGTGAGAAAAAAATAAAATCTACACAACAAATAATGATACACAATGAATACATTAGTTTTTTTTATATATTACAAACAAGAATCTCATTAAATAGGTGCGAAGGTTTTCACGGTCACTATTATCAATATGTTTCTTTTTTGGGTGATACCGTGTGTGTTGGATTTGTTCCGATGTATCGGCTACCATTGCAGGAGGCATATTTAGGGTAAACTGAGTATTTTGTAGAAAAAGTGTGTATTTAAGTACTAGTAATTTGTACCGTGTCGCAATTGTGGATATTCTGCTTAACTACGTTCAATCATTATATGAAGCAGTAACTTTATGATTGTCTTGTTATATTAATCCTTAAAAATATTTAATTCTTTTATTTGATTTTTAAGTTTATTTTAAGCGTCTACTGAATGTATCATATAATTTTTAGTTTTGTCTTTTGTTTTTTAATCTGGAGAAAAAAGGAATGTATGTTTTGAAAAAATGTTTGAACCTACTATGTTCATATTATCCGTTTTGTAAAAGGCAGTTATGCCGTAGATGTTAATAAAATAAAAACAAAAAATAAAACGACCTAATTTAAAACCCCCCCAGCACGGTCTGGCGGCCCTTCCGAGGGTTGCGATCCACAGGTTGAAAAACACTGGTGTAGTGTATAGTCTAAAGTGTAACGCACACCTGCCGTCTGCGTCTGTTGGCAGATAGAGATAGTCTCCACCGCCACTGCGTACTTTAAATATATAAATAATGATGTGTATGATATCCACCGCTCGTCTCACCGAGAGAATCACTAATACGCACTTAGGTTTATTTAGGCGGTTAATATAATATCGTAGGTGTATTGATAAAACCCTTTAAACCCATTATTCCGCATACTGAGAAATACATATCTGAAGCAATTCGGATGTTCAAACAAAGGAAGAATAGTGGGTGTTTCGCAGTGTGTTAAGTGGCTACTTAAACTACTTTTTGGTTTTCTCTTAATTTTATATTGTTTATATATTTTTATATTATTTTTTATCTTGTTTTTCTAATTATTTATACTTTGTAATGGTCACATGGCTGGTTGGGTATTGTAGTACCTGCCCAATCGAGCGTGAATAAAATATATTATTCTCCTTATTATTATTTTGAATCGGGTTGTGGTCCCGTGGCCATTGTCTCGGACTCACGGCTCAAAGGTCCGTGGTTAGAATCCCACTCTACCCCAACTTGATTCCCATTTTCTAATAGTGAGTTATGTACAACTCCTTGAAAACAGCCCTCAAAATAAAATATCTGGGTAAATCATAAGAACGTAAATATTTATTTTTTGATAAAAAATAAAAATATTATTAAACCAGCCAATATATGCCCTACTCTTAGATGTTTTCCATCTCTGATGTAGTATATTTATACAACTCACTAGGGGATTGAATCACGTCTCAGTTTACGAAAATGCGGACAAACTAAAAATATGATGGAATGGGGAATCAATTGTATTTTCACAATCAATATGGATATTGTGTTAAAAAGTATTCATTCATAATTTTTTTATTAAAATTGTTAAAGATTACGTTTCCACAAAAAAGCTCTACGTTTGGCCTTTACAATGGTGACGTCAAGATTCGTGAAGACGCGTCGTTCTATTTAAATTTAAACGGTCACAGAGTTCAAAATTTAACCGAACGTGTTTAACCGTATTAGGGACGTGGCTAATGCAATGAACCAATTTCGCGGGAATTCAAAATTATTTTATTTGTAATATATTTAAATATATTACAAAAAACTTTTTTTTCTATTTCCCTTAAATTGTAAAAAAGCGATATTTCCTTGATATAAATATGTGCATAAATACAATTTTATTAGGGAAGAAAGGATGTAGGTATTTCTACGGACACGCTAGAATAAATCTTTAATATAAGTATAATGCTCATAGGTAGTTCATATTAATACATTCAATTTTGTTCGTGAAAATTTTCGGTGGGAGCTCATTGTAATTTATTATTAAAAAAACTACGAGCAATATTTAAATCTCCAAATTCGGAATAATCAGCGATCAGTTCAATCGGTTTCGCGACATCTTCGAGGCTAGTATCTTTATTTCAAAATTAAAATTTATACAAACACAGTTAGGATGAAGAATTAAAAACTGGTCGTGGTAAAACATTTATCGATAGGTTTCCTTGCTATAAAAAAATTCGGATTTATAAAAATTTAAGTGTCTACTATTTATTGTACCTTATTTTTATTTAAAAATATACAAAACAACTAAATATTTGTAAGAATCGTAACAAAAATAATTATCTTTCTCTTCTTGCGCAATGATTTCACTAGATTTTCGATACATAAGTTTAAAAAATATGTTTCTCGTGTGTTCATAGGATTCCCAGCATATTGTTAATATTTTTTATTTTTTTTATTTAAATCTTAAAGTAGGGCACACATATCATACATATTGTTATGTGTGTTCTAATAATAACATTGCAAATATATTTAATTTATAAATTGTTTATCACATGTGTCTTGACCATTATTTTAAATTTTGATATGTTTTTTTCTTCATAAATATTTTTTTTCCATTTCGTAATACTTTTTAATTGCTTTAAATAAAATTGAATTTTGTGACTTTACCTTTTTCCTAAATGGAAGTCTAATTTTGTTCTAATTTCATTTGTATTAGTTACGTATTGTACAAAAAATTTATTACTTTGGCTACTTCAACAATTAATTATTTTTTTCTTTCTTTTCCAGAGACAAACTTATTTCCCGCTCGCAGTGGGGAATCTGCGTGGAGGGGAGTAGCCAAAAAAGACCAGGTCCACCATGCGCCCCCAAGTCTTGACGAGACGAGGGCGAAAGGCGATCTCTGGAGCGCCCTTGCGAAGGGGGCTGATCAAAACCAAAGTTATTGTTAATCAGTCAAAAAAGCGAAAAATTATCAAAAAACTTGTTAAAAACACTCCAACTAAAGTAACAGCAGAAAAATATGCCACCAAAAAAATTAAAAGTGGAAACGCGTCTGCCAAAATAATTCCCAAGGCGACTACAGCCAAAGTGTCCCAGAAGCCAACTGACACAGTTAAAGCCTCCTCCCCAGAACGGAAAAAAGAACTGAAAAATTTGGAAGTTAAATCGCCTCCCTCGGAAAAGAAAAATGAAACGAAACGTATTGAAACTAAAAATCCTTCGTCAGAAAAGAAAAGAGAATCATCAGATGCTCGAAAATCGTCTCTTGATAGAAAAAAAGAAGCTGAGATCAAAAAGAATAAACCACAGGCGTTTGTGCCTAAAAAAGATCAAGTTGATAAATTGAATTCCGAAGAAAAACAAGATCGAAGAATTATCAAAAATAAAACTCCTCCAAAACCAGTCAAAACTAATAAACCTGCCAAAATAGATGGAGGTGAATCAACAGCAAATAAAATAAGAACAAAAAAAATCATTGTAAAACCGAAGTCCTCCTTAGTACTCCCTTCTAAAGACGTTGACAACCTTTCACAGAAGGCTAAGGATTCCAGTGTCCAATGTGAATCACCAAAAAAGACAACTGAACGAATAGATACTTGCAATCAGCCCAAAGGTGTAAAAGACCGAGCGCGATCCCCTGAGAAAAGGAAAAGAAACTGCCCTTTACGCAGTTCATCCGCTCCCTTGATACAAACCAGTGAATCCAACAAATTGGGCAATGATGAAGAAAATTTAAAACATAACATTTCACGATCCTCAAAAGTACCTGTAGAACAAGTTGCTGTCCATAACATAGCTAAAAAACCCGTTGTTCTGAAAAAAGTTGTGAAATCTCAAGAAATAAGTAAAAACGTAAAAGTTAAAGATGGCGATAATATTATTAACACAACTCAAAAGACAGATGATCGTTCATTTTACTCTGATCCTATTCAATCTGTCAATACTTCTAGTTGGTTACCTTCTCAAAAATGTAGTGTAAACGAAAAACAGTCTGATATACTTATGAAAATGCCTTTCTTAGATAGTCAGCTTGTGTCCCCATTGGGTCGGAAAAAGCTAGTAGGAAAAGTGAAGCCGATTGCTAGAGTGAAAGGCACAGTTATTGAAAGTACAAGACACCAAACTGATAAAAAAGTTTCTAATATTGATGTCTCCAAGTTAGATGAAAGTTTTACCCGAACAACGGATTCTGAAACTTCTGAAAAACTAAAAAATGACACTGAGAAGAAAAAAAGTGTCGCTCTGTCTTCGAAATCAGTAGAGGAAGTTAAGAAAATTCTGGAGTCTCCAAAACCTTCAAACAAACCATCTAAGAAATTGGAATGTGGAAAATCATCTGAAATCAATTTGGGAAAATCAACCATCGTTGAAGCTGATAAACAATCGTCCAAAATTATCCCCAAACTTAAAACAAAGAAATCTCTGTATTTGAAATCCGCTCAGTTGACCAAGAAACAAAATATAAGTTCATTAAAAGAAAAACCAATTGGTAAGAAGGTAAAAAAAGTCGCCATGGTTAAAGGAGTAAAATTAGCGAAAAATATACTTAAGGTGTCAACAGCTTTTAAAAAGAAGGCTGAATCTAGTAAAGATAGTTCTTGTAGTGGCGACGAAATAACATACAGCTTCCCTGAATCTGTTGGAACTTCTGAAAATGTTCAAGATGTGGACAAAGGTGCAATAGTAACTAAGCCAAACGATGATAAAAGTCTGCCAAAGAAATTAAATGTATTTAAGACCGGTAAAACTACAGAAAATGCTTTGAAAAAAACCTATATTAAATCTTCTAATGCTTGTAGTAACCAAAATCAAAACAAAGATAATTCAAACAAACCGAAATTATCTGAAGAATCAGAAAAAACAGATATAAGTTTAAACAGTAAATTAATTTCCAAACCGGAGATTGTGGAAAAATTGTGTACTGTTGACAAAAATAATATGGAAACGCTCCTAAAAAATGTAAAAGAAACCTCAGATATCGATGTCAAAAGGGAAATTCTCGCAATGAAAGATCCAGCGATAAACGCTCCAGTAAAGAAATGTTTGGTTTTACCAAATCAAGAAAATATTGACTCCAAGAAAAAAAACCCTGATAAATGTGTTTATTCATATGAATCGACTGATGACAATTCCGAGGACGATGAAAGATTTGCCTTTCCTAGAGTTAAAAGGGAAATCAAAACAAAAAGTATTTCCCCCAAAGGAAAAAATAAGAATATTGGTAAATCTTTAGCTAAACCCGTTAAAAAATTCATAACTATACCAACCAATGATAACAAACATCGAATGAAATTGCTAGGTTTTTGGACAGGGCCAAAGAAACACCGAGAAGCCTCTTTAAATGCTGTCGCGAAAGTGCAGTGTTTGTATGAGAACGAGAGCAGAACACATCTCGAACTCGGACTTATGAGAACTGTCGATAGAGTCCTACCAAAGTGGAAAGACACAGTCAAGAAAAAGTATATTAAGACCGAAAAGCGAGAGTCCACGTCTTCTGAATCTGAATATGAAAAAAAGGTAAAATCAGAAATTACAAGCTCCGAAGATGAATGTAACGCTCCAACCAGGACTTTGCGTTACCAGCCCACTGGCGCCGGGAAATATTGGGAAATGAAAGTATCGTCGAGCGAGGAAAGCGAAGCTGAACATAAAAAGCAAGCGCCCGAGAAGAAGAAAGTAATAATGAAACCGAAAATAGTCGTTAAATCAGAAAATACTTCAGATTCTTCGAGTGACTCCATCATAATAAAGAAGCCCAAAGCCAATCCGGTTCCGAAGAAGCGACGTAACCGCACTGAGGTCGTTATGGACTTAAGAGATATGGTGGTCAAGAAAAGAATGGCCAGTCTTAATGCGACAGCCATGCTCGCTGCCAGCTACGAGAAGAGGTCTCCCAAGTCCAAGGACGAGACCACCTCGGACTATACCAGTAGCGAACAGGAGGAGAAACAAGCCAAAAAATCCAAAAGCTACGCGAGCGAGAAGGGTGAAAGTTCCACATCGAGGAAGGATTTTCCTTTAAGCGGCGCTGAAAGTACTGCCAGTAAATCTAAAGTGGCCGTGATAGTTAATCAGGAAGCTGATGTTACCATCACGGGAGTATACTCCACACATACTGGGTTCTGCACTGTCTCCGAGATGCAGTACAGAATCTCCGCTACCAGCCACACGCAGACTACGGCGACCGCTGCTAATGAAAAGGTAATCATTTTATTATACTTTTTTCAATGTAAATGAATGATTCAACAACTGTTTGGCGTTGGCCAATTGAAGTGATCACTTTACACTCTGAAGTATGTAATTTTTTCTGGTCTGAAGATGCCCTTTACATGGTAAAAGCACTAATTTTCGCGAGTCCAGGTGTTTTGTACTGTAATTTAAAATTTTAATTGGGCCTTCTGTCCTATTACGGTTTAAAATAAACTAAACTATTTACATTTAATAATAATAATAAACGTTGACTATTTGTATTGCGTAGTTTTCGTGAGAGATCACTTCAAGGGCGCTGTGTATTTTATTTTAGGTTTTATCTTACACACTTATTTAAGTATTTATTTGTTTTATAGACACATACAGTCAACAATTATTAAATCACATATTGACGATAAGGTTGAAAGACAGACCAGTGAAGATTCTAAATAATAATCATACATGTTAAATATGTGCGTGCGTATATATAAGAGGGTGTGTTTGTGTTTATTTTTATGAGAGTGAATTTTCGGGTGTATGTAAACGTGTGCATGATTAAAAAGCAAGTGGGAGTGTGTCGCAGCCAGACAAAAAGAGTCGTAATTTATTTTTAAATAAATCAAGGGGCGTGTTAAATATATCGATAGATGAAAGAAAAAACTTTAAAATTAGGACAAGATCAATAGAACGAGTGCTGTACATAGTTAGTGTTATAGACCGACAGACGGAATAAATATCTATATATAAATAAAAGGCAATTTTGGTATGTGTGTCCTCTATAGACTGCATAACTACTGGACCGATTTACGTGCGGTTTGCAGCGAAATGTAAATATTTGTCATGACCATATTTATAGCTTGGATTTTTTATTGTTGCCACTTTCTCATTCGTCTTTGTAATTAAATTATCGGAGGGTTTTCAAGAATAGCATTATGACAAAGCAATCGATATGCCTAATCGACTATTGTCGAATTTTGTCGGCCTCGTGGTGTAATGGTCAGCGCATTTACCTACCATGCAAGAGGTCTTGGGTTCGATTCCCGAAAGGGTTAATATGAAATATTTATTTAATACGGTTTTTTCACACTACAATATTTCATAGTCCCTGGACTGGTACCTGAAGCGTAAGACTGACTACCTTACCTTCATGTAACAAAAATGATCAAGATACGCTGCGATTGTTCAAATAACTATTTATCAAAATTACCTGCCACCGCATATTCTCACAATTTATGTAATCCGAAAAACAAAAATAAAAATGTTTATGTACATATCTAATTTTTACTGAATACATAATTGATATCAAACTTTCGATTGTGTTCATTTAATATAATATAAACGAGTATGTCCTCAAATCTAGCAATAGCAAAGTATTGCCGGGTTCAGCTCGTAGTTTATAAAAATACAAACTATGCCATACAATATATGTGTACTACATGGCTTAGCGTCTAAACATCTAATTAAGTGGGTATTAAGTAAGAAAAAAAAAATGAATGAACATCAACAGGAATGAGGAAATTCGGAACGCCTCACTTTTGCATAGAATTAAGAATAGTCCATATCTACTTTGTTCGCACATCAAACAAAAGGCCACTAAACTACTCATAAATGAGTAGGTTTACGTTTTGACCCATTAGTTTCTTTGTAGACGTCGCTCAGTACGCAACTCCTGATTTGAATTCAACTATGCCGTGTTGTGTCCTTTTAAAGTGTAGAAATTAAAGAAACAGGATGGGATCACATTTCATGTGTAATTAGCAAACAAATGTTTAAGTAGCGAATGCATTACTTAAAAATTTAATTATTTTTCCATCTGTCAGATTGTCGAAGAAACAAAATGGAAAATTCGTTAGTGTTGCCAGGGTAGTATTTTTTTTTGCACCACAACAGGCCAGGAGGCCTAATTACATTGGTGAATTACATCACAGAGCACCCAGGCTTGAGAAAAATCACATTTTAATTTTTGTGCTCTCACCGGAAATCGAACCCGGAACCTTCCGTGCGTGAGTCAAGCGTCTTGACCACTACACCACGGAGGCCGCCCTTTTTACCCTACTTTGATCATCTAATAAGAGAAATAATGAAAATTGGACCTCGGATTAAACAACTCTGTAGTGGACATTTGACCGACATTATCTTCAAAACGTCAAATATTATTCAACATGATATAAAAATATCCGTTTTATGTGAAATAAAATTTGATTTATATTTTAAGTTTAAAGTTTATTAATTCAATTACTCTTATTAAATGACCTTTACTTATCTACTCTGTTGTGTCAATCAATATTTCCGCGTGCACAATAAAATTTTAGAGAGTTAACAGATTGCTTTTTTTTTAACCTTACATTTGTGTTATGATTATATTTTTTCCCATCGTGCAACATTACGCGACGACATCACGAATACGCGCGGCGAAAGTAGAGCATAGTGAGGGGATTATTGGGAACAGTCCGATGTATTCAAATATGATTCTACGCTCCTTCTGGACTACTCTTAATTCTATGTATGAAAAGTATTTCTTGTTCGTAAATATGTAAATACATGTGTTAATAATAATTTAATCAATATATTAGATAGATCAATATATGAGTAATTTTTTGCAGTGTAATCTTATGTAATGGTTTATCATCGGAGGAAAAGGGGACAGAAAATACGACATGGTGATTGCGCGCATATTCATATTGATTTTTTATTTTTGACTTATAAAGGCGTTGAATTTTCTTGCTTGTTAATAGTGTATTATATATTTATATGTAGGTCCACCATAGCTAGTATATGCCGTAATAAATTCGATTCCCCGGAACTCATTAATCTACTTGCTTACCGTGTCCCCTCCAGGCCAACTAGACTCTCTGATATTTTCTATATTCGTAAATTTAAAACTAATCATCGGAAACATTCTACACTCCCTCGTAAATGTGAAACATTTAACAAAAAATTTAATAGTCTTGATATATTTAACACTCCATACAATATGTACAGAAGAGAATTAATAGGCTTGATTCATGCTCTTCATTCATAATTCGTTTAATCATTAAATCAAATGCAATTTTCCACTCTCACTTTCCTTCAATCATCCTTTACCACTCCTTATCAATTTCCTTCTTTTCCTTTCCACTATCTCCTTGTTTTGTCCATATTTATCTTATTTTAATATATAGTATATTTATTATTTATATAGTTTAAACTTCAAGCCGTCGTCGCTTTATTACAGTATTATTTAGTGAATACATATAATTGGATGGCAGGCTCTACTATGTATACATTTTTTTATTTTTTTTTAAATATTCATTTAACCTGTACATCTGTTTGTATTCGAAATAAATAAAATAAAAAAATAAAAATAAAAGTAATAACAGCACCTAACCTCATCTACTTTAACCCTTCGCACGCGTTCGTTTTTCTTTATCGTAAACCTTGTTTTCCGCTAATTTGACAGGTTTAAAAAGAAAAGCAGACAATTTTGATAAAAAAAAGTATTTAAACATTTTTTTTCTGTCACTCTCTCGCGAACGCCTCCCCGATACTGTGCGAAATAAACAACTGCGCATCGGACTGATTATGCCTAGCTGAAATCTTTAAAATTGACGTTTCGTTGTCCCGTTTTTTGCACACCAATACTGAACCGATTTTGTTGTTTTGTTTTAAGAAAGTGTCAGAATGAAATTTTCTGTGTCGGTACCTTGAGCGTTTTTCAAAAATGATTGTCAAACTTGTATACCGTACGCCCTCAGACGGCAGATAAAACTGGGCGGTTTTATTTTTTTTTTATTAAATATTTTCGTTCGTATAATTTACCCAAATATTTCAATTTTGATGGCCATTTTCAACGAATTGTAAATAACTCACTATTGGAAAATAAAAATCAATTTGGAGTAGAGTGGGGTTTGATTCTCGGACCTCTGATCCGTGAGTCCGCAACAACAGCCAAGGGACCACAAGACTAAGACTACTTGTATGCTTCTAGCTCCTATAAGAAACAATTTATCAAAAAAACACGCTCATGGTACATTTATAGTGTGTAAAAAAAAACATTGCTCTTGTGCCATAATCCAGGGAGAATATACCGGTTTATTTTTCATGAATCTTGACGTCACAATTATCAATGCCAAACATGTCGCGTTTTTCTAGTGACACATTTTTTATGATTTATTTTTTAAAGTTTCGTATGAAAACATTTTTCCACAATATCCGTATTGATTTTAAAAATACAATTAAATTAATAATTCTAAATCCATCCCATGTATTTTTATCGGTATTCGTAGTATGTGATATTTCCCTATTTTTATATTTACTCCATATTGCAATTTTTCAATTGGTGTGGTAAGTTATAGTAGATAGTTTAGGAATATTCATAGGGTTAAAATAATATTGTTACTTTATAATTATGTAATTTTTTTATATCCAGTGATTGATATCAGACAGGAATATTTTTACTGAAGGCAATGGTGGTCACTCATAACTAACAGACACACCTGACAGTTTCTCATCATTATGTGATTCGGAGCCGTTTCAATAGCGATCTTATTTCTCGATAAATGTTTTTTTTATTTTTTTTATAGTCATTTTTCAATAAAGTACACATGTTATTACAATATGAAAAAGATTCATATGAAAAAGATTCATATGAAAAAGTAGACGTAATATTGTACACATATAAAATAATGCACATATATTTGTTTTGTTTTTGATGGTTTGAAAAAAATAAATTAGTGTAAAGGGATAAGAAAAAAAAACTCAACAAAACCAAATATATAAAAATGGAAAAAAAAAATACAGTTAAATCAAGTTCGAACTTCTTTGGCACAGAAACACAGTTAATTCTCTTAAATAGGGCAAAAATATGTAATATTATAATGCCAGAACTGTGGAAATGTAAGAGCCTCTAGCTGAAGAGGTTATGACTGTTTTCCTTAGTGAAATTGATCACGTTGAATTTAAGAGGTTGATGATAGCTGATAAATGGCCAACACAATATGTTCTGATTAATTTGAAAGTTGTTTAAAAGCTTTTAATATGACATATTATCGTGTTTTTAGCTAGTATAATTATGTTTTTTTTTTCTGTGTTGGAACAGAGTTACTAACCCTAGTTCGACAGTCAAAATAACTTTTTATTGTTTTAATCTAATAGTTTAATGTATGCATAATAAGATAAATATGATACAAATTAATTTTAACCGTTTTTCGATGGCTACTTTTTATGTATTTAAAATACAAAAAGGGGCACATTTTAATTTTACATTAAGTGCGGAGTAAAGTTTGATAGTCAAGACAGTAGTGACAGCTCTATCTAGCGGTTTATATTTGAAAATTTGAGGTAGTTACAGCGCATGCGTCCGATCATTTGAAGTTTGAGATGACAAATTCTTATGTTATCTGACACTTCGGAAGAAATGTTGCCGTAAAAAATAGTATGTATTACCATTTTTTTTATCGTTAGCTATATGTTCCAAAAAGCACGTATCGATATTTCGGTAGAGCCGGCTTTGTAACGCCCAGGTAGATAGAGATATTAGATAAGTTAAGTGTACCGTCTCGATACATACCGATAAAGATGGGGTTTGTAATCGCCCCCAGAGACCTTATTCTGGATTAAGTTGTAAATTCTGCGCATTCACTAAACGGAGAAGTAATCCAAGGATCGGAATCCTGAACTTGGCAAGATTCTATGACAATATCTAGCGCAAGATGCCAGGAGCGCAGAATCTGAACGTTCCTAATAATTTAGTGGGTACGGGCCGACACAGAATTAATCTGGAATTATGATCACCGTACTAATGAACGTAATATGCCCG
The DNA here is from genome assembly GCF_059751315.1 of Micrasema longulum. Lineage (NCBI taxonomy): Eukaryota > Metazoa > Arthropoda > Insecta > Trichoptera > Brachycentridae > Micrasema > Micrasema longulum. Next base: position 105,715 of record NW_028278087.1, read on the forward strand.
TATTACCTAATCTTACTGACCCATTGAGCTGGATTTCTCTATGGTACTACCTAAGATCGATGTAAACCAAAGGCAGTTTGATCTTCTTGCAAATATTTTGAGTGTTTTTTATTATTCTTTTACGACGCATCATATTTCACCGCTGTTTTCTCATTTCAGCCCGTGTATGTCATAACACGTCAGTAATTGAATATAATAATACCTTGTGCCTAGTAACGATATTGCGCCGTAACTTTGTTAATGTCAACAAGGTCAGACTGAAGGTACGGACTACCGACAATTTTCTGACAAATGGGATTTAAATGGTTCTCTTCAGTGTTTATGTTACAGTCGTGTCGTTATTTTTACGCGCAGTAGACTTTACATACAGAATTCGTTAATTATACAGTATGTAATGCGCAACCTTTTCTAATGGTAAAATTTGAAAGAATGAATAAAACGTACATCCGAAGATCAGTTACCCTTTTGATGTGAATGCGAATGAACATCTTTGCCCCGACCAATACTTGTGTACTTTCGAGAGCTTCCTCGTGTGCGAAAAACTGAGGATTACAGAATATCTAATACTATGACTGGATAGCCCGTTTCGTCGACTACCGGAATGGTCGCGAGCGGAGAAGGAGTTGCGAAATGATGTCACAGCGATGCGCGTGGGGATCTAAATTTGAGCTTGTGTGGACACGGCGCGCGCTCAGTTCTTTTTTCATTTCAACTTTCTTTCTGACAAATAAAACGTAAAAATCTCCCAAAAACGAGAGTAACGTATGTAATTTCGCATTCACGAAATAGGGATCCGACGGAAAGAATACTCCCTGGATATATATTTTTGTATTTCATTTATATTTTTTAAAATATGTAATAAAACATAACAGTAAATCCAAATCGTTAATTAAAATCACCGCTAAACAATAAAAAATACATTAATTTTTTGATAGTGCCCTACTGACGGAAATCTCGCTGTCTTGATATACGATATCGCAAAGAAATTGCTCTACCCACTGGCATAAACATTGGCAAGCTATGCCATCTGTTTCGAAGATAATTATTAGGGACGTAGATCATCTGAGAGCGGTGAACTCTCAAATAAATGTCCCTCCTCTTGCGCAACGATTGGTAGCCTAGCATCCCTAACAAGAAGTGGTTTGGAAAAAAAAAGTCAAGCTCAGTCAATTTCCATACTTATTTTTTTTTCAACAACAACAACAAACCATCACGTCGTTTCCCCGTACGGGTAGGCAGAGAGGATAGAACGCCACAACACTCTATATTTTCATACAGATCTCGCTTCCTCTACATTCATACATCTTCTCATGCACGCGCGCCGATTATTCCGACTTTTGACATGTCCATCTTCAAGTATTTGTTGGATTTGGTCATGCCATGTCTTTCTCGGTCTTCCTCTATTTCTGCATCCATCAACTTTCGCAATGTAAATATTCTTAGCCGTTCTTTCACTGTCCATTCGTTCTACATATCCAAACCAGCGCAGAGCTCCTTTCTTGATTTTGTCGATAATGCTTGTCTCAGCCTTACATAATGTACGGATCTCAACATTTGTGCATCTATAGTACATAGTTTTACCACACATTCGCCTGAGATATCGCATTTCGACAGCATTTAGCCTACTTTTATCCCTGTTTTTCCAAGTCCATACTTCAGGGTCGGGACCAGGACTCCGTTGTGTACTGTTAATTTCACCTCTTGTGACAAACATTTATTTGCCAAGGTTGATTTAAGTGCACCGTTCCCGGCACTCACCCTCCTTTCAATATCTTTCTCAGTCATTCCATCCCTAGTAAACATACTTCCCAGATACACAAATTTCTCTACCTTTTTTAGTATAACTCCATTCACAGTGATTTCACATTTAGTCATACTGTAATTTCTTTCAAAAACCATCACATTCGATTTATCGACATTCATCAGCAAATCGTTTCCCTCGCATACATCGTAGACCGTTGCTACCGAGAATTGCATCGTCAGCATACAAAAGACATCATTTTTCTATACATATATTTACATAGAATTTTAATTACAAAAATACACTTTAAATTAAGCCATAACATAAATTGGAAAAAAAGCCCACAAAGACTTCAGCGTCTAAGCGTGGGCTATACCTTTTTTAATTATTAATAATTCTATAGCATATAAATATGGTATGACATGACCATGAAAAGAAAAAAATAGATACATATAGCGTAGAACTTAAAAACAAATAGTTTTTTGAAATTAGTTTCAATGAATTGCATTAATTGGTTAATTTTTAGTAGCTATCTACATACTGCACCTTCTTCGTTTCCTTTTTCCTATTGAGTAATAGTTTTGATTTAAAGTAATTTTTTTTTCAATACGTTTATTTCTATTCATATATCTTAAGCTTTTTAATATTTTTTTTCTATTGAATATGTTCTGTAACTTGAATTATAAAAATAAAACTTTTATTTTATTGGTTGGTTGGAAGAAATTGCCATTTGGCAATAGTAATAATAAGCCGACCAATGTACACATAACATTATGTACAAAAAGTTAAATAATTTATTTTTTTAAAATGTAGTTTCAATATTTATTTATTAACGGTTCAAAAAACATTTTACCAATTTTTTTTTTTTTTTAATTATAATCGCAGCAGTGAACAATATAAGATGCTAACACAAAACAAAATAAAATTTTAAGCATAATTAAAACTAAACAATCAAATTAAAAGAAAAGAAAAAAAATGCTAAAAAGTGTTTAAAGTTGAAAGCAACAGTGAAAAAGTAACATCAGTGACAGAACAGATATGAAAAGAAAACCTTGGTTAATATAGGGTCAGTCCGAGTCAACTATTCCAGAACTGGTTGTTCATATGTTTCCCAATGGTTTTCAATCATATGTCCAATGTTCGACTTATTTCTATCGCTTTCGTTTTGAAAAAATATGGTATTCTGTTTTCAGTTGACAAATTGGTTTTCTCGGCTATTTTTTTATTTTCTATTCAAATTTTACACAGCGCTATGCACTTTTTTCAATATTAGTTTGTCTGTATTTTGCAAAACGTCTATAAAACTACGATTCATGCTTATAATATCACCATAAAAATTGTATCCGCACTGCTTATCTCGAGCATCTGTTACAGGAAGGTTAGGTTATCTGTCTAACGCCTTATATACCAATCTAGGTACAGTAAAATACCCCATCAAAAATATTTCATGTCAAACCTTCTCGGGAATCGAACCCGGAACCTCGAGCGTGTTAGGCGAATGCGCTAATCACTACTCTAAGATGCGGACATTTTTTCACTCGATTTCCTTTTACAGGATTTTCACCTGAGAGTAGCCATCGAATCAAAAACACTCGTGCTGGATTCTGGTTCTTTTTTAACACAGATATGTATTATTCATCCGCCCAGACGCAGACATTGTAATATCACTGAACTGTAAATTACAATCGTTATATTTTCAATCAATTTGATACACATAACTTTTGTGTAAAATACATGTCTGTCTTTATACATATATATATATAAATATAAGTATGTAAAACACGTAAACAAGGCGTTTAGATAAATAAATAAATAAGACACAAATGATAAAAAATAATTTGTATAATCTTTCAAATAAATTTAATACACCCACCGGTTTCAGAACACGACTGTTCCTTTGTCAAGCCCTAAATATAAGCATTGACCGACGCAACTACGGGACCCTAACCAGTCTCAATTGTTTTAGTAAAATGTGTACCTTTGTTCCCGATAAAGTACGTTGGTAAATTATTTGACATGGAATATTACATACTAATAATCAATAATTTCATTTTCAATTTGCAAAATTCGCCGTCTCAAAAAGGACAGTTTCGTAACTTGGCACTAAATTTAGTTACCTGAATCCACGAGAAATAAATGTATTTTAATGTTGGGGGTAATGCCATAGATAGAAACAAAAAGACGCGTATACGATATAAAAATGTTGTCATTACTCTTTTCGCCCTCATTACTTTACCTTCCGCATTTCAGACATTGACTGTGACATTTATCAATAATTTGCCATGACGGATTTCACTGTTAGCAGTAATCATTACTTTTAGCTGAATATGGGTTAATGCTTTTAATCAAATGATAAACAAAATCACAAGAATTGTAATGTTTTTATTTAGATAGTTGTCTTTAAAAACTGAAACAACTCGTTATAGCTTACATTATACGGGATATGTATAATACAAAAATAATTTTAGTTACTTTATTACAGGTTATTAAATTCAGACGCATTGTGTTTCATTATTTTTGTATTTCCCGTTCTTCATCTTAATTAAATTCATTCTTAATTAAAAATAAATGCATTCTGCACATAAATCATGATTTCGTAATATCAGTAAATGTTCATTTAATTTTTCTTTTCTTTTTTTTCATGTTCATGTCATACCATATATATATGCCATTAACTTTTAATCATTAAAAAAGGAATGGCCCACGCTCAGACGCTAAAGTCTTTGTGGGCATTTTTTCCAATGCATGTTATAGATTAATTTTAAGATGTATTTTTCTAAAGTGTACTTTTGTTATTATATTTCTTTGCAAATAATATATAAATAGGGGCTAGATTTCTTATTGTCCATACGCTCTGCAGCTGCAAGACGTGCTGTTATCTAGCTCCTATATATCATAATTGTTATATATCATAATTGGAGACTAGTAGCTGCTCTGTAGCGGCAAGACGTGCTGGGATATTTATTAACTGTACAGCGCCCTTGAGGTGATTTTCACAAAAATGGCGCTATATAAATTATCCAAACATTATTTATCTGATTGAATTATTTGTGCAAGTTTGTATGCGTCATCTCTCCATTTCTGAAGTTCACACAAGGGTTATTTATTGCATACCGTTATTAATTAGTTTTCTTAACTATTTTTTTGTTTTTAGTTGACGTGATTTTGTTAATTATTTTCATCACAAAACGATATTCTCTATCATTTACTTCACATATAAATCGTGTAAATAGATTTACCTTTGCGTTTTAAAACATAATTTATGACAGCGGATAGTAAATTAATTCTCCAAACTGACAATATGAGCTAGTGGATGCAGTCAACAATCTATTAGAAATGTACTCGGATCAAAGAAAATCAACATGTAATAACACTGACTAACCTGGTGTCGAGTCCTCTTCCTTGCCGGCGATCAGCTCACGCTGTCAGGGAAATCGGTGATCAGGAACACTGCAGGCACACTTTCGTCTGGAGGCGGCGGATGATGATGAACGGTGATGGATGATGAAACGTTTACGGCGTTGTGCGAGTTTAGGCGAAGTTTTAATAACTATCACGGCGAAATTAGCGAAATGCTTTTGTCAATCAAAAAAAGCGTGCGTAACATGACTCGTTGAAAAAGCGAAGAGAGGCGCGCGGGCCATAAACAGTGTAGCCAAACCAAAAATGTTCCGTCAGGCGTAGCAACCTCACAAAACCAAAATTACCCAGTATCTACTTACATATGATTCCTATGGCTAAGACACTTCGAAACAAATTATCGACTCAACCAAATCGCATCTCACTTTTTTTCATATAAGTCATTGATTTATTGTGCGATTTTCCGCGGACCGCGTCGATCTATCGAACAAAAAAGGTTCGAGTGTATTAATATAAATTTAAAAAATCCTTTTTAGGTAATTTAGGAGTGATCCCATTCTCCATCGCTCCTAATAGATTTTCCACCACACCTGTCGAATGAAGGGTTGCTCCTATACACCTGCACTGTACTATACCTACTGGTATAGTTCAGGTAAAAATAGCCGCTCTCTCCACGTTCCCTGGAACGTCGGTGAAGGCTGATGAAAGGGGAGATACAATTTAATCAGGACGCCACCCACCGCCTGATGAAGGCACTTCACTTCTCTGTTTGTTTATACAGACTAAACACCCACACGTTTTGTACTAAGTGTACTCCTCCCTTGTTGTATCTATATAGCCCTTTAATTTATTTTTCAGCCGAGGACGCTGTAGGTATTAGATGTAATAATAATAACTAAAAAATCTTTACTAACCATAATATATACAATATCGTCGCTGCGCCTGCAAAATCCGCTATGTAAAAAAACACAACTTTTCAGGAGAAGGAAAAAACTGATTTACTCAACGGTGTCTCGCATTTCTTAAAAAGCAAATAAACAAAAAATTAGAGCCTTACGTCGGATTTAGCATAATGATGTTTTATAAAATGATATTTTAATATTGAAGCCTTAGTGAATATTTTTGTGGCTGAAAGGCACATAGCTGGTTTAATTTGAGTCTTAAAATCCGTTTTGTAGTAGAGGCAGCACATAGCGGATTTTAATGAACGCGTATTTTCGACATAGCGGGTTTTACAAATGGGTAATGATTGGTTTTTTTATTGTTAAATTATATTTTGAACTTATGCGTAAGACATATTTAACCAAGCCAATAGTCTGTTTTGAACAAACCTTTATCTTCACCAGCCAAAAGTTGATATACCTAACTAAATTGTTATAGAGTAAAGGAGAAATAAACATTTGCAGAATAAGATAGATAGATAAATAATCAAACAAAATGTTTTATACATGATGTTCAAGTAACTAATTACCCAAAAAAAAAGCATCCACAAAAAAAAAAAATTATAAACATGTTGAAAGTAAAAAACAAAATAGAAACTACAAATCAAACATTATTCTTATACATTCGTAATAATTAATACCGTAATAATGATGTTACATTTTGATAAAATAAATTAACCTCTCAATGCAGTATTTTAATAAACAATAATTACGACTTCCTACTAGTAAAATCATAATTTTTCTTAAAACTGTTGAGATCTTTGAAATACAAAGATAGTACCCATAATTTAAAAAATCAGTATTTGAGATTATCGTTAAAGAAGTGATAGATAGTCTAGATGCATACCTACTAATTAATTAAAAGATTGTAATTGCCCTGTGTACAATGGTAGCGGTATTGCATATAAACCTTGCCTCCTTCTTTGGGGCAGTAGTGTTCAGTTATCAATAATTTCCTCGTAGTTGTACAGCAACCCTCTAATCTGTGTTACAGTAGGATCTCCAACTTTTTTGCCTGGTCGAATTGTGCAGTAATAAGTGGAGAGTGTGTCGTAAGCCATGAAAAGTTATAATCTTTATGCTTAATAATGTACGGTTTGGATGGTCTAGCTTTTATGCGGTCAACGTAATATGAAGAGGAGTACACTGTTTTTCTAAGGTCGAATGGACGCTATCTACCTCAATCATCGTGTGCCCCTTTTCTAAAATAAGTTGCACCAACGCACTGCGTCTGCCAGAGAACTGCAGAGGACTTTATTTTTGGTTTGGTGAGCGCAGCCGTCCGATAAGAGATTGTTGTAAATCCCTTATGAATTTCTCTTTCTATAAAGTCTATGATGCAATAAATACACTCATTCGCTGTAACACCTCTATTACCTTCACGCCAAACGTACGGAAAAACATATTTCGTATTATTTTCATAGATTGTAAAATTATGTAAGGTAATAATATTGAGCAGAAACTAAACGTTTTGGACAAAGCTGTGTGCTCTAAAGATCCATTGTTGCAACTAAATGATGGTCAGTGCAAGATGCAATAGCCAGTTTCTTTGCATCTCTTGCCTCATTTATCTTACTTGAGTGAAGTTGATATCCTTCGTTTCTTAATTCTTCTTTCTTGTAGGATACACATAATATGTCGCATTGATCTTTGCGTGGTTTAAATATTGATATTTAAACCACGAAAAGATTTGGAGGGGAGTTTTGCCTTTCTCTGCACACCAGAACGTATAAACTGTATGCATTTCTGATTACGATTTAAATTTATCCTCCATGTATGTTCTCGAACTAGTTGAGTGGCAATAATGGCTCAAAACTTTAGGCAATTGAAAGATCTAACTTTCAGTATTATATCTTTAGTCTGTGGATCTAACCACTGTTTCACAGACTCGGATTAAAAAGTGCTGGGACTATTTCGTATTATAGCTATTTGAGTCTAATGACCGTTATCTATCTGTTTAGATGATATTCATTGGGTAAATGTATCTTTCGTGATGTCCAGAGTAGTGTCAACAAAATCTCCGCATACTCTTACTTTTTTACCATTGAACGTGGGTAAGAAGCAGCCGACTCCAATTTGGTGTTTCAAAGCACTGATATCATTTGATTGTTGTCGCCTCTTGATTATTTTTCTGATATTCACGAGCCCAAAAATATGGGTTTTTTTAGCTTCTCAAGGTTGACAAGCTCCAAAAATATTTGAACACATTTTGGCGAGCTTGCTCAGTAACTAACCCGCATAGAAAATATCTATTAGATATTATATTCAAACCATGATAATTGCACGATGTTTCTCTTATTTTTCTTTGCACTCTTTTGACGAAAATTGTATGCCCACTAACTGTTTTAATACCGCTTAATTTTTTTCCCAGGACTCTTAATATTTTATTCACTTTTCGCTTATCCTCTGTGTTTGGTTCCTTTAGTCAACAGATCATCGTCGGAGTTGCAGTTAGAATCAGCACATTCAAACTGTTCCGTTTCGTGGTTCAATAAATCTATAATTACATGTTCCCAGTTTATCTGCACTACTTTTCTCATCTGAATTTGAAGCTTTTAAACAGTCCCTTTTCAGGGTTGAGAATAAGTTTTGTACCATCGACATCATTATCATAGACGAGAGTACAATTGGAGATGAATTCTCCGAGTTTTTCTCCAAAACTATTTAATTATTGTGTTAATTATGTGACACGTTCGGATTCATATTTTCGACATCATGGAAATCAGTAAAATTGGTAGTATTAATGCTAAGGGGGATTGGTATATCAATAAGTGATTGTTGTGTATCAACAGTGGTGGTGTGACTATTGCTGTTTGCTTGATTTTCTTGGAGTTCAGCATGATGATGATCGTTCAGAACCGTGTTCACTAATCGCTGAGCTCTAGAGGATCTAAATTTAGGCGCAGACAGGTATGTTACCTATTGTAACCAAAACAACAAACTATTAGTTCATTTATAAGCTTCAAACTAATGGATACATAATTGTCAATTATAAATGCCCCAAATACAAAAAAGTATTAAAATACTTATAAGTTTATGATCAGGCACATCATTTAAAACAAAATCAAGGAAAATGTAAAATAATTAAGATTACTATTAAAAATCATTTAATGATTGATATGCACATAATATTTCAGTTGATGTTTAAAAAATGTTTAAGCTAGACGAAAAATTGTTTTCGATAGCTTAACAAAATTTACAAACAATAAACGTAACTTCCACAGTTTTTTAAGGTAAATATTGTACTTAACAGCCAATTATTATTTTCTAATTATATGATAAAAAATAAAATCCGCAATTTTATATGCACCTATCCATGGTTTAAGCCAAAAGTTAAAGTTATTATTACCACATAATATATCTGCAAAAGTTATTTATTCATGTATAAATGCACATCATACTATAAAAACACAAGTATTCTTAGGTAAACATTATAAAATGCATTTTTAAAAGTTCTAAAAGGTTATTGTAATGTCTTTAATATGAGATAGTTGAACGAAAAAAAAAACTGTTATATTACTTACCGGGCTGTTGAAGTAAAAACTAATTAATTACACTATTCTTAATAGCTTAAATATGTTTTATTGTATGTGCTACGAGTCACAAGTCACAACAAGACTGGCAAAAAGAGCGTTCTGAGGGAAGAGTAGGTGCAAACTCCGTTATGTGCCATTAATGGGCGCAATAGTAAGTTTTCCCCTTTAGTTAAAAATGCGATATGTGAACGGAGTCTTCATAGTGTATTTTGAAAGCCATTTTTCAAGTGAAAACACATAGCTTATTTTGCATTTTTCTAAACTAGCTTTAAAATAAAAAAAAGGGTTTCATAGGCCGATCCGTCTCTTCTTGTTACATGGCAGGGCGGAAAAAACCGAAATTTGCAAAAAAAACGTTTTACGGATTTTGCAGGCGCAACGACGATATGATATACACAAAAAAAACAAAGGTATTCACGGTTATATGGTGGGCTTATTGCCACTGTATTTATTTATTTATATGTTTGAAAAATCACCTATGCAAAATTACAGACCAATATTGTACTTAAGCACTAAGGATAAATCGAACAAGCGAAGTAGTGCGGTAAAGCGGAATACTTGAGCGGATCTATTTTATTTTTTTATTTTATAAATTTATTGCATAAAATAAGAATACATTTTTATCTATATAATAGGGAATCTATATAAAACTAGTGAATAGAAAATGAAAACGGAGTGTTCTCTGTTTAGGATAGTCTCCATCTAACATGGCTCAGCCTGTTCTAAAATGGAGATTTTTTATATAACGTTGTTTATATTTATATTATTTTTTATCTTTGTTTGTACTTAATATATAAGTATGTACATTGAACATAACATATAGGTATGTTTATAATATAAAAGGATTATCTGCAAATTCAACAATTGTTAAGAAGTTTGCCGACTCCCTGCTTCCCATGTCCATCACCCACTAGCCGCTTCTAGCCGCCACTAGCTATTCCTTAGTCTAACCAAAAACAAATAAAAAATACAATAATTAAAAAAGTTTAAAAAAAATATATTAGAGAAGAAAATAAAAAGTTAAGAAAATACAAACAGTAAAAACATTATATTAGTTATGGTGTCTATTGCTTATGTTATTTTACATTTAATTTAATTATTTATTATCACATAGCATACATAAAACTATACATGTATACAGAGTTACTTTGACTATCTAACTAGGTTCCCCGTTCTAAGCCAGTCAAAAAATATGTAAAAACAGTAATCAATACATAAAAACCATAAAGAAAGGTAAAAAACGTAGTGAAAAATATACTAAAATACATGGGAAAAAAAACATCGTCAAAAATAGTAAAAAACATATTTTTTTAAATCCAGTCAAATAAGTAGCAAAAATACATGGTATTTGTAGGTTTGTAGAAAACGCGGTTTGACTTGACTTTTTCATACAAACATAGTCAGTATTTTCTTCCTAGATTTATGACACTAGAGTTTTAAAAAACGCATCTTACGATAAAAAATATAGCAAAAACTTATGTTAAAAATTTAATTGACTCAAAAATTGAAATTCGATTTGTGGTCCTTTTGAATTAAGGCAGCGACCTATGTGCAAATAGTAACGCGACCCATACATAATTTTTTTTTCGATAGATTTGATATGAAACGCCAGTTTTCCTACCCTAAGAGGAAACTCGGTCTGACTTTTCTTCATACATACGTGTTCCCGTATTTTCTTCCAGGATTATAGCACTGATTATGAACAGTGATTTTTTTACGCACTGTAGATATTAACCATTGGCGTGTCCGTATTGTTTCATTTTTTTCAATAAATTGTTTATTATGGAAACTGGGACAATCCAAAAACACTTAAAAGTACCCAGTTTTATTTGCTGTCTTCTGGCGTACAGTATATAAATATGATAACTATGTTTTAAAAACGCTTCACAGAAAATTTGATTCTATTTTTTAAATTTTATTTAGGCATAATCGGCAGTTGTCTATTTCGCACAGTATCGGGGAAGCATTTGCGAGAGTGTCGGAAAAAAATATTCAAATACATGTTCTTCAAAATTCCCAGCTACCCCTTAATACGGCAAAACTTCATTGAATTTCTTAAGAAATTATTGTTCGTTTGCGATATTAAACCGCTGTGTCGATTTACCCGACGCGGGGGCGACTGTGACCTTTGTGTGCAGCCTCCCACTACCGTAGTATATTATTATATACTCCATACTCCGCTAAGGGTAATGCGTGGGCGCTACTTGGAAAGATATTGGAAAACGTAACGAGATATCTGATACTCGGTACAAACAGTTATATCTTTTGATAAGCGGGTTTGACGTAAATGAAATAGCCCCTTTTGCCATTCATGAATGATCTAAGTTTTTTATTTTTTTATTAATCAATGTATTTCATAAATGCTACATTTTTTTTCTATAAAAATCTACTTTAGTAGATCTAGTCAATGTTATAACTATAACTCTCAAAAAAAAAACTTAACTCTTGTGCTTGGAGAGTGACTTACACTGTTATAGTTATTTATTTATTAGAATTTATATAATTTTGAATATACGAGTACATGACAATAAAAAACTTATAGGATATAAAAAGAAAAACAAAATAACAATGCATTCATACTAATTAAAATTTAATGCAGTTATTACACTTGTTCAAAAAATTTGCTTTGAATTTATTTATTGATATATTAGTTTTAATAGTTTTTAGTTCACTGAGGAGATTCTTGTAATTTTTGACACCTTTGAAGACAAAGCTATTTTGACCATGACTTGTGTGAATTTAGGGATTTAAATATTATTTTGGTATCTGAGTGACTTATTCATCTCAATTTTTTTTTGCATAAACGCGTACATTTACAAGTACTTAAACATTTTTTTGATTTTATTTTTAAGTCATACATACAAAGTATAATACACATGAATTACATTCCCAGGAGATACTACAACTCCATTCGGGACTTAAATATTATTAACTTTTTTTTTTAAAAGTACGAAATATTCTGAACAACAAAGCAAGTTTAACATCTTTGTAACCCCATATTCAGAACATTACAACGATATATGAGCCAAAAACCTTTTCTCACACAAACAAAATAAATATACAAATACGCTTTTAAGAAATTTTAAGAAGGATGTGGTGAATCTAGAACTAAAGGAGATAAGGTCGTTAACATCACATGCCATACAGACAATGCAACCATAGTGGCAGTAACAATTCCCGATGATTAGAATATATTCATCTGAGTTAATCAAACAATTTTTTATTTTTTTTAATATTTAGATTTTGTCTTTTGTATGCTGATGATGCCGTGCTTCTTGCTAACAACAAAGAGAAACTGAAATTCTTTGTAACAAAGGTCTACAATGTATGCGAGGGAAACGATTTGCTGATGAATGTCGATAAATCGAATGGGATAGTTTTTGAAAGAAATGAAAGTATGACTAAATGTGAAATCACTGTGAATGGGATTATACTAAAAAAGGTAGAGAAATTTGTGTATCTAAAAAGTATGTTTACTAGGGATGGAATGACTGAGAAATATATTGAAAGTAGGGTGAGTGCCGGAAACAAAGTGAGTGGTGCACTTAAATCAACCTTGGCAAATAAATGTTTGTCGCAAGAGGCAAAATTAGTAGTTTACAGTGGAGTCCTGGTTCCAACCCTGATGTATGGACTTGGAAAAACAGAGATAAAATTAGACTGAATGCTGTCGAAATGCGATCTCTCAGGCGAATGCGTGGTAAAACTATGTACAATAGATACACAAATGTAGAGATCCGTACATTATGTAAGGCTGGGATAAACACTATCGACAACATCAAGAAAGGAGCTCTGCGTTGGTTGGACATGTAGAGCAAATGGACAGCGAAAGAACGGCTAAGAATATTTACAGTGCTAGTGTTAACGGATGCAGATCCAACAAAGACTTAAAGATGGACATGTCAAAAGTCGGAATAATCGGCGCGCGTGCATGAGATGATGTATAAATGTAGAGACAGCGAGATCGATATGGCGTTCTATCATCTCTGCATTCCCCCACGGCGAAACGGCGTAATGATTCGTTTGTTTGAAATTCAGAAAAAAAAAACAAAAAACAAGCGTCATATCACCTTTCACATACTGTCCTAATTATATTTACTGACAATAATCATTCAATCATTATTAGAGTTTTATTATAAACGTATTTTACGAGACTGGTTGTAAAAAAAAGTTTTTTTATCGAATAAAAATATACCGAAAATGAAGTGATTAATAAATCGTAGATATATCAATCTTACACTGAGGCCAAAGTTTGTTTTGTGCGTGTGTTGTTTCGAAATCCAGCAACCGAGTCAGGATTTGATATTTGCCCCTAAAATAAAACAAGATGTCGTATGTGGGAGCATTTCCTTTGGTAGTTTTCGCGGCAAAAGGTTGCGGTTTCCGTTCCGAGTTCGTGCGCGTGACAGGACCTTTCACCCCCCCCCACAAACACAACGTAGTATAATAACTAGTAACTACCAGATAGCCATCTACCGCCTGGACCATTTAATCTTTCTTCCTCCGCCGGCCGCTTATTGGCTATTGACTGACTGGCATTTCCGCCATATTATCTGGCTCGGAAGGACCCTAAACTTTACTCCCGCGAACAATTTAATGAGAACATTATATTAAACTATTCATTTTAAGAGGTTTCATATCCGTTTTATTTCATTTGGCCGTTAGGAGGAGCAATTAAAACAGGAAATAATTGCTTTGTTTTCTTCGTTTTATCAGTAAATAAAACAATTATTTTTTATTATTACTTAAAGCTATAGTCTGTATATATGTATAATATACAATAGTCTGATAAAAGTTTCGGACTTCGTTCTTCGATATTGCGATTTCAAAACTTCTTCAGGTAAATAAACATTGAATAAAAACAATCATTTTACAAGATATCATATTTTTAATAAAAAAAAGTATACTTATAAGTTTTATATAACTTCTTGGCAACCGTTACAAGACAGACATAACAAGGATACAGAGACAACTAAATAAAATCATTAAACTAACATAGAACTTACCCTACCTGACCCCTACGACTGAGCTGTTGGAAAAAACACACCAGTATGTATACTGTCAATAAAATACCTAAAAATTGTACTCAGAATTTCAATGGGAAACATTTTGTACAAGACGATGGCATAACATTGACCAAAAATGCTGACGTACACAAATATAATACCTGACAGCAACAACACTACTACACAAGATGCTTTAGCTAAATTAACTTCGATCATCTATAAAAGTTTCGACGATGGTAAAAAGTATTAAGGTATTTTTATTGACTTAAGAAAAGCTTTTGACAGTATATCTCATGATAAACTAATTATTAAATTAATTCAAATTGGTATTTGCGGAAATGTTTTATCTTGGTTTTAAAGTTACTTAAGAGAACGTCAACAGATAGTGAAACTTAATGACACTTTTAGTAATAAAATAATTTATTCAGATTTTGGGATACCTCAAGGAACAGTAATTGGACCTGTTTTATTTATTATATATGTTAATAATATTTTTAATACACAAAATATGAATGGTGATATTATTTCATATGGTGATGATACCGTCCGTACTCATTATAAGGGGATCTTCATGGGACGAAGTAAATTTAAAATCAAATATAGATATTAATGAATTTAAAGAATGGTTTGATGACAACATTTTGTCTCTTAATACTGAAAAAACATATTACATCACTTTTACATTGAAAGAACAAATTATACCTCCTATAAATATTTGTATACACACAACAAAATGCAATGAAGGATATCTGTTTCATAATGATAATTGCCTTCAAATCACTGAAAAAAATAGCATTAAATATTTAGGCATTATAATTGATAAAAATATAAAATGGAAGGAGCAAATAAATAATATTGTAAATAGAATGAGAAAACTTAAATATGTATTTATTACATTAAGGAATACATTAACCATCGAAAAATTAAAATCAATTTACTTTGCATTCGCCCAATCCATATTACAGTACGGAATAATCGGATGAAGTGGTGCTTTTAGAACAAATATTTTACCAGTTGAAAAAATACAAAAAATAATTATAAAAGTTATTTTGAAAAAACCGTCTACTTTTCCCACTGTTTAGTTATTTAAAAAAATTAAGGTTTTAGATATAAAATTGCTACATAAAAAGAATTGTTTGCTTCAAATACACAAAGATAAAATAAATAGTAGTATTTCTAGGTCTCAAAACGTAAGTACGCGACCTAGAACAGCTAGTAATATCTTAATTCCTAAATTAAAAACAACTACTGCACAACATCATTATACTTACAGAGGAATATTTTTCTTTAATGAAATGAACAAAGATAATAAAACGAACAGTCAGGAATACAATATATTTAAGAAAGAAGTAAAAAATTACATCTATAATTCTTCTTTATGTAACACTGATTGAAAACATCGTTAATATCTTTTTTGTAATTTATTTATGTTATTCTAAAGATATTATTGATTAAAATAAAATAATCTATTGTAAGACGTCACTCCCCATTATGTACACAAGAATTTTTTATTTCTTTTACGTAATGGGAAACGTTAATATAAATATATGTATTTGATTCATGTAAAAAATTGTAATTGGTTGTAATATTGTATTTTAATTTGTTATTAATATATATTTTTTTTTTTTATAAACATTAAAAACGTAAAGACAAATAGATCAGAGGTCCGAGGTTCGAACCCCACTCTACACAAACATGATTTCCATTTTCTAATAGTGAGTTATTTACAACTCGTTAAAAATAGCCAGCAAAAATTAAAATATTTGGGTAAAATGAAGTACGCAAATATTAATTTAAAAAATAAAAACTTTAGACATTTAAAAATTCTATACAATGGACTTAAGCAATACAATGACTTAAATTACCTTACCACTTGAAAAATTACACTGGAGGCAAATTTAAAAATAAACTGAAAAAACACGTGATGACTACACTAACCAGACATGACATAAGATAAAAATATGGTGCATCTTTTCATTGGTAAGTAGGTACCTTAGTACTTGATTATGATTGAATTCCAGAACTTAAAATAATTCATTTTCAAATATTTATTTAAATATAAGTAAGTACCTTGGTACTTGTCTTTGGTTGAATTCCAAAACTTTAAATGATTCATTTTCAAATATGGAATACTTTTTTGCAAACGTCAAACTCTGCTCTTCTCGCGAACCGGGGCGCACTTTATTTAGGAATGCAATTTTCAAAAATGTATTGTATGTCAGTTAATATTACTTTAGGATTACTAAAAATCCAGTTAAAGGAAAAAAAGGGTGTAAATTATAATGAATTTAAGGAAATAATCTGATTGGGGTCAATAAAAAACGAATGCTGTTTGTAAACATTCAAAAACAATTCATTAATGAACGAAAAAATAACATCTTTCCAATTGTTTTGTATATCGATGGCTTAGAACTAAAATATTGTACCTCCATAAATCAATTAATACTATCGCATTTAAAGTTTTGCACATCTTGAAAGATTAGATTTTATTAATTAATCGGCAGAACAACGTGAGCGACACTTTTGGCGAATTGAGTTTTATTAAGGAAAGGTGTTCCTTATTGACCCCTGCACTAATATTAAAAACATTATAGTTCTATTAAATATTTCTATATAACCACTTACCGACTTTTCTATGTCTACCGGTTTCGAGACGTACCCGTCTCTTCGTCGGTAAGTAGACAAAGAAAAGTCAGTTAACGGTTATATACAAATATTTATTAACATTTAGTCAAATGTTTGACCACAAAGTTTATTCTTTAAATATTAATAATACATAATAGTTCTATAAAATTATAAAACAGCCATTATATTTTTTTATATTCCCTTCTCAAAAATCTTTTCCTTCTCTGTTGCAACAAATTTAAATATGAATAACTCCCTATGGAGAAAATCCAGCCACCTGCAAGCATTTGGACTTACTCAAAACATTTTTGAATGAACTACCTGGTAAAAAAAGAAGAATAAAAATTGGAAAATTGTTTTCAGGCGTTGCGTAGTAGGTGAATTGGTTCAGCCGGATGAATCTCACCCACATGATAAAGGTTTCAGTTCTTTTACTTCACAAAAGTCAACAGATTGAAGAGTTAAGGAAACGTAGACGTTCAAACATAGGCAGAATGTTGAATGTTACAATGTATGTAAAGTGACCACTTAAACCAGCCAATGACAGGTCATAAGCCCTGTAAATGCCTAAACTTCCATATTCCTTTCTCAAAAATGTTATCTCACTCTGTAAAAAATTTAAATATGAATAACTCCCTAGGGAGAAAATCCTGCCAGTCTGCAAGCATTTGGAAATTTAAACGAGAATATACCTATACATTAAACATATTTTACATTATTAAAAATTGAATTTGATTTTTTTTAAATGTAATATGGAACAATTACTGACAACTTGAAATATATACCTATAACATACATTCATACATTACATACAAGATTTACATTACTGCTAGACCTGTTTCCTGTCACCCTTCAAATTGTTTGCAAACAAAATGCAATATTTTACAAATAATTATTATTTAATAAGAAGGATAATAAATTATAAAAGCCAACAAAACCGATTTAAAAATAATAAAATAAAAAAACGTTTTTTAAAAAAGAATTCTTAAATTTTAAAATAGAAAAATAATTGAAAATGGTGAAATGTATAAAGATGCAATAAAATGCGTAAGAAAATAGGACTCAATAATAAATTATTATGTAAGCAGACTAAATAGATAATAAATTGCTTTTGGATTCCCTTGGTGATTTACTAAAAAAATCTGTATGTTATGCATCATGTTAATTATTATAAACTTTGGAGAGTTTCTTTATTTTATATTTTACTTATCTTATGACAATAATCATTGTGAATATTTAACTTATTATCAATTAATTTTTTTGATGATAGTTGCTTAATTGTTGTATCTCTTCAATGTTGTACTTATTGAGCTTTTTTTTTTTACTACAAGTTTGTTTGTTCTAACTGAACATAGCTCGTGAGGTTTTAGTGGGATAAAGATACGTTTAATTAGTGGCACTTGTGTATTTTTTGTTTAATACCCGCTGTTTTTTTTTTTTCAGGAAGTGGTAGTCGGTGCTCCCGTGGCGGGGGGCGCCGGACTTGGATATACACCTCTCGGAGCCCTATCATCTATGCACCCCCCAGGGGGGGTCCAACCACATCTGCCCCCAGGTATGCCTGACACTCGTTACTTATGTCTTCCGTGCCTCTTGACTGTCATCGCCTATGAACTCTTCCAAGCCGGCTTTCAAATATCAACACATCCTTTCCCTTCATCATCCTTTCAACATGGATCCCCGTCCCAATTACGCCATATTTACAAGTCATTTAAAAGTATATCTGTTATTTTTAAATAAAAAAAATTCGCGTTAATATTATAAAATAATATATTTATTTATGTAAACGCCCCCAAGGGTTTACATGTTTTACAAACATAGTCAGAAATATATTTTACAAAATGTAAAGTAAAATAAATCTAAATACCTAAGATTGCACAGTATTTGGAATCATCCAAAATTCTATGTTTTTTACTGAAAGCAAAAATACAAACAAAAGAAGGAAATAAAAATAAAACAATAAAAATTGAAAACTGTATTAACATATTAGTAAAACGTATATAGTTATACATAAAATATATACATATATTGCAGTGACGAGAACAAATGCGAATTTTTTCCTGCCGTCAAGTTTTAGGCACAAAAAATAAAGATTTTGGAATTATACCTACTCGTATTTACAAAATATATGGTTAAATTAACATCTTCTCATAATGAGATGTAAAAATGACCAAAAAATTATAAGAAACAAGTAATTAAAGGATATTTTCATTACAAGTCGATTATTTACATGCACATTTGTAAAAATAAAAGTAAATAAGAGAAGAAGGGATCGCTAATGAATTATCAACAGTATCACATGAAACATAATACTAATTTTTACGACTTTACATATTATGATCAATTCCAGGTAGAGAATGAAATAGTGATGTCATTATGATTAATAATTAAGATATATTATTAATTTTATCATAAAATGGTATTCTGATCTTCTTGGATAACGCCTTTAAAGATCCTTACATTTTTTAAGCGCGGAAAATGAAGTGTTGCATTAAATGTAGCGTTAAAAAATAATATTTCTTATTATTAACCTCGTCGGAAATCGGACAAGTCCTACTAGAATGGTAGCTAAACCACTACATAACGAGTCGAACACTGACATGTACCACGTACCATGCAATATAATATTATTTTCACCTTGGACATATTTTCCACTGAATATCCTAGCATGTACTCGTATAACGTATCATTTCCCAGTACTGGGAAAGATCTTTCATTATTTAACCTACATAGTTTCGCCCTCGCTTCGCTATCGGTGTTCCCATTTTCAGTCTCAATTACGATCGGTATATTGCTAATAACCTTCTCTGCCTTACTGAACTTAATTATTTCAATTTACCTTATGACGTATGTAATATTTGAAAATTATTATGAAAACATTTTCTGTAGAATTATTACATAGGCAAATGTGTACTGGATTGGTTTGGAAATAAACATGTATAAAACAAAGATTATGAGTCCAACAAAAAGATACATTTTCATTAACAATAATAAAATCGAAGTATCTAGGACACAAAGTCAAACTTGGTAAAGATAACCAGACAGCAAAGTTGCCTAGAAGAATAAGGCCAAGTTGGGCTGCTTTCGGCAAAATAAAATATATTTTTGAATATAAACAAGTTCCTATATGCTTAAAAAGACAAGTCTATAAATCGTGTATATTCCCGGTGACGATATACGGACTAGAA
The DNA here is from genome assembly GCF_059751315.1 of Micrasema longulum. NCBI lineage: Eukaryota > Metazoa > Arthropoda > Insecta > Trichoptera > Brachycentridae > Micrasema > Micrasema longulum. The sequence goes on from NW_028278087.1 coordinate 126,112, forward strand.
ACGTAGAAACCATGTCTGTAACACAAAAAAGTAACCAGAAACTAAAATGCACCCAACGATCTGTGGAAAGACAGATGCTCGGTATGTGCCTAAGAGACAAAATAAAAAATGAAGATGTCAGGCCCGAACCGGAGTCGTGGATGTCATGGATAGTGAAGCAAAATTTAAATGGCAGTGGGCGGACACTTAGCGAGGCAAAATGACGGCAGACAGGACACCCAGAATAATAAAGTGGATACCATGGGCAAACAAAAGATGTGTTGGAAGGCCACAGAAAAGATGGGTCGATGACATTGCCTCAATAGCCGGTAAACCGTGGATGATGAAAGCGGGTGATAGGAAGGAATGGAGACGTTTGGAAGAGACCTTTATCCAGCAGTGGAGACACAAAGGTGAAAAAGAAGAACTGTGTGCTATTTTAATACCTATTACATTTTTTCAAAAATATTTTTCCATGGAAATATTCATCATCCAGGGTTCACAGACACTGTAATGCGATCTGGAACTTTGAAAAAAATTGCGAACGACACACGGCATAATAACCCAGAAAAACTTATTGTCCATCTGAGCGATCCTAAAAATCTAAGAAATTTAATGGCAATATATGTATTTAACTTTATAATATAGCATATGCATAACATTTATTGCAACAGGGGGGGGAGTGTGGAAGCCTTACAAATTAAATAAATGCTTAGACTGCCATTTTCCCTTCTCAAAAATGTTTTCATCCAGCCTTTCTAAAAACCTTTGAACATACTTAAAATACCTTTAATAGCGTGCCATACAAAAATATACATTACAAGGCCATTTTGCACTGTCCTCTGCTGGTGTAATGAGTGTTTAATTTGTGTGTTAGGACCCTCGATGGATTCCCGTGGCCCGCTTGGCGGAGCCCTGGGGCGCCGCGCTGGGTGCTCCAGCGCCTTCAGCGCGCCTCCCCATCACCACCCGGAGACTGAAAGATCAGGTAGGATAATATGTATTACTAATAATAACATATCACTAACGTATCGATGACTTTAAATCTTAACCAAACATTTATGAATATCATAATAAATGTAGATGGTCAGATAGGTATCTTAGATTAGATTAGCTCCTTTAGCCATTAATTTCTGAAGAAATCGTTAAATGGAAATGTACAGAAAGAGAAAACTTAAGAGATACATATATTGAAGATTAAATTTGGCTAAATGATTTTTTGTATATGTTTTTATTAAATATTAATTTATCAATGTGTGCATTCTAAAATTGTTAGTTAAACCATGTCTGCGAAATATTTTTACTGATTTTAATACATAACGAATATTTTTTTTAAAAAAGAAGTATTTAAACGGTCCATAGATGCATAAATAAGTGTTAAAAAGTTTTTATAAATTACCATGATAATTGAAACAAAAAAGTTTTTTTTAATTATCTCTGTTTCAATAATACACTTAGGTACCCTTTAAAAATCAACTATTGAAACGTTATTTTAATGGGGTTGTGGTCCCGTGGCTAGTGTTGCGGACTCACGGATCAGAGTTTCGAAACCCACTCTACAACTTGATTCCCATTTTCTAATAGTGAGTTATTTTTAACTCGTTGAAAATGGCCCCAAAAGTCGCAATCAAATATTGAGAACGCAATATTTCCTTTTTCTAAAAAAAAAAATCTGAAAACTACTTAACTAAACTAAAGTTTCTTAAAAATTAATTTTCAAACTGCTTATTGTTCACTGTAACTTTGCTTTAAGTTCATGTTTTCATTTTATCAGGACGAGCTTACTCTGTTCATATTTTCATTTTATTAGGGCGAGTTATTACTGCCCAACTTAATTTATGGAAGTATCGTATTCAATTTTGTATCGTATTATATTTTTTTTAAGTCAAGATATGAAATCGTTGGTTGTTTTATCTTAACAATGTAGGTTGCACTTCCGCGTGATTCGCATTTCAAGGAAAAATGACACCTCACTTCGACATGTCGCACAATATGACGGTTTTCTTTTATATTCCCCGCGAATCAAAGCGTCAGAATACAATAACAAATGCCAGATTTGTTATTTTATACGTCTATTTATTATAATGCTTCAGTCTTAATTGTCTTTTAAAATAAAATAAATCAAATTTAAACATTGTAGTTTGTCTCTAACAAAATAAGCAGTTAATTATCCGTTCCATATAATTAAGTCTACAAGTATTCCAGTAAATTTTTATCTGAAATATATTAAAATAAAAAAAAACAATTTTTTATTTTTCGTAATATTTTTTTTATTTTTTTTACTTTTTCTATCCATTTAAAAAAATCATTCGCGCCTCCAAACCTGAACCAACCAGCTAAGGGAAAGTTGCCACTACAGAGAAATTCACCAGAGAAGGCAACGGGGTATCTTCATCTAACATTCTTCTTCTTTTTCTTCAGCCTCCTGTCCTCCACTGCCGGATATAGGTCTCTTCCATATCCTTCCATTCCTTGCGGTCTGTTACTGCTTGCAGCCATTTTTTACCCCCCACAGCAGCTATGTCGTCGGACTATCTTTTTGAGATTTCCCAACGCCTCGCTTATTCTCAAGGTCTCCATCTTCAATTTTTAAGGGTCCATCTTGTGGGGTCTTGTCTCGCAACCATGTTCTGCCCATTGCCTCTTCAGTGCTGCTACGCGATCCATGATATCCGTTATTCTGGTTCTGTTCTTAATTTCTTCATTCCTTGTTGTGTCTCTTGGCTTATACCAAGCACGGATCTTTCCATTAATCGCTGAGTGCATTTAAGCTTTTCTATATTTATTTTTGTGAGAGTTATGGTCTCTAATGCACATGTAGTCACTTCTTTATCTAACTAACGTAAAAGTTTTACAAGCATATAGTTAAAAAATACTCGGTACTGTCGGGGTCCACGTTCCTGACATGCGCGGTAAAAGGTGCTTGCGGGGTACAACTCTATGGTCCCGCGTCTCACACCTATTGGGCCCTTGCCTTTGGTACTGTTCATGCTGTTTTAATGCGCGTGACCGATGCTTCGGTTTTTAGAATAATACAAGTCTTGTTTTCTTCTATTGACTTGCTCTCAATAAAGCAAAAAACAAAATTAAAGTTAGCATTTTTTATGGATAAAATAACAGATGAAAAATAAATAAAAAATTGTTATCGAATTTAATAAAAAATATAATATATTTGAAAATAGGGATAAAAAAATAAGACTACCAATAAGGAGAAAAACGAAGTCTCAAAACTCATGGTACAAGGAATTAAAGCTGTACAGTGACTTGAAGAAATAAAAATAAATAGAAAGCAATGAAATATTTTTAAGAAACATATGTTCTTGAGAAATTTTGATAAAAAAATGTAACTTAACTAAAAGTTTATATTATTTCTTAAGATATTATGAACTAACTTAATAAAGCATGAATTAGTAAAAATCTAAAATATGCGGTTATAGTATTTTATACAAATGCTATAACTTAATAATTTCCCACCCTTTTGTTGTTTAATAGCACCTATATATTTACTCTATCATCATTCCTTTTCCGCACCTAATCGCGCTGACCATTACACCACGAGGCCGAAAACTTCTGTTTGTAATTGTTCTAAATTTACTTTATAATTGTTCTAAATTAACTTTACAATTGTTCTAAATTCGATTTAGTCACCTGTTTTTTTTTCCTTATTGAAATTTGCAATTTAACCGTATGTATTTTATTGAATCCAACCCTTTTTAAATAATCAAACACAGACTGAGAAGTGAATAACAAGTAAAAATCAACGTTTTATTTATTTTAAAGTGATGCCGGTAACTAAAGTAGTCAAATCAGTAAAAAGATAAAATAATCACTATAAATATGTCTTTGGAGGACAAAAAATCATTTAAAAAAAGGCATGAACAATAGTAAAATTGTGAACCTTTGCATAATTATTTCGTCAATTTTTACTAAAAATACCGCATTTCTCACGTGCGTCATGAGCGTATACCCTAACAGTACACCCTATTAATATTTTATAGTCATATAAATTTAATTTTCTGAACATTCCATTCGAATTATCAATTAATTTTATACCGTTTGTAGGCTGGTAACTTACATAATGTAGAATGAAAATATAATATCAGATCCAACTAACTAAAATCGTTTGATTATCTTTTCTATGCTTTCTTATAATAAAGTTTTTATTTGCTTGGCAAAGAGGCGACGGTCCTACGACATTTTGTGATACTTTATCCCCGCCGTGGGAAGCAATTTCCTTCTTTAATACTCGTTTAATTAGAAGCCATTTTTGTGTAAAGGAAATGTTTGCGCGTCTTTTGTTTTGTTTTTCATACCCCGTTTTGGTCCTTCCCAGTATAAAAGCAAGTATTTCAGGCGTCGACAGAACGCGACCATTATTGTTTATAAAGAAATATTCCAAAGACTCCATTAAGGAATGTAAACGAATTCTGGGGATATCATCACAATAAACATGTTTCTCGATGTAAATGTTTTGTTGTTTTTTTATATGAACAATGTTTTTGTGCTCGTTCTGTTTTGTTTTATTATGACTTAAACAATTATGCTTACATGGTACAATTATACTTTTGACTCATGAAAGCTATCTGTTGTGGAAACCTTTGGGTTATATAATTTTTTTAAATCTCAGCAAAGTATTTTTCAATTCGTTTATGATTTTTCATTATTTTTTGCTTTTTTAAATTCTCTCTTCATCTAAACCAAAACAATCGAACAATACATACTCGTACAACGCAAAAAAAATACCATAGTTATTACGAGTTGGGGTGAATTTTGTTATTTATTTTTTTAAATTAATATTCCTTAATGAACAGACATTGTCCATTTATGAAAGGTGAAGAGGATATATTACGTGTATTTTTTGTGTCCGGGTGGATGAAGATTTGTGTGAGTTTTGTGTGTGAAATAGGACCGGAACCCGGATTGGTGTTTTTTACTCGATGGCTGCTCTTAGGTAAAAACCTTAAAAAAGCTAATCGTATTGACAAATGTCCGCCTCGTAGTGTAGCAGGGGCGAATGGTGTACATAAGCGATTATGCGCAGCTAAGTATATATACTATAACAAACCCATGTTTCAAACTGTTTACTTTGGTACTTATCAAGTTGGGACATTAATACCCGTATGCAGAGACAAAACTTAAGGTGAGGAAAGTACATTCTATTGTCTTCACCTTCAGGTTATTCTCCGCATTTGAGATTAGAATGTACTTTCCTCACCTTAAGTTTTGTCTCCGCATACAGATATAAGTGTCAAAAAATATTTAACCGCTCTCATATAAAGTTTTAAAAAATCACATGCGTCATTATTCTACGATCATGACGATACAAGGCCATAGTTTGTTATATGCTGATCGAGAACTATTACTTAATTGTTTCTCAACCTTTAGGTTGGAACATTTGACTACATTTGTCCCGATAACAAATGGAAAAATAAATTTGTGATTAATAATACAGCTTTAAATTAATTACAACAAAGGGGGAAAACATTATTTAGAAGAAAATTTAGGTGTCTAGGCATTTACAGGGCTTATGACCTGTCATTGGCTGGTTTAAGTGGCCACTTTACACACGGTGTAACATTCACCATTCTGCCCATGTTTAAACATCGACATTTCCTCAACTCTTCCATCTGTTGACTTTTGTGAAGTAAAGGAGCTAAAACCTTTATTATGTGGGAGAGATTCATCCGGCTGAACCAAATCACCTACTAGGCAACGCCTGAAAACAATTTTTCAATTATTATACTTCTTCTTTTACCAGGTAGTTAATTCAACAATGTTTGAGTATGTCCAAATGCTTGCAGACTGGCTGGACTTCCTAGGGAATTATTCAAATTTAAATCAATTGCAACAGAGAGGGAAAACATTATTGAGAGAGGAAGTTCAGCCAGTTTGCAAGCATTTGGACATACTCAAACATTGTTGAATAATACAGCTGCCCTAGAAATAAAAAATGTAAAACTGATTATCTCAATTGTTGAAACATATTAAATATACTAAAAGAAAAGGGGTCAATTTTACTCAGCGAAATTCAGCCAAGTCACTGACATTATTAAACATGGAACTCTATCAATCAAGTTTTAGGAAATTAAAAAAAAATGTCTACGAAGTAATTATGAAATCCCTTGGAAGAAATAGAAGTGAATAGTCTATTGCTAACGATTTCGTAAAGCTACTTAAGCTGGGGTTTCCAAGGACAGCGGTGTCCGTATTTTAACGGCCGTAGTGATCGGTGATGCGGTGGACAGCCGTCGTAACGGTGACTAGAGAGTTGTTTTCCTAGGAAAACGGTGTTAATAAATGTTATAAAAACCGTTTTCCTAGGAAACCACTCTCTAGTCACTGTTACGACGGCTGTCCACCGCATCACCGTTCACTACGGCCGTTAAGATACGGGCACCGCTGTCCTAGGAAACCCTAGCTTTAGAGCAAGTGATTACTCGAGTGACATGACTAGAGGTGTATCTGTATGTTCTACACCCTACAATCAAAGTGAAAAGCAGAATTATTTAATCGTGTCGTGAAGACGCTTGACTCACGCACGGAAGGTTCCGGGTTCGATTCTCGGTGAGAACACGAAAATTTTTATGTGATTTTTCTCAAGCCTGAATGTTCTGTGATGTAATTCACCATTGTAATTGGGCTTCCTGGTCTGTTGTGGTGCAAAAATAAAAAATAAATAAATTTTAAAAATAAACAAAATAAAAAATAATCAATTAAAGTAAAATAAATAATAAATAAATAAAATAAAAGGAAATTCCAGATTGCAATGGAATTCGACAAAGAGATTTAAAATATACTAAAGATTCAATTTCTAATTTATTTTTTTAAATAACGAATAAGTATTGATATCGACATATACAATATTGTCAAACAGATAAATCGGTTTGTGATGTTAGAAATTTTATCTTAAAATTTAAAGCACTTTTCTGCTCACGAAAAATTGGGAACTATGAGTGTGTAATACGTTTCATAAATTGCGGTTCTAAGCTCAATTTCACTAAAAATCTCGGGTGTTTTTCGTTACTCCCGATTTATGCAGTGCCAGTGTATTGTGTTGAATATTTCACAAGCTCGGGTAGATTCCGTTTTCCCACTTTAGTGTTATTGTTCGGAATCTCGCCGCGGAGCGGGAGGAGCGTCCGCCGCGCGCCGCTCCTTCCCACTTGCCACATCTCACTGCGCCGTAAGCTGTTGCCCGCCCTGAACTCTGAACGGGATCGGTTATAGCCGATACAAATAGTAAATGATCCCATAAGGAACCAACCGCTATAGCCTGACTCCGTGAGGCTTCGGAACGTAAACCCGCTGTCTATTTCATACACTTCGGTCAGGGACTGAAGTGATAATTCGTTGTTACTTGTGTCTTCGAGGACTGTACGGAACAATTTTTGTTAACCGAATATTCAACTGAATGTTAATTAAATTGCTATGAAACGAAAACTTTTTTTTAAGTGTTACAAATCGTCGCCGTTCAGCCAAAACTCACTTACCCTAAAAGTGACTGTTTTGAGTTAAATATACCATCGAAGTGTAAAATTATGTCTTTTAAGGGGCAAACGTCACCAAAGTACCTTTTTTTTTAAGTTGAGTAAATCCGATTTATTTGTTTTTTTTATTTATTTTATAAACAGCATAAATTGCCTTTACTATATATTGAACATAAATATGAAAACAAAAAACATATGTACATATATAAATACAAAACAAAAAATTATAAAATTGCATAAATATACATTCACGTACCGTATACTCGTATAATGCTATTTTGAATCGACTTCATGTTCTCGGCAATAACTATTCCGACGTTGCTGATATTTTTTACATAAAGTATAGCTTATATAAATTAACTCTATTCAATCATTTCAAAGATGATGAACGGTAATTTACATTTTTTATATTATAGTACTTTCTATGATTACTTTTGTATGGGTACTATTGTGTACCATATTTACGTGTGTATACTTATTTTTTAAATTATTTTAATTGTCATTATTATTACTCTTTTTTTTCTTTTTTTTTTGAGACAAAAGCATTTTATTGTATTTAATATACTTATATTTTGTACCTTTTAAAGAAAAAAATTTATAAATTATTTTCCTTTTAAAATTTAATTTGCACACATTATTTAATTATTTTTTATATCTAAATATGTTTTTTATACAAAACTGCTGTGTTTTATATATATATAGTATTTATGTAAAATAATACTTTTATACAACATTATTTTGGTACGTGTATTTGTACACAAATCTGGATTTCTCCCAAGGGGGAGTAGGTATATATTTTTTATTTATATCCCTACAGAGATGAGGTAGAATTTTTTTCCAATTCAGGATTATGGATATTCGAGCGTTTACAGGGCTTATGACCTGTCATTGAAGAGTCTTAACTACATAAAATAAAGTAATCTGCTAATTAAAATACTTAACTTCAATATCAATACATAGATGGCGCTCCAACACGCTTGTGAATGGTTTCTCGTTTAGTAAGATATATACAAAAATCAAAAATGTTATCTGTGTGGATATTCGCTAATAAGCGGAATGGGGAATGTTGTAGTACTTAAAGTGGCCGCTTAACCCAGCCAATGACAGGTCATAAGCCCTGTAAACGCTCGAATATCCATAATCCTGAATTGGAAAAAAATTCTACCTCATCTCTGTAGGGATATAAATAAAAAATAATACTTTTATATTTAATTTTTAAGTTTTTCACATTATATTGAAATGTTTATATTATTTTTAATATGTATCTTTTTAAGGTAAAAGGCACTGCGTGCTGTGTATATGAATAAATAAATAAATAACTTTAACAAAAGTAACAAGTAGGTAAATACACATAAGCAACCAAAAAATTTAACGAAATATATACAAAAATATGAAAAAGCTAAAAAGAAAAACATTTTTAAACATAAAGAAAAGTTTAAGAATTATATTGCGAAAGAAATCAGACTCGTTTTATAACTATCAAGTCCAGAGCCAAATATATCAGCCTTGTCCTCATACTAATAACCATATCTGTGGAGCCTAGGGATAGGCGAGTGCATGTGATAGTTGGTCCTAAAACTTGCGGAGCAAAAAGGAGATCTGTGGCGGGTATGTCGACCGGGTACACGGAAACACACCAACTCCATCAAATCTGGACAGTCAATGAATGAATTGATCATTTTCTAAAGTAATATTAGGTCAGTTAGGATTCTTCTATCTGAAAGTTTTAAAGGATTTGCTAAAGATTACACTTGATTATAATGAAATAAAACAGTTGGAATATGCACTTTAAAATTAATATATTTTAGATATTTCTTCTGGACGCGCTCTACACTATAATGGGGCGACCAGCGACCAGACTGGAGAAATATATTCTAAACGACTTCTAACCGGGGAGCAATAAAGTGACTTGATAGGTGTAATATTTTTTTAATTTGCTAGTAACCCTGATAAAATATAAAGATACTTATTACGAAAAAAAAAAAACCTATCCATAACGACCTTAACTCTATGAGTCCAAGAGCCCTGTTTTGAGTTGGAATACAACATAACACATTAGAATCTGGACCACTCGCTTAATAGTATAAAATTTTTGCCATGCCTCGCAGCAGTTTACTGCCACTATGTGACTTTATATTAAAACATTAAGATTAAACACGTTAAAAAATATTTATTTTTATTAAAATTAGCTTTTAAAATTATAATAATTATTACTAATATTTCCTTTCTTTCGAAGGGTTATACAAAATTAATATTATAAATACAATTTTCCGTGTAATCATAGAGTTTAAACTAGAAACAAACTGATGAATCAGCTGATAAATTAAAATTGGATTGGTGGAGGAGTATCCCGCTTGTCTAAGGTGTTAGAATAAATTATAAGTTCGAGTCTAGAAAAGAGGTAAGGAAACATGATCAAATAAATCTAAAAAGCAAGTAGATGAATTAGAAATTTAAGTTCACGAAAAAAACATTCCATCGTCCTTTTAAAATTAAGTAAATGATAATAATAAGATATGAATTATGATGCTTGGGAAAAATATTATCTTTTTTTTGCGTTGTACCTATCTCTATCATACTCTTTACTCTATCGTTCTTACTCTAACTATAATGCTTTATTTTCATCTATAAAAATATATATATTTTACATGTCCCTTAATTTATTTAAAAATAAATTAAGGCTCCTTTTTTCTGGCTGCGATGAGATCCCACTTACTATTTAATGATGAACACCTGAACACTTACTCCTACACTAATACACATAAACACACATCTACACTTACTCTCATACAAATACACATAAACACACCCTTTTGTTGTAAAACAATTTAATAAAATGTACGATTCTTATTTAGAAACTTTGCTGGTGTGTCTTTAAACTGTATTTTTTTTAATGTTACCATATCACTGTCGACTGTTTGTTTCTTTAAAATAAATAAATACATATAATTTTCTTAAATTAATCCATAGTAATATTTTAAGTGCGTCTAAATATTTTGAGAGACAACATAGAGCTGAATTTTGAATAGTAGGTACACAGTGGGCAAAGTGAACACTAAGCCAGCCAATAACAGATCACATTATACCATCATCATCTATCCAAAATCAATGGTTCATAGTTCGCTGATATTCATAATATTGTGTCTATTACTACCTCGCGTATATACGCGATATATCAATATTGATTCCTTCCCAGAAAAGCTCTTCGTTGAAACTCGATTCTGCATTTAAAACTACCGACCCAAAAATATTCATTAGATGCTGCTTGTTTATAATAAAGCAATATCGTGTTTTAACAATATTTTGAGTACGTCAAAATGTTTGTACATATGCTGGACTTTTTACCCTAAATCGATCATGTCTACGAATATTTGGACATCCTCGAAATGTTATTGGTTAATCTGACTGGTAGAAATATAAACATTAAAAGTGTTTTCATACGTTGCCTAGTAGGTGAAATAATTCAGCCAGATGATCGTCAGCGAAGGTTTCAGCTCTTTTCTTTTACAAAAGTCAACAGGTGGAAACATTTTGGTAATGTGGATGTTTCAACATCGGCAGATTGGTGAAAGTTAAACACTGTGTTAAGTGGCCACTTAAACCACCCAATGACAGGTCATAAGTCCTGGAAGTGCCTAGACTTCTATATTCCTTCTCTTATTTTTTTTATTTACGGACTTATTATGTCCATTTAACAGCGGTAAATACATTTTTTTTATAATATACTCGCTGAACCCGGCCACGCTTCGCTGTGGCTTTGTCTGATATTATTTATTAGGGGAGTAAATAAAAATGGTCTAGCAACTATGCATTTACCGAGAAAAAACATTGCTTAATTTAATATCTGAATTTGCGTTGCTATGACTATGCTGTAGAATATAAGGAAATAAAATTGTAATAAAATAGTGCTTGTTAACTATGACAAATTATGAGTCAATTTAAAACGCATAAAATGTTCCGTTTCCGTAAAAACTTCCAAATAAAAAGTAAATATATTTTTTTATAATATTTTTTATCTATATATAATATAGATATACAGGTAAAATTAAAATAAAATACAAGTCCACAAAATTAAAGCTAGGACAAAAATCAAATAATAATCTCTACATCAAGAAATGATCTGGTCTATCTTAGTGATCGTTGAAATCTAGAAAGACTCAAAAAAGTCCAGATCTTGTCTCGAGTTTACAATGCGGCACAATCTAGACATCGGTGCACGCATACATTCGGGTGTAGACACGTTCTTGTGGTAACTCGGAGAGATAAGCGCAGTCCGCCGTAATATTCCGTCGGGACTTTTCAATATCATTCGGTTATCGTACGTGCCCCTACGAATCGCGCGACCGTCGCGTCGTCGTTGTTTGGATTTCCTCGCTCTCGCGATTTTCCGCCGCATCTCGGTGTTTTGACGCTGCACGTAATGGCGGCTGCGTCCGGCGTTCCCGCGCTTTCCGCGCCTCTGCACCGCGCTGCGACACACGTCCGGGCCCGAGCGCTCGCGGGACGTAGGTCGCCCGCGCACCGCAGACCGGGCGGGCTCTTCTGCGCTCCGCGTACTCCCGGCCCATTCTGTTTCGACGCTCTGCGCGGACTGCGCCAACCGGCCTGACCCCATGGAACGGAATAATCGCAACTGCGTACGGCGAGTGCGTGACATCCGAACGCGGTAATAACTATACTCCCGTGTTTACGTTTGTTGTAGTGACTGTTTGACTGACGGGTACAAACAGGTGGCATAATACTCGCGAAAATTGCGCAGCATTGTAGTGGGTGCATATTCCGGAATGTTGTGGTGTTTTTTTACTGGTGTTTGTGATGTTTTATGCGCGGTAAAAGGATGTACCGCAATTCGGTTTGATCAAAAATTTTTGGACTGGATTATAACTCTTTTCCCGATATGCTACAGAATATAGGTATGTACATATTTTTGTACAGTCAATTCATTAAAAAAAAAATATTAATCATAAATCATTATTTTTATTCTTTTATTTTCATAGTCCCTAGACTGGTACCTAAAGCGTAAGACCGATCATCTTACCTTCATGTAACAAAAAAAATATCGAGATAAGCTGCGATTGGTGTACCAATGCAGTTCCCTATGCACCATTACGTGTGGAAAGGGGATGATGATGTGTATGCGTAACGGAACGTTTTCAAATATAATATTCTAGTGTGCCTATTCAAATGTTAGCATGACTTATCGATGGGCATTAAAATTTAAACATAGTCCAATGTCCAAGTCGAACTATTTATTTAATTCAGAAAATAGTATTTTTTTAACTCCCGCTTATTATAAAAAAGTCTATAATATTTTATTTTCTTATTTATCGTTTTCGGAATTCAAAAAATAAAAATTAACCGCTACTATTATAAAAGCCACTAATCACATTCGCCCAACTTGGGATCATGTTGCGTTAATAATTTATCTTACGATCATCCTCTGGCCTAAAACCTCCCCAGTTACGTATGCAGCATACGCGTCATAATATTTAATAAAACTTCCTGTATCCATGTACCTATATAAAGTCTAAACCATTTATGACGCATGCGCAGTGCATGACCAACTCGCCTTCTCGAAGCATTATTACGTAGTTGTACTTCACTTCACAATGATATGTTTTGATAATATATTTTTTTACAATAGTCAATAAACGAATTTGCGATGAATAAGTCAACCAGATACAAAAATAATATCTAAATCCCTCACTAGTCATAGTCAAAATAGTTTTGTTTTCAAAGGAATAAAAAAATGTAATATGCTCTCCAATTAACTAAAACCATCATATAATGTCACTAAATTAATTCAAAGTAAAATTAAAGATTTTTTTTGAACCCCACTAAAAACAGCTTTCTACTTTAATTAGTATTTCTATATTATTATTTTCTATTTTTCTCTTATTTAAAAAAATAAAAAAATTCTCGTGTATTTTCAAAATTATACAACTTCAAATTACTTAATACCTATAATAGTGTATGTAAGTAACTCCAAACACAAAGGCTAGTTTTTTTTTGGAAATTTACAGTTTTAATGATTAACAAAATATATAAAAAAAGAACGTTAATAGAAAAAATCATGTATTGTTTTATGTAACTATATTAATTAATAAAAAACGATATATTTGCTATATTAATTTTAAATAATTAAAATGCCCGCTCCTGTAAATAACTACCTATGTAAATGTTATTCTCGAATGATTTAAATAGTTTTAAATGACTTGAATCGCCTTTTCGAAGTAACGGCGCACGTGCGTAGGAAGAGGAAGTATTAGTATTAGTTTAGAGGAAGTGAGATCTATATCCAAAGACAGAGTGATATAGCGTTCTATCCTCTCTGCTTACTCTTACGGAGAAACGGCGTGATAAATAGTTGTTGTTAGAATCATTTTACTTATAATCACATGGTAGTAAAATATTGTAAGCAAAAAGAAGTGCAAAGAAATTCAGACTTATTTTTATTATGTTAAGTTTATTGCATTATAAAAAGGTTAACTGTTTTTAACGTTCACTAAAAATATTTTTTCACAGGACCTCGATTCAAATGTAACGTTTATGATTAATTTTATTAATTATTGTAGCGCTTTTACACCATTAGATTACGCAGATATGGCAACGTCTTCGAGATTTGCACTAGTTAAAAAGCCCAGAGAGAATAAAATACAAGCTTTGCTGGACAGAATTCAAATCCTTTTATGAAATGGCTCCGAAATACCTATCGAACCTTTGTATTAGGGAAAATACATGTCGAAGAAAATCTACTCTCAGGTCAGCATTCGATTCAGGGAGAGTAAAACTTGTCGAAATCCGGCGCTCCCCAAACACTAGATTTGGAGATCTTGCTTTTGCCGTTGCCGTTGCCAGCCCCTCTGTCTGGAACCAATTGCCTTTAAACTTACGAATCATCGACAGTCCCAGTCAGTTTAGATCCCAACCAAAATCCCACTTCTTTAGACTATCATACCCTCAATTTTTAATCTGAAATTCCATTTGTAAATACTCACTACAAACTACAAACCTTAAAATATCATTTTTTCACTTAAATTTTAATTTTTAAACAACTTTCATTTATGTTTTCTTTTTCCTTCTCTTTTTTATACTTTCATAATTAACCTTACATATAATTGCTTTTTAATATGGAAACTTCACTGGTCCATTAGAATTATAAGTAGAAGTAGTAGTAAAATATTAAACTTTGTAACTGTACTGTATGTTTCCTGAATAAATGAAAATAAAAAAATAAACAATATGTCACTTTAGTTTAGTTAGAATGTAAGTTTAGGATACAATTGTAAAGCGCCCTTGAGGTGATTAGTCATAAAAATGGCGCTATATAAATCAGATAAAAGACAACCAAATTAAAATATTATTCATAGAACATAAAATTAGGATTTCAAATTAAAATATTATTTATAGGACATAAAATTAGGTCTTCAAATAAAAATAATAAAACAGATATTACCAGAATATGTTTTAACAAGAAAAACACCTAAAACCTCGATAATATTATAGTGGAGAGCATTCATATGTTTTTAGTTATATGAAATGGTGATAGCGGGAATAAAGAAATTCTTTAATAGGTAGGTAATTTATTTTAATAGGTTAATACGAGTACCATCAAAACTCCACTACTCACCAGTTCCACTCCATCTAGAATATACTTCTCTAATTTGTCCTCCATTCTAGAAGACTTATATTGATCATATCGAGTCTGTCCAACGCCGTTTTCTAAGAAAAGTGGCATGGTAGCTCGGATCGCAAATGAGTAATCATTCATATTTTTAAAAAGAGCAATCTTTTAATCTGTCTTCATCGGAGAAACGTAGAACAGAGATGGACCTTATATGCATTATCACAATACTTATGCCATAAGTGATGCCCCATCTCTGTTGCAATCAATATATTTTCATGTCCCAGCCGTGTCGCCAGAACTTAACTTTTTATCAAATCTTCTAAGAGTAACTTTTAAAATATCCGTTTTATGTAAAATAAAATTTATTTATATTTTAAGTTCAAAGTTCATAATTTCAATTACTTTTATTAAATGACCCTTTACTTATCTCTTCTGTTGTGTCAATCAATGTTTCCGCGTGCACAATAAAATTTTAGAGAAATTAACAGATTGCTTTTTTTTTACCTTACCTTTGTATTATGGATATATTTTTTCCCATCAACCAAAATTACGCGGCGACATCACGAATGCGCGCGGCGAAAGAAGGCCATAGTGGGGGGATTATTGGACACAGTCCGATGTATTCAAATATGATTCTACGCTCCTTCTGAACTATTCTTAATTCTATGTACAGGACATTAATTTGGATGTAGACAAAGTACACTATTAAATTCTGTAAAACAATATAAAGGTTCTGCATGTCTAGAGCGAAGAAAGGGTTCAGGGAAGAAAAATAAGAACTTTGACTGATGATTGATTGCTGAAGCGATTATGCGTGCTGAATAGATTTAAAGGTGCAGGAGGTACAAGACCTGAGTTTATTTAAGCTGGTGGTGTTCCAGTTAGCGTTCATACTGTGGGGACCAGAGAGTGAGAGACGAGGATGTGTTGTTGTCTATGGCCGCAGTGCCCAATGCACCTATATAAGGTCGCGTAACACGTCACTCGCCCTTCTCTGTCTTCACCAGCATTCAAATTCACTCTAAAATATAATTTGTGTAATCTTTGTATTTTCGTGTGTAATAAACCAAAAATTGTAAGTAATTTAAATTATATTATTTATTTATTCCTTGAGGTTAAATCCATTCAATCATATAATGTTTTACATGAACTAACAGCTACTATCTAGTAGAATATAATAAAAATACCTCTACAATACCATACGTTGTAGACTCCTGGGATGTGGCTTGTGGGGAAGAAGGCCTGCAAAAACACCACCTCTAAAAAAAAATGCGTAATAACCACTTAAAATTACCAAAAATACGTAATAATTTGGCTGAAATATATTATAGGCAACGTCTCATTCACGATGAGAGTAAATTAAAATCCTTTGGTTGGCTGGGATTCTGTATGTAAGGCGAAGAACTGGAGATCGCTTAAGTGTCTTCAGCCAACAGTGAAATATTCGGGATAAATAATCTGGGGATAAATCACGTTGTCTTAAGGGCGCGAAATAGGCAAACATGGGCCGTGGCGTGGGTGTAACTACTGGCATATAAACGTAAAAGTATTAAAATATTTTCAAAATATGTACGATAAGAAAAAGAAACAAACTATCATTTCTATTTGTAATACGTGAACACAGGTAATCATAATAATCATAGTCATATTGGCAAAAACGCTAGAAAATGTCTTTGCTCTAGGCACAATTGAAAAATTTCAAATGATTTTAACATAAAACGTATTTTACTTTTTACTAAAGATAAAAATATGGATAATATTACAAAACTAATAAAAAAAATATTGTTTGTTCTGTCATTTACGTAAGCATTATTAATTATCCGTTGCTATTGCCGAGCGCGATTTTCATATGAATTTGTATGGAGTGGACCGAGTGGAAATAAGCCGGATGGACGTCGCGTCTCTTGAGGTATTGTTAATACGTCTGTCTACGAAAAACGAGTTTTTGTGCATCGCATCGTATAAACCACCTAACCACGCGTGCTCGCTAGCCTACTGCCCCTCCTTAACTCTTGTAATCTTGACCGACAACTGCGTTGTTTCTAAAAATGAGAAGAATGCAACTTTTACTTAACGAAAATTTGTTCAGCTATTTATTTGATTGGCCAGACAGTCTGATATTAGGCTGACCTTAATTAAATATAAATGAAAATCATTAATGCGAAGTTCATTTGAACGTTGTAGGTCTGGGGTGTCCTCTGTAATTTTTATCTTCTTTAAAGTTGCGTGACTAATAGGCAAAATTAAGATGTGGATTTTATTTTATTTATCTTCCTACTTCCAGCGTCACGTCATATCTAAACAAGGGTAAAAAGAGAGAATATAACGCCACACGCTTCTACCTTGACATACTACCTTAACTTCTTCTTTCTTCAAAACACTGCCAAAGATGCACAAAATATCTATTTTTATTTCCTGATTACCGAAGCCCGTTATGAAAGAGACTTAATTACATTTTTTTTATTCTTATTTTTTAAATTAATTTATTAACGGCCTAATCTAGTTTAAACAGTTTACATGCATGTTATTTGAACAAAAGTCAGTAAAAATATAGAAAATAATACTTAAGCTAAAGACGGAAATAAGAACAGTAAATTAGAACAAAGGTATAAATAATAAGTCTTACAGTAGTTCAGTTAAGCCATAGCATCCCCTCACACTCCTCGTGACACTAACAAGAGATCTGCGAAACGCAGGAAGCTCCAGCCCAAGAAACTCCAAGTCACTGGAAAAGTTGACTAGTCTACAAATTCTAGACATTGGGGAATTAAATCCATAGTTAGGTTTGGAAGATTTATTAATTTATTTATTTTTCTCTTTTTTTTATTTCAACTTTGAATTCAGTCATCATCATCAGTCTCCTTTTCGCTCCCAGTGGTTCATAGGGCACTGCATCATCCAACCAAATGCTGCGTATTTCGATCATCTGTAACATGAAAGTGATCAGTCTCGCTTCAGAGTCCGGTCCTGGAACAATGAAATATTGCAGTTGGAACAACCTTCAAAACAAATATTTCACGTCCACGCCGCCAGGAATCGAACCTAGGACCTCGAGAATGGTAAACGAACGCGTCAGCCTACACAACAAGGCGGACTTGTCTCCGCTCGATTTCCTTTTTCAGGATTTTTTCCTGAGAGCGGCCCATCGCGTAGAAAACTCTCGTTCAGGATTTTGGTTCTATTTCTCACAGAACTGCATTCTTCATATGCCTGGACACAGACTGGTTTTACAATAAACTAGGTTATTATTTTGCAAAATCAATTGAAACATCGAAAGACAGACATGAGTATATTTTTTTACAGGAAAATATATTTTTATTTCACGGGGTTTTATTTACTCCAACTAGGTAACTTAAAAATAATTTTTTTTAGCTAACCACTCTAAAAAAACATAAAGCGCATATTTTCATCTTTCTCCATTGATGTTACAAATATATAAGTCGTGATGCATTCAAATAATATTACGATGATTTGAATGCACAACTTGTATATTTGTAGCATTCAGAAGGATGCAAAAATGTATTTTTAGTGGTTAACTCAAAAATAATGATTTTGAAGTTAACTAGTTGTAGTACTTACCCAACGATATGTACTAAATATTTAATTAACGTTTAATACATAAATTTATCTTAAATATACATTTCAGATCTACGCTTTAAATTTGGACTACTATGAAATTTATACAATACCTTCCGCCTTTTTTAGTTCTATTTTTAATTGTCCGTTTAGTTTATAACCTGTCTATTTTTTACATTTCCTTATTTAAATTTGAATAAAAATCGTTACCTAATAATATATATTCTTTAACGCGTGGAAATGACGTTAAACTAGACTGGGCGAAATATACTCAGGGGAGGATATTCCTCTTACCCTCTCTCCAGTGTCAATCGATACCTATTGAACCCGAAGTTTTTTTTACTTGTTCCCCCGATGGCAATACTGAATAAATCTCTCCTCCATTTCGTGTACTTGTCACGTGACCTGCTGCTTAATGTTGCCATCCTCGGGGGCTGTTTAAGGTTCACTTTTCACAATAAAGCAAATTAGAAGCTTGCCGTATAATTCATTCAAAATATACATAATATCGTCATGTCCGTGCGACATTGATAGGCGCCGGTGCCGTGGCGCAGTTGATTAGACGATTGCTGTGAAACTGGCGTCGGGGTTCTATTCCCGCCAGTTACAAAAAAAAAAAAACAGATTTTTTTTTCTCAGTTGGTTTGGGTGCTGTGGTGTATTTTTTATAACTTCCTTCCATATCCTCTCCTTCCTACTTACAGACAAGCCTCTAGAATAGATAATTATCAAGTTTATATAAAGTTTATATTTGAAGCACTAACTTTGTAGTTATTCGTCAAAATAAAATAAATAAAACAACTTTGTTTTTAACCACAATTTTTTTTTTTCATTAGTAACGTAAACCTTAACGAAGAAGCTTGTTTGCTTTGAAACCGGTCGGTGTAAAAAAAATAATAAAAAAATAGTGGTTAAAAACAAAGTTGTTTTATTTATTTTATTTTATTATCAAGTTATTTATTATTAAGTGTACACATATAAGATGTTCTTTACGCTACCCAATTTTCTCTGGACCTTCTACCTCCCCCCTGAAGGCCTTCAGCGCCCACGGAGAGGCATTTTCGCCCACTTTGAGAGAGACCGCTTTCAGACAATTTAGAAAGATTAGAAAAGGAAATAAGTTAACGCATGAACCATAAACTTCTCATGATAAATAATCAATAAAATTTAACTTGAGCCCTGTTTTAAAAATATTCCCGTTATGATTCATATTATCTTATTTCTTTATTTCTGTCATTATTCTGTTTGTTTCTTGCAATATTTTATAATATAAATAGAAACGCAAGTTAATATTGCCGACTATGTACTTAAAATATATAAAAAAACTTCGAATAATTCCGTAAACTTAATAGGAGTATGGTCCGCTTAGAATGCAAATTCGCGTAGTAAAAGATGTCAAGTCTTTGTATACGAAAATTATATTGAATATTACATTTGCCACGGTGTGCAATCCACATTTTAAAAAAATATTTTTGTGCACATTTTTAAACATACCATTCTAAAGAACGGGGGTCGCTATATTGTTTTATTATTATTACACGTCGGCTTCGTGGTGTAATGGTCACTATACAAGAGATCTCGGGTTCGATGGTTGATATGAAATATTTATTTAAAAGGGTGTCTTTACACTAGAATAAGTCCCCGAACTGGTACCTGAAGCGTAAGACTGATCATCTTACCCTCATGTAACAAAAAAAATCAAGATACGCTCAATAGGTGTACTACCTTACAGGGCACTGCAGATTAAACAAACACCTTTCCGAAACTTCTAAGTGTAGATTCTCCAGTGCAGATGAGGAAACACCTATACGCATTCTATGTGAATGTGATGCTTTACATCATAAAAGGAGCCTCATCCTCGGGACCACTGATTAAACCTGAGGATATTAAAGAGCTCGCCCCCTACCTAATAGCCTGATACCTTACGGATCTGGGCTTAGAGGGGGAGATTTAGCCAAATGTAAACTCTCGCGTTCCAAACAGTAGCCAGACGCTTTATAGAACTGGGCTCGGAGGGAGAGATTTGGAATTATTTAAACTCTCGCCTTTTAGACAGTAGCCAGGCTCTTTATAGACCTGGGCTTGGAGGGGGATATTTGGCATTATTTAAACTCTCGCCTTTCAGACAGTAGCCAGGCTCTTTATAGACCTGGGCTTGGAGAGGGAGATTTGACATTATTTAAACTCTCGCCTTTCAGACAGTAGCCAGGCTCTTTATAGACCTGGGCTTGGAGAGGGAGATTTGACATTATTTAAACTCTCGCCTTTCAGACAGTAGCCAGGCTCTTTATAGACCTGGGCTTGGAGAGGGAGATTTGACATTATTTAAACTCTCGCCTTTCAGACAGTAGCCAGGCTCTTTATAGACCTGGGCTTGGAGAGGGAGATTTGACATTATTTAAACTCTCGCCTTTCAGACAGTAGCCAGGCTCTTTATAGACCTGGGCTTGGAGGGGGAGATTTGACATTATTTAAACTCTCGCCTTTCAGACAGTAGCCAGGCTCTTTATAGACCTGGGCTTGGAGAGGGAGATTTGACATTATTTAAACTCTCGCCTTTCAGACGATAGCCTTACAAAGTTATTCTAATATTAGATATTTATTTATTTGATTATACAATACGGCCAACGGGCATTTACAAAAATAATATAGGCAAGTACAAACATAATAATAATTTTTAAAATAGATTTTTTTGAAAGACGTGTAGTAAACAAAAAAAACATACCGCAATGCAACATCAAAAGTAAAACTTTGCGCAATAAATATATGCATTAAAAAAACTGATAAACAGTAGGTATTGTGGAAAATTCGAATATCAAAAAATCGTTTGCGGAATCAGCTAATAGGCAAGCCAACGTTCGGGCAAGACAACGTCTGTCGGGTCCGCTAGTAACATATTAAGCTCGTTAATAACGCTATTTTTTCCCTGTGTCCAGACGGATGAAGGGCTTTCTAAATGTGAAGAACATATGTGAAATAGAACCAGAAGGCTGTACGAGTGTTTTTGACTCGATGGCTGCTCCTTAGTAAAAATCCTGAATCGAGAGGAGAAAAGACCACCTTGTTGTGTAGAGATGCGATAGAGCTATAAAGAGCTTCTCTAGAGAATTATTACTTTGAGTATGAATCATAAATAAGCAAATTAGCACAATAATAATACGCATATTGATGAATCAATATCAACACGTGATTATGTAATATTGCTGTTGGTACGAGTATATGTATGATCAATTTCTTCAATGTGTCCATAGTAAAATTGAAGCACTCAAGCGTGTGATTGTGAATTCTTTGCGTTTCTTTTAGCAAAATGTCAAGGTTCGGTAGTTTTATTTAGATTTGTTTACTTCTGAATTCGGGACCTCCATGATGTTTTGGAAGCAGACGGACGCGCCAAGCGGTGTTTTGACGAATCCGTCTAACTGCGCAGCGTTACTATGAACATGTATTATCACAGTTATCGTGGTATCTAATATTATAATGTCATCTACAACCGGTTTAAGGTGGGAAGGTATGAAATTAGTGCATCTCTTTAAACTCTTCTAATACTGGATTGCATTTAATATTGCTTTATTAATGCAGTTTCGTTTAAAATTGCGCATTGTTTCTATTTTACAAGAAAAAAACCAGTATTGTGTTGTTTGAACCAATCAACATTAAGGCTTAAGAGCAATTTCAGCACAATTACAAACTTAGGCCTAAAAAAACAATTTATAAAATAAAATTGAAAATGGAAAAAATTGCAGGATGCTATGAATAAAAAATAAATATACATCGTATCAAAACAGAATAATTAATTCATTGAAATACAAAACTGAAATTAAAAATATGTTAAGACGTTGCCTACTATCAGTCAGATGATTCCCACCCGCACCGATAAAGATTTTAGCTCTGTAACGTCACAAAAATCAACAGTTGGGAGAATTAAAGAATTGTGGATGTTCAAACTAAAGCCAGAATAGTGAATGTTACACAGTGTGTAAAGTGGCTAGTTAAACCAGCCAACGACATTTCATAAGGCGGTGAATAAATGCCTAGGCTTACATATTTTCTTCCCTAAAATGTTATCCATTTGTTAAAATATTAAAATACACGCGCGTGTCGAAGAATAATTCGGTAGTATGATTAACTTTTATTCCTAAGAATGGCTGATTCCATATTGAAAGAAAACCTTTCAGAAAAATCGAGAAAGGATTCAGCCGAATAAATTCCGATTTAATCAAAGATCCTCAGGGAGATAAAACACACGAGTAAAAAAAATCAGAAATGAATAAATCGGCGTGACCTTTGTGAAGGTAAAATTAGTTTTCAGACAGACATTAGACATTATTGTACGACAGAACCCTTCCGAGCCAACTCGTGTTGGGTTCGAGAATTACTCGGTTCACCCTCGTACCAATACAGACGTGAAGGTGTGTATCATTATACTGGGTGGCTGAGGCTGGGCGGGCGAGGGTGTGGGTACTGGGTACACTCTGATAGACAGTCCGCCAGAGGTCGGCGAGTCCTTGGGAAGGAAAGGCGCGCAGATTGCAAGAGGTATAGTCCAACTGCGTATTAGGATTAGGCTACATAATGATAATGAAAGATACAGGTATACCTAATAACACCCGACGGCTTGATGTGGACACGCTACAACAGGTAGAAAACTAATCCCAGATGTTCCAAATATCGACCATTTATTTATTTGACAATATAAACGCCTGAAAGTCGGTGACATAAATATTAACTTATGTTAGTAAATATTATTATATTACCACTTACCGACGTTTAATGTCCACCGATCTCGAGACGTACCCGTATCTTCGTCAGGACACTCACTACACCTACATGCAAATACTTAAATAAACATGCACCTTTACCATCACCGTAGTATACATAGTATTTATAAAAGAATACATAAATATTGTTTTTGTCTAATTTTGATTTAAAAAAACATTAGTTTTAAAATGGCAAAATCGTATGATTTCCTCATTTTGCGTGCGTTTTATCAGACTACAGCCTCAATAAAGATTTTTTCTTGAAATATTGTCTGGTTAAGAAAGTTGTTTTTTTTTGTTATACTTTGATTCAAATTGATTAATTATTAATATTATGTTAATAAAATTTGTATAAAACCACTCACCGACTTATCTGTCTACCGGTTTCGAGACGTAACCCGTCTCTTCGTCAGGACAACAACACTACACCAACATGCAAATACCACTACACACCTTCACCATAGTAGATTTGCAAAAATATAATCTCGACATGCAGGTTAGACACATGCTTCACTACGCCACCACCGAGGGTTAATGACTTATGAAGCTAATATTTCAAAAGGATTAACAATCGGAAAAGGAGGAAAAAGGGGAGGGGGAGGGTAGGGTGACCATTACAATGAAATATCGAATAATGGACTATATTGGAAAGTTACTTGATTATTAATTAATGGGACATTATTTTGAATGTATGACATTAATATGACGAAGAGACGGGTTACGTCTCGAAACCGGTAGACAGATAAGTCGGTGAGTGGTTTTATACAAATTTTATTAACATAATATTAAAATGTTGGACCACAAAGTTAATGCTTTGAATATTAATAATATGATTAATTATTATTAACATACATATCTCTTCCGTCTTTTACAAGTATTATTATATTCTGTATGCATTTTATGTAAAATTGGTAAATATTTTATAAAGAAACCCTCTTCAGTTGCAAATTCAGCAGGTCGTTATTCTCGGTATCTCTTTCGATAATAAACATTATCAACCCACGAGCTAATGATAAATATTAGTGCACATTATCTCATACCTTTACCACCAATATTATGGTGAATGTTATCCCTTATGGGATGAAAATTGATGTTCATTGAAGCATACAAAATATAATATTTCCTTAAGAAAATGTCAAAGCATTAATCGAGACAAACTCCTACTATCCCATTTTGAAAAATTGAACCTTTTTTTATGTCAGTTCAAAATTTCGATTTCAAATTTTGTATTTTACGTAATATACTCTAGGTGTAATGGTCAAAATACGCTGCTATTGGTGCACCAATGCAGTGTTCTATGCACCATTAGATGCGAAAAAGGAATGATGATGATGACTCAATGATTATTTTAGTGTATTTTTCCAAAAAATATTTAATGTGACTATAACATTAAAAAAAAAGATTACGATGCATAGATGCATTTAATTGAATTATTGAAACATTATTTCTTCGGATTACGTTCTAATGATTTTTTTATTGATTTATTTATTAATTTACAATTTAATTATTGCACAGTTATTAATGTTCATGTCCCGACTTGCTAGATTTTTAACTGTTTGGACTTTCTTTGTCGTCCTCGTGGTGTTGTGGTCAGCGCGTTTGCCTACCATGCGAGAGGTCTCGGGTTCGATTCTCTACATGGTAGATGTGAAATATTTATATGAAGGGGTGTTTTCATAAAATAAAATAAAAAAATATATTAATCCAATAAAACCGTTTAAGAATGCATCAACTTTTGACGCGTAAGTGCCCAAATTTAGCTATCTGGAACACTACCCCCCCCAATTCCACTAGTCCATGCGCTTTGTAGCTTCACAACGATTAATAATCTAGCTTCCATATGTAAATGTTATCAACTATAAAATACCTAAATTTGGTAAATGGGGTCTAGAATTCCAACCGCCCATGCGCTTAGTAGCTGCAAGACGTGTTTTAATCTTACTCTCTTTTATTATTTTTTATTTTTATTTTATTAAGACACTAAATTTATTTTTCTATTTTATAAAGTGGGTAAATTGGGGCTTGATTTCTTACCGTCCATGCGCTCTGTAGCTGCAAGACGTGCTGTAATCAAGCTCCGACCCGTTATAATTTAAACGCATCTTAATTGGAAACGAGACACTAGAATCCCAACCGTCCATGCGCTCTGTAGCTGCTTAAGACGTGCTGGGATATTTATTTATTATACAGCGCCCTTGAGGCGATTTTCATAATAATAGCGCTATATAAATTATTCAAAAATATATAGAAAAAGATGGATATATTTATATTATGACATATCAATATACAAAATACACAATGAAAACTCATCCATATCAAAATATAATATAGATTGATGAAAATGATTTCGTGAAATATTTTACGTAAATATTAAACGCCGCCGTCAAACAAATTATTGCTTTTTTTGACCTTGGACCGCCTTTAGCTTTAGAAATATACTAAGCAACCAATACGCACGCATAGCTAACATAAATGGGGTATTTTCACAAGTCGGGAATAACGTTAACAATTTGATATATTATTTTTACAATTCAAAACAAATATTCATTTACAATTTTCGGGTTTAAAAATGAACACATACAAAACGGCTCGCAGTTAGCGTCAAGTCATTTTGACTTCACACGTCATGCAGGCTGACTGTGCTTCTAATAAACATTTCCTACAAGTATGACGCCAAACTGTCATATGTGCCTTTTGTCCCATAGGGCGCGAAACGTCTCGTTTTCGGGTAATTTAAAATATGTATACTTAGTATAAAATTTATCCGACGTCGGACGAAAAAAATATTAGCACTGTTACAATCGTTATTTTTTGCTTAATTATAAATAAAATTGATAAAATAATTTAAAAGGACCCTTTTCAATGTTTATTTTTCAAACATCCAGACATATATGTTTCCTTTCTTATCTTATCTTATTCTGTGAATTGAGTTCTGTTCCATATTATCGACTACCAATTCTCCGTTCACGGTCAATTTATATACCATTTTATTAATATGGGTTCTTCTTAGTCATGTTTTAAAGCCGCTGGTATTTTATACTCTCTGAACTTCGCAACAGATAGATGGATAGGGGAGTAGTTAACCACTTTTGAAAAAAATGTTGCCCTGGGAAAGAAAACAAAATAAATCAGCTGAGTAAATTGCTTTTGTAAGACAAATTTATTGTATTTGTGAAAATAGCAAAACAATTTCATAATGGGAATTTTTCTTTTTTTTTTTCGGTTTATTAAAAAAATATATAAGTATGTAATATGTAGGTGTACTGCATGGCGTGATGGACTGCACGTAAGCTCAACTGCACCTCTGCACCACGTGGTCTAGTCCCTTCCGTGTGACGTCAGCGCCACTAAACACGTGATCTGATTGTTCTAGAATTTCACTCTAGAATCACTTATGAATCATTTCGAAGCGATGCAACGGTCGATCGTTCGTTGATATTTTACTCATAATCTCAATGGACTTATGTGTCAATTCATTTGCCATCGCAAAACCCGAACATAAAAACCTTAGCATTTATTTGTATATCGCATGTAATAATGAAATGATACATGCGTGTATGTATTCTGGATTCTGACATTCATGCATTTTGCCTTTGAGATTTTGGTTTATCCGATCGTGCCAAGTCTCTCTTGACCGTTCTCGTCCTAAATAAAAATAAATAAATCATATTTTTAATACAAAAATATACAGCAGGACTTCGATAGTCCGAACACCCAAAATATATACCTCCATACGCACCCTGTTCAACGTGCGCGGTCCGTCCATAGATCGGATGGAACCAATGCTTTCCTAAAAATTTAACTTTTGAACAATCAGTTCATAATTTATTTTATATCCATAATAAAATCAGCTATAAGTTCATAAATCTTTTTAGGGATTACAACAAATATTTTTTGATTACTTTGTCGTTAATCGTAGCGATCTGAGATGGGTTCGATGTTCATTAAATAACTTTTTAAATTGCGACAAGCCCAAACACAACGTTTTGCCTGCACAGATATGCGGAAATTGAAGTAGAATTCACTGCGTTCCATCTAATTCTGGAATACGGAACTGCATAAATCTGTTGAATTCACAAGTTCGCGCTGACGCACATTGAAATCTTAAGCTCTGTGGAAGCAGTTCTAACAAACCAATCCATGTTTGTTTTTTTATATATTGAGACTGTTTTACAAAAAAAATTGCACTAAAATCGGTTGGCACAACAGTATTTAACTATGAAATATAACTCTTTTATGAGTAAATTATGACATAAAATTTGTGTTTTAGTTTATTTCAAAGCACTTAATTCGAATAACTGTGTTAGTAGTAGGTACATGTTTTGCCTATGTACCTAGTAGTTTTTTTAGTTTAAATTTTTCTTCAATATAGGTATAACTTATACGCTTATTGAAAGTCAATATATACATAAATAAACAAAATAACACAAAGAGATTGTCAGTTTTCTATAAATAAACAGAGACATGCATATTTTATAGGCCCAAGAATTTCAATTCTTTTTTTACTGATAATATTTAATTGATTACAGACTTTCAAAATTTTCCTTCTTTTAAAAAACATGCACTATCCTGGATTCAAACTAAAGATATCAACTCTTTTTTTCTATGATTTATTTTGTTGCCCTTTAATAATAAGGTTTTTAATATTTTTGTGTTTTTTTAAATATTTTTAATTTCCTTTTTTAATTACTTTAAAAAAAACATATTATCTTTTACAGAATATTTTATTTTTTCTTTCTTATGTTACACAAAAATATTATAACTGTCCATTATTTATTATAGGAGCAAAAATTCATTAACATTTTCTTGTATACCCACGAACAGGCCATGCCTTTGTGGGATTTTTTGTTTACTATTTTTACTATTAATGTGTATTTCATTGCTATGTAATTATGCTTATTTTTTTTTACTCTGTTTTATCACTTATGTTTATAGTAAAAAAAAATAAAGAAATAACTACACATTCCAAAAATAATCAAATAAACTAACACAAATAAAATAATACTATTAGTTCCATATCCTGCTATCTTCCATGAACTCATCAAGTCCATAATAGGCCTTATTTTGAAGTACGCTTTTTGTGAAATATTTTCATTTATTGTCCGTCATAATTTGGACATTGTCGGGTATTCTATTGTAGAAGCGTACGCCCCACAAACGATGTGCTTACCTTACTAAGCTTCAATTTTGGGATTACAAATTTGCCTTTATTTCTAGTGTTATGATTATGATTGTCGCTTTTTTTTTTAAATTGAGATATATTTTTACCCTCATCATAATTTTATCATTAATATACTGACTATAAACAGTCATAATTTTTATTTCTTTAAAAATATTTCTTAAAGAATCGCAAAAATTTAAGTTGAAAATACCTCTCACTGCCCTCTTTTGCAAAATAAAAACTGCGGAAATATCGGCAGCCCGACCCCACACTAAAATGCCATAAGAAATAATAGTGTGAAAGTAGCTAAAATAGACTATTCTCGCTGTAGCTACATCCGTTATTAGTCGGATTTTCCTGACGGCGTATGCTGATGCGCTAAGTCTTGCCGCTACAGCTTTTATATGAGGGGCCCACTGTAGGGTAGAATCTATCGTCAGACCTATGAAAACTGTGCTTTTAACAAAATCTAGCCGGTTGTTATCTAGAATTATAAGTATGTTAACATTTCTTATATTAAGTAAAGCAAATTTAATACATTTAGTTTTTTTTGCATTTAATACTAAATTATTTGCATTAAACCATCAGGATTCTCAAAAGAGTGTCATTTACTTCTACAAAATCGTTAGCTTTTCTTTTTATTTTAAATATTAGAGACGTATCATCTGCAAATAGAACTATGTTTGAAAAATTCTGTACCATGAATGGTAGATCGTTGATATACACTAAAAAAAGAAATAGTCCCAATATAGAACCTTGAAATGAGTACCGAGTGACTGCTTCCCTAATCGAAAACCTCACCGCACGCTCCTGCTGTTCAGATGTACGAAGCGTTCGGATTGTAGTATGCAGATATTTTGAAAGACATTTTTGCTGAAAGTACCAGTATATTTTAACCATGCAAAATATTTTATTATCAAAGTATTATATTAATAACAGTTTTTATAATAATTCCAATGTATTGCATTGACGAGTGTTATTTAGCGACATTGACAACGCTTTATCCGTTAATGTTCGTAAAAGCATTTTTTTCTAAAATTAATATATCAACTTCATCCGCCCGTTCCAAGGCAGATGAAGCTTGAGCATGTAAAATCCTTGCAACTGGCTCCGATGGCTGCAATTCTTTTTCGTTTTCGATGTCATGGTTTCTTTCTTTTCTTACTGTTCCTTTAACAGTTAAAGGCTCCAAACAATCAATATCAGCATTATATATCAAGAAATTGTTAATCTCTACTTCTGAAAAGCATCTGCTTCGAAAAAGGCTTCATGGTAAGTCATCCTCTGCTCAAAATATTCCGCATCTTAGCCGGTAATGTCATCTGATTCAAATAACCAGGGCCGCAGAGGCTTCACCGTGGTAGGGGGTCATTCGGATTATAGAAGCGTTCGGATTAGCCGGGGTTCAGACTATCGATGCCCTGCTGTATATACAAAGTTAATTTACAAATCCTACTCACTAGAAAAGAAAACCTGTTCTGCGGAGGATTGTACATTGTTTTTTTATTTGAAATTTATTTATAAACCCTTACGGATAACATTCACATAACAAAATAATGTAATTTTTTTTAATTCATATTCTATTGTTAATGATAATATATTTAACATCTTTTGTAAAGGTTGTCTTAATCTTTTGTTTAGTTTTGTCTGGTAGTTTATTGTATAATTTCATTGCCTGGTTTATTAGTCTCGACTGCTCTTGTCTCGTTTTAGAATATTGTATGTGATATTGTTCTTATATTGTCGTATTGTGTCCATGTTTACATTTTTTTTATTTTGTTCACGTGTCACTTTCTTAATTTCTTCTATGCGAATATTTTTATTTATTTATACTTTTACAATTTTTGTATTATTTTTTATAGAGAATAATGTTCCTTCACTCGGTGTATATTATTCTTCATTATCTCGTGGTTTACTGTTTTTGCCTAATCTGCCTGAAATCCCGTTTTCGATTCCTGCCAAACTCTCATCTATTTGAAATGGTGATTTTCACTGTAATATTTCATAGTCTATGTCCGGAACTAATGCGTAAAACTGATTATATACGATAATAATTATAATACAGAAGATG
This sequence comes from Micrasema longulum, assembly GCF_059751315.1. Lineage (NCBI taxonomy): Eukaryota > Metazoa > Arthropoda > Insecta > Trichoptera > Brachycentridae > Micrasema > Micrasema longulum. The sequence goes on from NW_028278087.1 coordinate 156,770, forward strand.
TGTGAGATACTACCTTAATATATACGCAATATTTATATATATCAGATATTTTACAACTCGTCAGAAATTTCGAAAATGAATGTTTTGAATGAACGAATAATTCGAATTTAGGCAGATTAGTATTATCGTCAAAATCAAGAAAAGGGTTCTGCGTTGTTTTAGACGTGCAAAGCGAATGGACGGCAAAAGAACGGCTAAAAATATTAACGATCCTTTGTGATGTATGCAGAAAACGAAGAAGACCGAGAGAGACATGGCATGAACAAATGCCTGAAGATTGACATATCAAAAGTCGGAATAATCTGCGCGCGTGCGTGAGAAGTGGTTTATATGCAAAGACAGAGTGATATGACTTTCTATCATCTTTAACTACCCTACCGGGGAAACGGCACGATGGTTTGTTTAAAAGAAATTTTACCTCTGTAAATTATTATCATTGCATTTGTGAATTTAGGTCATAACTCCTCTCAACGTAAAGATGCATACAGTAATACGCTATAAAGTACGTATACAGCCTAAGGCACCCCTCCATCGGAAATCAGGAGAGTAATCAAATGCGAATGAAGAGGGTATAAGTCAATATTATGGAAATATTCCGTTTCCAGGAGAGCTCATAAAATATCCCGATCTTAATATATACATTACGAAAGTATTGGGTGTTAACATACGTTCGATACCTCGTTCTGTTCGCGTTCAATCGAAGGAATAACGCTGCTCGCAATTTTTGCGCAGTGTACGGTGAAGTTGCTATGGATTGTTGACTAATTTGATGTAAAATAATGATGGAGAATACGTTATTAATCAATTTGTTGTATTTTTTTTTGCTGTGTCCTCTTGCCCTCTTCATTTGGAAAAGAACTGATACAACTTATGTTAACACCCAATATATCAGATTGTTCTCCATTCATGGAGTTCGCTTCCAAAACGGTCCAGCATTGACCAGGGGGTGTCCGGCAGTATACGGTTTGGCACTACGCGCCACCGACACCGGCCGGCGCGCCACACAAAGCGCGTCGCCAATTTCCTCGTTGCGAATATTATGTCAATACAGAATAAACAGCGAGTTGAACCGACCGGCTTTAAAAATAATATTTACGTTAACCGCACCACGGATAGTGATATAAAATACGGGGTCAATGCACTTTAGCCGCTCGTTATTTTGTTTTGATAACGATTTATTCGTCGCGTACTGATTTATGGATTTAATTCCCCGTTGACAATTTGAAGTATTTGATTTTTTTTCAATATTCTTTTATTTAATCAAGTTCCGTGCCCTTTTCATAAACAAAGTAATTTTAATTTAGACCACCTATCGAGTTTTTTATGCAAATCCCACTATGCACCCTTCACAATGCTATTAGTTGCCAACACCAACGTGCACTAGTAATATGTGTTAGTGTAATTAGGGTCCTGACGTAGAGACGGGTACATCTCGAAACCGTAGACATAGAAAAGTCGGTAAGTGGTTATATACAAATATTTATTGAAATGTATGACCGCAAAATTAATAAGGAAATATTTTTTGCACGAGCATATTGTTATCTTTTTTTTATATCAGGACACCCAGTTGTGCAATAGTAAACGAATGAGACTATTTTGAACAAGGTTGCGGATTCGGTTACGACATCAACATTTGCGAATTTGAAGTAGTTTTTCTCTATAACATTATCACTTACTTGTACTTAAGAAAATTTTATATTTCATTAAAGTTTCGTTTTTTATACTTGCCCTTGTCACATTCATATATATCTGTACGACGAGTGTTACGAAGCGAGGCAAGATTCGAAAACAAAATCACCATCTAGATTGACTTATGCAGGAAGTCTTTTGTCCAAATCAATAGCAGAAGTAGTATTATGCAGGACGTCTGATGATGCTACTGGATACATCGTGGTAAACCAGCCAAGGGAGTTGGGTTTTTCTGGTCCGCGAACCGCTACCGGCCCGTTAATATTTTCTGCCAGTCCGCAGAAATACTTCTCGCCCATTTTAAAATTCCTGTACCATTTGTTTGTTTTTTCCGTATCTGCTACAATGTAATATTAAAAACCAGTATACGAAATACTACATAAATATTTTTTTTTATACCTGCGTTACCGGTCCGCAAAACTTTTCTCCTATTTTAACCAGTCTGCTGGCGTAAAAATGTTGAGAAACGCTGCATTAGAAGATAAAACACGGGGGTGTGTTTTTGGCGTTATGAAGTTAAAAATGAAGAAATTATCGCAACATATTATATGTGAATAAATCGTCCACTTTCGTCATGTAAATGCTTTTGAAAGTTTAAAAAAATCTTAAGTCCGTTTTGTTTTAGTGCAAAAAGCATCAATAGTCCCAAATACGCTATTTTAATATGAAATGTGTACTATTATAATAAAAAAATAAGATTGAAAGTTCCTTTTATATTTAAATTATCTCATTTGGTTCAAAAGTAATGATGTTTTGGAAATCTCACTATCACAAAATCTTGTTTTCTGAACATTTCATTCACTGTGACTCCCGCGTATCCTTTAAGGTACACATTTTATGTTAGTGAACGTAATTTTTTCATTAATTTCAAGAAAGGTGTCTACCACGTAATGGCATAATTTCATTTAGTTCCTAGTTTCTATCGAATTCAACCGATTTTATTAAGTATGTAATTTGGTCTGTGTGATAATTTAGGTCAAAAAATATATCTACCGAATGTATTCTCATAAATATCTACGAGTATTATTGCGCGACTACATTATTTCAATCGCTTTATATCAGTTTCCAGTTCCCCTAAAAACCGGTCTGAAAGGGGTCGTTTTATTCCGCCTGTTTCGTGATCGCGTGTGCCCTTATATCGTTCCTTTCGCCACCGTGCCGCAGTCGCATATTTATCACGTATCTCTTTCGAAGCTGATTTACATTCCGCCCACGGTTGTTTTCCGCCGGGCGACTGCCGCCCTTAGACCCGCGGGCGGAAGGATGACAGTTGCGTGCACGGGGCTGCAGCCACTCCGCTCTCCATAAAGGTCATGTTTGGCAATTCGAAACCGTGAAAAGTGGGCAATGAATTGAAGAGAGCCGTAAAACATTTAAACTCCACATTTTCACCGCATTAGTAATATTATTAACTCAGTTTATTCTGTGAAAACGGCACAAATCTCTTATCAACTTTATAAAGACTGAATCGTTTTATGTGGGTAGGTATAATTTTGGTTTAACTCCCACAACATACACCGAATCCTTTCTGAGGACCTGAAATATTTCATTTTATTTCATAAGTTCTTTCAGCAATAATCGACACCCTTCTCCAAGAAAATGCCAGTTTAGCAGAAAATATGATTATTATTATTTACATAAAGGTATGGTAATAATATATTAACAAGTAATAATAAGTTCCAAAAACTGAAATAACATAGCAAGTTAAGTAAATAATATAGTAAAATTAAAACAAAATATTATTAAAAACATTAACATGTAGTAAATAATATCTGAGGTAAAACAAAAAACTTAAACTCAATTTCTCCTTCCTCGTGGTCCGATGTCTTGCAGGGCACTCGCTAGCACAGCGCGGGTTTAAACTGTGCAACTCGGTTATAAGCTTAGACTATACCCTGTCTGCGTAATCTATAAAGAAAGCACTACAATTAATGATACGAATCATAAACACACAATACAACATTATTTAATATACACGTTATTTTACAAGTATCACATGAGAAAATTAATTAAATTGTGAATATCTACGAGTAATAAAATGATGTATGTACCTGGGGCGAATCGTCAAAATAAGTGATTATGCACAGCCTACCATTATATTTAACTTACGATAGTAATGTTTTATAGTAAATATGTTTATACTAAAATTAAAAAAATAATAGTGATTTATTATAAATAACCACCATCGTTGATATCTTTCTACAAAAAAATATCTATGAAGTGCGCCCAGCCCGTTCTTAGTGAATGATGAAACTAGCCGATTACCTCAGTTTATTTCTCCACACAAAAAAGTACACTCTATTTTACATCTTTAACCCAAGTCAGCTTTTTTATTACTAAAACAAGCTTGTAGATTAAAAATATTATTTGAAGATTTTCTATTTGGGAACTAGTATTTCAAACGTCATTTCTGAAGGACTATTTTTCTCATACTGCTGACTTATTATGTATCGCATAGGACATGTGGCGTTCGCAGTGGCCGTTTTTGGCATTATTAATTTAAAAAAGAATCGGCCAGTGCTCAGTGTTGACAGTTACTGCTGAATGTCTTTGTGGTATTTGTTAATAAACTTTGTACGAGTACTGTATTAAAATAGTGTATAATAAAGCTACGTTTATCGCGTGGTGAATAATAATTTTCTCAGAACCACAAATAAATTGTCATTTACAATTATATTACTTTCTTATTATATACTTATGTGTGGGTGCAAATTATTAAACATTTTTTTGTAGATTACCTATAAAATATATCACGGCTCGCCACTGGTATGTACATAAACATAGAAACCCATACATTTTAGAATTTCCTATAAATTTGATATGAAACGCTACTTTTCCTACCTTAAGAGGAAACTCGGTATGACTTTTCTTCGAACAAACGTATTCTCGTATTTTCTCCAAAACGCACTCTAGATATTTACCATAAGCGTGTCCTTATCGTTTTGTTTTTTTGATAAATTGTTTGTCATGGGAACTTAACCATCCGAAAACCCTTAATAGCGTCCGGTTTTATCTGCCGTCTTTGGGCGTACGGTAAACTAATATGAGCTATTTTTGGAAAACGCAAAAATCACCTACACCGAATATTTTATTCTTACACTCTTTCTTTTAAAAAATAACAAAATCGGTTCAGTTTTGGGGTGCGGATAACAGGATGACGAAACCTCGATTTAAGTCGAGCATAATCATCCCGACGTGCGGTTGTCTTTTTGTGTATTTTAGTGGTGCCAGAAAAACAATGTACAAATACCTATTCGTCAAAGTTCTCAGCCACCACGTATCCTCTTAAGGCCCATGACAAACAAGCCGGCCGCCGATGCTAGGTATTTTATGTACTTACAGTCCCGCATCCCGCCTTACATATTTTTTTATTTTACAAATCGAACCGACGCGACGTGCGTCCAGCTCAAAGTGTTTTTCTCCGATTATCCAAATATATTTTTTATTTACTTTTATTTTATTTTATCCATACAAATACATATATATTTAAAAAAAAAATAATAACGTATCCCAAACTCTATGAGGCCAAAGGCCATGCGTTGAGTTGGGATACAACGTAATGGAAAGTGGAAACATGCACATTATTAAACAATAGCAAAAATTCAAATTAAAAATTATTACATAAGCAAATATTTCAATTAACATCTGGACAACACGCTTAATAGTAAATAAATCTATGCAATATCTCGCAGCAGTCTCCTGCAATTAATTATGAATATTTTGTCAGAATTATTTTGGCGCGCCGCCGCTGGTCGTGTGTCAAATCTCCGATATAAATTTATATAGATGCAGGTGACTCTAGCGTTTCGAGATATTCCCGAAGTTTGATTAAATAACGGTGAAAATTAAATTACTTTGAAGTTGATTAAATGCATTTACACGATTTAGTATTATTTCACTTATTGGGATTATGAAACGATGTTCTAATAAAATGTCTTTTACAGGCGTACGGAGCATGACATAAAAGAAATTTCGCGAGTTTTGTTAAAGTTCCTGCATTTGTTTTTAAATATATTTTTAAAATATCAATTTGAGGTATCAATCACTGAATACCTTAATATTGACTATCCGAATAGAATGAACAGTTCAATCAACAGAAATATTGCTTCTGTTAAATTGATGCGAAGTTACGTTTCTAATATCTGACCCTTAAATGGATAGTGTGTGCAAAAATGTGTTCAGCTACACCAACCTCAAACTGAGATAATTGATGTTTAACATCAGGCGCATTTACAACCCTCCCGTGCCTAAGGGGAATATCTAAGGTCCTCCAGGTAGCATATTGGTTACCCTTTTTGTGAATCATTATATCGATTTCATTTTTTGCATAATCTACCACATAATGTTAAGAATGTATAAAAAATCTTAAATTATTTTTCGGCCAAATTCTTCAAATAATAATTTGTCTTTGTTTTCCTCCCGCACAAACACGAGCATTACGATTCATTTACTCCATAGTTTAGTAATCTTCGATACTTCGGTTAGTTTGCACGTGCACGTGCGCCTCTCCACTCCCAACCCCTTGCCTAACCACCCCGGGTGATGCCACGATTCGCATCCGCAGATGAAAATATGTGTTATGCTGTCTTTAAGGTGGCATTTGGCTTTCACTAAGTAAATATCCTAAGAATATTTGGTGCATAATTTTTGCCTAACATCATCAAAATATCATATTGTCACAGACATAATTTTATCTCTTCCAGTCCAGAATGCTCACTGAATGAGAGAAAGTTTGTTAACTCTATCTCGTAAAAAAATGTCCCAACCCCTTCGTTACAACAAAGGCATAATTAACCCTCAACCATCCGGCGACTTTCAGCCTTATCGCCGTTTAATTCCTTCGCGATAAAGACTAGGAAACTGAGAGTACTGAGAGGAAAATAGGCGGGACAAGATTATCCCCGACGCTTTTTTATTTCAATGGACCGAAAATATTACGTGGGAACTATTTGACAATGGGATTTTTATTTGGTTAAAATGACCCTTATTGCCGGGTTATTTAAGTGTTATTTTCTTTTCTCCCTACTGCGCCGTTCATTGAAAACGATATCTTTTGTTGGCAGCCCCGGGATTTCGTTTGTTCCTCGTCTTTGTTTGGCCTTTCCACTTCTTCTTTGCGGATTTATGGTGTTATTTGTGAGGATTGGAATGTGCACAATCGGAACATTATTACTAACTAGTTTCTCACTCCGTGACAATGTAGGTAGGTACCCCACCGCTGTCAAGTTTGTGTCAAACAACTTAGCGAAAAAATAACAACTTGAACGTGTTAATTCATTTTGTTATTTCGGCATGTGAAATTATTCCACTTTTGATTAATTCTGGTTTTTTTTTTCAAATCTTAGAAATTAAAAAAGCGATAAATAATGACAAAAAAATAGCAAATTATCAAATAAACATTGATTAGCCCTCCCTTTGGATATCTTTCTTAATTTACTGTAACGTTGTATCAGTGCTTTTTTTATTTACTTTTTTTACTTTTTACCAAGAAACTTGACAAATTATCTACTCTTCTCAATTTTTTGTAAATTCATTGATGTAATTTTAAGTTGCTAGAATTCCACTCGCCGATGCGCTTTGAAGCTGCAAGACGATTGGTAATCAGCAATACCTACATTTTGTAAATGTAGCCCAGAATTTCAACCGTCCATACGCTCAGTATCTGCAACGACGGTTATAATCTAACTCCTGTTTTTAAAAAGGTTTTTTTAATTTGTTAAAAATATAATTCAAACACTAAAGTTTATTTTCAAATTAAAACATGTAAATGGGGCTAGATTTCTTACCGCCTATGCGATGTGTAGCTGCAAGACGTGTTGTATTCTAGCTTCTATCTGTTGTTATTGAAATAAATCATTATTGGAAACGAGAAACTAGAATCCCAACCGTCCATGCGCTCTGTAGCTGCAAGACGTCCTGGGATATTTATTTATTTTACAGCGCCCTTGAAGTGATTTTTACAAAAATGGAGGCTTAACAAGCAGTTCACAATGGAGTTCTAGTGCCAACATTGTACATTTAAAGGAATAATTTATTCAAGTATTATATGTTTTATTGATATTACATATATTTAATTTTATTCATGCAAATACATACGTATTACATAAAATATAATAATAACATACCCAAACTCTATGAGGCCAAGAGTCCTGTGTTGAGTTGGGATTTAACATAATGGAAAGTGGAAGCATAATTAAATAATAGCAAAAATAATAAAAATTTAATATTATTACATAACCATACATATATTTCAATAAGAATCTGGACAACACGCTTAATAGTATATAAATCTATACAATATCTCGCAGCAGTCTTCTGCAGTGGTCTCTTCCCAAATAAAATAAATAAATAAACCAATAACTTAATATATTACAACCGAGATGAAAAACATTTAAGAGAAGATAATATCTAAGATGTCTAGGCATCTACAGGGCTTATGACCTGTCAGTGGCTGGTTTAAGTGGCCACTCTACACACTGTGTAACATTCCCCATTCTGCACATATTTTAACATCTATATTCCTTCAATTCTTTCTTCTGTTGATGTTTGTGAAGTTAAAGAGCTGAAACCTTTATTTATGCGGTGAGATTCATCTAATTGAATTATTTCACCTACATACTAGGCAACGCCTGAAAATGTTATTTCATGTTATAATATTATAAATATGTATGTTGTAATACAGTTAATATAAATAGCTCCCCAGGGAGTCGAATCCAGTACTTGTCTACAAAAATTTTGGCAAACTCAAAATATTGTTAATAACTTAATAATATAATACAACATAATTATAATCCCTTGTTCAGTTAACCGAATCAGCCAAACTGGAATGAACGCCCTAATTCCGATATTATCAACCATCGATACTGTAATTGCTTTCCTACCAAATATTGGTGTTATCCCCGCAATCATAATGTTACCTGTCAGCCGGTCCTCTTCTTACTCCGCGCCATGCGCCACCCCGTTACATTAGGGTGGAATGGTTAGGGCGGGTTTAGGCAGAGGAAAAACCGCACACTTCGTGTGGACTGGTGACCTGGTGACTGGTGACTGCTGTCACGCGAGACTAGGACCCGAGTACGCGCGCTGAACCTCTCGTCATTGGCAATCGAACACCAATAAATCAACAATATTTTCAACAATGTTTGAGTATGTCCAAATGCTTGCAGACTGGCTGGATTTCATCCTTAGGGAGTGATTCATATTCAAATTTATTTCAACAGAGAGAAAATTGGAAAATTGTTTTCAAGCGTTGCCTAGTAGGTGATTTGGTTCAGCCGGATGAATCTCACCCACGTGATAAAGGTTTTAGCTCTTTTACTTCACAAAAGTCAACAGATGGAAGGGTTGAGGAAATGTGGATGTTCAAACATGGGCAGAATGGTGAATGTTACACAGTGTGTAAAGTGCCCATTTAAACCAGCCAATAACAGGTCATAAGCCCTGTAAATGCCTTGACTTCCATATTCCCTTCTCAAAATGTTTTCCTACTCTGTCGAAATAAATTTAAATCGACAATATTTTGATTATGTCCAAACGTTTATAGTCAGGGCTGAATTTCACTCCCTCGGGAGTTATTAAGATTGAAATTTATTGCACCAGAGATGGAAAACATTTTTAATAAGAAAAATTTCCATTTTTAATTTGAGTTTATTTAATTCGTTTATGTACCCGTACATTACAAAAATATATTCGAGGCATACATAACACAAAAAAATATGGGATTCTAAGCAATTACATAGCGTATTACCTGTTATTGCCTGGTCAAGTGGCCACTTTGAACACTGTGTAACATTATTCACTATTCTGCCTATATTTTCACATTATATTCCTTCAATTCTTTTATTTGTTGATCTTTGCGTTGTTGAAGAGCCGAAACTTTTACTGATGCGTAGAATGGTGAATGTTACAGTAAATAAATAAATTTAAAAAACATAATAATTTACCGTTCATCACAGCTTAAATAAAATGTTATTGCGATGTGCGAATCTGAAAAGAGGCCACGAGTCCTTTAAAACAGATCCGGGTAAACGGGTGGGGCTTTCAATAAATATCACAATCCTCCCCCGTCTGCCCTGCGGACACCATCTTCACGCACTTTGATTAAATTTCTAATCTTGTATTTTTGTAAGTCGAGTTATAAAATATCCCCACTGGATGATGTCTCCCGGCCCCAGACGCTCACGGCCTACTTTCTCTACATTTCTCCATATAATTCTCATGGATGTTCGCCGAAAATAAATATTTCCCTTGCTGCTGCAGCGAAACTCAAATAGGTTAATGAGATCCACCCAGGTGTACTGTAAAACTCTAGTACCTGGAGCCAGCGCCATTAACACTTTTTCCCTTTACGAAAACATTATAATAACACGTTAGAGAAGTGTCTAGTGCCTACTGATTAGATCTTTGTATTTACTACACCTATTAAACCTCCGATAAAGTCGTGATCCTCATAATTTTTACTTTCCCAAAAAAATACTGAATACAACCTCTTCAAATAGTTGCATGTATTGTATGGTATTTTCAGCGGCTCATTATTTAAAACATACGAATAGTAAGCTGATTTTTTTTTTAAATCTAGGTAATTAGGCCCTGATAAGTCAAGTCATTTTGTCGGCCCCGTGGTGTAATGGTCAGCGCGTCAGCCTACCATGCAAGAGGTCTCCCGTTCGATTCTCGACATGTTTGATATAAATGGAGTCAATGTTAAAAATCTCAAGTCTACAAAAATGTAGAAATAACATTGACTCCATATTTATGTTTAATTTACCGAATGGCTTAATTGATGTACCATCGTTACTGGAACAAGTGGCATTCAATGTTCCAATCCGCCGGTTGCGAAATAATAACGTGCTGTTCCTCGATCAACACAGCACAAACTATGGCTTGCATGCACCGATGTTCCGATTGTGTCGTATTGTAAACTCGAGACAGGATCTGGACTTTTATGGTGTAAGTCTTTATAGATTTAAAAAATCACTAAAATAGACCAGATCTTTTATTGAGGAAGTAATTTTTTTTTGTCCTAGCTGTAATTTTATTTTATTAGTGCCTGTATTTATTATAAGAAAATGTATTTACCATCGTAAAAATGGACTGCATAAGTCCGTCAAATAAATAAATAAGTAATATATTTATTTAAAAGGGTGTTTTCACACTAGAATATTTCATAGTCCCTGGTCTGGTACCTAAAGCGTAAGACTGATTATCTTACATTCATGTAACAAAAATGATCAAGATACGCTGCGACTGGTGTACCAATGCAGTGCCCTATTCACCATTAGGTTCGCAAAAGTAATGATAAGTCAATACTCATTAAATCTTTGAGCACTACATTTTTTTTTTAAACAAATAATACCCTGAATCCCCGTGCTAAAAGACAAGATTTAAAAATAAAAAAAAACATTTTTAGTATTTTCTGTTACCATGAAAATCACATATTTCTATCGCATAAGTACGATTTTATTTATCTAATCTTAAACTAATTATATTTTTTTGCTTCTATGCGTCTTATTGAAATATGAAATGCAATTTTCTCTTATGAATGTAGAAAGGATGCTAAAAATGTAAATTAGCAACACAATGTAAAGGGCGAACGTCGCGATGTAGCCTCTCGGACGACGACTACCGCATCCGGCTATTTTCCTGTACACATTTGAATTGAAATATTTATTTTAAAGGTTTATTTATTCGCTCTAATATTATTGTAAGTCTAATCAATTTGCCTTTATGAAAAAACGGCAATATTGTAATTGGTGAACCAATGATGTGTTTTATGCATAATATCTAGCTACATGGCCGCCATACGCGAGGAATGAGCTGACCCGTGAACATTAGAAACCATGGTTTCTTTTAGTTCCCGAAATAGCTAAGTCGGAAACAGACGATAATTAATTCTGCACCAATTCTACATATTCTGAGTATCGGTTAACTCCTAAAATCACAACTTCTATTCGGTTTTCAGACGTAAGAAACAAAAGTGTTTTTCAGTAATTTTTTAACGGTGGTTGTCTTTTCTGTGTATATTCCTAAAGGTGTAAAATAAGGCATTAAAAAAAGTCTAATTTTTATATTAATTATTGTTTTTTATCTCATTTTTGTTCTCATACATAGAAGTTCCTTTTTTTAAATAAAAACCTTTATTAGCATTGAAAAAACAATACATACATTAAAAAAAATGGAACACTTAAGGTTGAACTTGCCAAAAAAGAGTTTGGCTCTTGTGTTTGGCAAGTTAACAAAATATTATCAAAAAGAAACAAAAAATACAAAACAAAAAGAATATAATAAATTTGAAATTAAACAATTGTAAAAATTGAGAAAATTGAGAAAATTTAACTCTAATAAAAAATATCAAAAATTATTAAATAAAATCACAAAACTTATAAATTGATATACACAGGCACATATTATACAAACATCTTTATTTTCAGAATACGGTTAATGTTAATTATGTTGGGAAGCTTTTCTTTAATTTATCCTTAAATTTACCTTATATTGTATTTTTACATTTTAGGGCAACGTCAAGTCAGTATTGGGTGAATAACACTTACTCATTAAGTTACTGTTGCAATAAATATATATTCTTTAAATATATTATATTTATTGACAATGTTTTACCTGTAAAAATAACACAATGGCGACAAAAAACACTATTTTTAGAAATCGAAATTTGAATTTTTGCAGACCAATGAAAAATAGATTTTTGTATTTTAGATGTTTTCATTATAGTTTCGTGATATTTAAGTTAATATTAGGACATTAATGTATTATAATGTTTGTACTATTTTATGACCAAATAACAATAACACCATAATTCCTTTACATTTTTTTAATGAATTCCAATGATAACCTTTTTTATATGCATTTGCATACACCCGAAAGTTTTTTAATGTGGCTAAAATTTATTTTCGTGACTTTGCTTGTTAATAATCTAGACAATTCAAACCAAAAGAGATAGTTAAAGGAATATAATATTACCGATAATTAAAATAATATTTTATTTAAAAAGTACGTTTTATATATTTTTTTAAAAAACATTTTTTATGTGTTTCTTTGTTTTAATGTTTTATTATACAAATACCTTAACACAAACAACACGCTTTTTTAGGAATAAAAGTGTAATCAAATGATAAAAAATCTGCCTGTGTTGTCGATAAATTCTATCTGCCTTTAGTGATTTATGCTTGTTGAGATTGTTGAGTTGAAAGTGGCTCCACTGTTTTTCTATAACAACAAATAATTTCAATGTACGCAACTTTTTATTTAGTAACCTTAAAGAACAAAATTTTACATATTATGTACTAAATATTGTTTTTCCATTCTTAAACGTCGTGTAAATTATAAGGTAAATCTTGTGTTTTAATCAGGCATGAGGAATTGCTAAATATGAGAATTATGAGTATTTACTGTTTTATTTGCCTGAGTGCACCGGTAGGTGTGTTTTATTTGATTCGCGTTATGATTAACCCTCTTTCGTAGGAACCAATCAATAAACACTTCGCTTCAGATATTTCTCGCGCCTCATAGAACTCTGATTAATTAGACATCTTACTGATTTTATATTTTTCAGGGATGTGCGGCAAATAAGATTGAGTATTTTCAAACACCAGCAATAAAATAAACCATCTTGATTTTGATTCAAACTAATTAATAAAAATATGATTGTAATTTTCGTTAAAAAATAACACTCTTATTTTCCTTTTTCCCCATTTTACTTTTAAAAAATCTTTATTTTATTATTATATAAAAGAACATTTCACGCTATAATATTTTTTTTTATTTTCGTTTTTTTTAACTATTTATGTTTGTGAGTGAAAATGCTTTATGGAAGTTCATTGTAATATTTAGATATATAATTCTTCTGTACGTGTGATGTCACTAAACTCCTCTTAAACGGTAAAACCAATTTTCGTGCGATTTTCAGTGAAATGCTGATCTTTGCGCTGCGCGTGTTCGTTGATATTCAAATTTTCAACAAATCGGTAAAAAAAAGTTAGGAGCATAAGTTTTTTTTTCATTGACCTACCAGGGTTGCATTCAACGAGAATGTATATACAAAAAAAAATGTAAGGATGTTGTTCTTTAGTGTTTTAAAAAAGTTTGTTTTTTAATTTTTACAAACAATATTTGCTTTTTATGGATCCCAATTCTTTCTTTACATTCCTTATAATTTCCTCCAGTTTATTTCTTTTATTCGATTTTCGGTAATACTAAAATAATATTAACTGACATTCAATACGTTTTTGAGAATCCCATTCATGAATAAAGTGCACCCCTGTTAGTGGAAAGAGCTGAGTTCGACATTTGCAAAAAGAATTCTACATTTGAAAATCAATTATTTTATCTTTTTTAATTGAACCATGAAAAGGTACCTAGGTACCTACTTAAATTCAATATTTGAATATTAATAATTTTTAGTTTTGGAATTCAATAATTAACAAATACCTCAGTACGTACTCATCAATTTTTTTTTCCAATCAGGCAAGCCAACGTTAGGGCAGGACAATGTCTGTCGGGTCCGCTAGTTTATTATAGAAAAAAAAAGACGAGTGATACTTTAATCCACAAATTTAGAATATCGTTTGACCGGTTTCATCGCTTTCGCGACATCTTCGTATAAATACATTGAATTTCTTTAAAAAGATACCAGTCCCGAAGATGTCGCAAATGCGATGAAACCGGTCACTAAATATTCCAAATTTTAGGATTAAAGTATCACTCGTCTTTTATTTCTATAATAAATTATCGCCATTTTTCAGTTCCATACTTCCGAGTATTACCACCATCTTTTACAACTATTATTAAATTGTCTTTTAGATTCTTATTTTTAAAAAATATATAGCGTGTAAATAGATAAGTAATCTAATTTCTTAAAAAATATTTTAATAATTGTAGTTTTTATACTTAAGATTATTTTATTTTCGCTGTATTTGTTGTTAGTAAATTAATATTACCTATTTTTAATGCTCATCGCTTTTCACATATACTAAAGCACACCCCTCCCGATGAGATTATTCAGTTGAAGGCGTTTAAAAACGTAAATATAACGATAACAATAATTATCCTCAGTAAAAGGAAGATAATATTACAGGTTTTCATTTCTTGTACGGTTTTTACTATAAATATACATTTGAAACAAAAGAAAGCAAACTAATGATCAATCTTTCATTAAAGATAATAAACTGTTTTTATGCTTGTAAATATGAAAACTAATTTTAGTGATTTTATACAAGTACTTGTCTTAAAAAATAGTTAACTTGATTTTTTAAAGAAAGCAACAGCCATTAAAAAAACAGTATTTGCGAATTAATTGAAACTGTAGGCCAATTGCGTATAGTTTTTTTTACGTATTTTTAAATACTAGTACAATGCCAAAAAATAATACTTGTGTAGGGCTACTCGGTATCACCCCCTTTGCAAAAAAATACAAATAATAATCATGAAGTTAATATAAAATATAAGTTAAATGACGACTACGACCTCTACGACTGAACTGTACAAAAAAACACACCAGTTTGACATAAACTACTTGACTAAAATTGAGACCTTAAAAATTGTGCGCAAAATAACACTGGGAAACATACAAGACGACGACATAATATTAGTCAAAAATGCTGACATACACAAATATAACACCACACAACAACAACACTATCATATTGAAAAAGCAAAGACAAACACAGGACAGTCAAAAATACTACATAATGGACTTAAACACTACAACGACCTACCTTACTACTTGAAAACTTTTACTGGAGACAAATTTAAAATCAATCTGAAAAAGCACATGATGACTGAACTAACTAGACTAGACGAGACATAAAATGACTAGACAATATCAAATTTCTAATGTAACCCTAACGGGTTTTTTAAAATTGTAAATAAATAAAAAAAATAAAAAAAATATATAAATAATTAAAGTTTTTTGTTCACTACGGCTTTTAACGCTAACAGTCAGTTACACAGAACAACCCCAGATTAGTTTTAAACAAGGTAAAATAAATATAATCTCAATGTACATAAAATAAATAATATAAAGTTTTAAAATATTTATATATTTATTTATTTAAAGAAAACAACAGCCATTACAACAAAAATACAACTTTTCCAAGTAAACTGAAATTACAGGCCAATTATAGTTTTCCATATTATATTACTAAATCAAACGCAAAAAAAACTTAACTTGATCTTAAGAAAACCGTTTCGTCTCTACACGGAGTGACCCCAAAAGTCTTTTTTTCTCTTTAAAACACGAGAAAATAAATATACATACTATGAAAGTATTAAATAAAAAAAGATAGTGAAAATTGTTGAATACAGTTAGATCAAATTATAATTATTATTTGCAATTAAGGCTCCGGCATTTTCTTTTCAGTTAATGAGAATATACGAGTTATTCATAGAGTCTTTATTCAATAAAATATACACATTATTACAATATTAATACATTATAAAGAAAACAAAGTATTAAAATATATTTTTTCCCGATAAACTATTCAACAATAGTTTGTCATCGGGTGCTCAGACATTAGTTGTAATTAATAATCAAATAAAAGAGTATAGACATAATACTGTATACGTATAAAATAATTAACGTATATTATTTTGTTTTTGATGCTTTGAAAAATATTATTAAGAAGAAAAAAAGGAGTATATCGATTTCAGATAAAAGAATATACAAATATTTCGGATTCTGGAAAAAGACGCATTCTTTTTATTATTCGTATTTGAAATGCCAAAAAAAACAACAGAGAAATATAACTTTATTTACAGTTTTAAATCAACAAGGGTCTATGAAGTACTGTCGGGTAAAAATATATATTTTTTGTACTTAAAATTTATAATTTTAATTTCCCGCGAAAACAGTTTATTGTATTGGCTTCATTCCTAATACGTTACGATTCGGTTAAATTTTGAACTTTGTTTGTGACCGTTTAAATTTGGATAGAACATCATATTATATTATTACTATTACCATACCTTTATGTAAATATTATTCTGTCCCAAAATGAGTTTGTTGTAACTCCTGGGAGTACAAAAAGAAATTGTATGATTTTATAAATAAAAAAAAACAAAATAAAACAACATCGTCACGATTGTCAAGGCCAAATATGTCGCGTTTTCTGTAAAAACATGTTTTTAATAATTTTATTTTAAAAATTATGCATAAAAACATTTCTCCTCAATATCCATACTGATTTTGAAAATACAATTGAGTTTTCTAAATACATTTCACAGGTTTTTTTTCTGTATTCATAGTATGTTATGTTTCCCTATTGTTACGGCCGCGTAGTCATGGAGGGATTCGAATTTTAATTTTATCGATGAGTTAAGAAACAGCTAAATTGTTATCGACTATTTTGTAAAGGAACACCCTGTACATGATGGTTCTTCGAGATTGCAAGGTATATTTTGTGAAGTAGTGCAGCTTCTTTATAGTTATTGAAATGTATATTTTGTCGATAATTTAGGTGCTAGGTGCATAAAAAAATAGCATGCTCATATGTAATAATCCATAAGGGGATTTAAATTAGTGTCAAATTAAAATGTTGTTTATATTCTGCGTAGAATTATAACTATATGAACTAAGGTGTCTCTTTTCACTCGGTGGAACCGAAATATGTATATTTTGTCATTCTCGTGACAACCTTAAGGCTGTAGTTTGGTAAAACGAACGCAAAATTAGAAAATCATACGATTTTGCCATTTTAAAACAAATGTCTTTTTTTAACCGCGCAATAATAAAAAAAATAAAAAACATGAATTAGATAAAAACAGTATTTTTAAAATGTATTTCTGTTAAAAAATATACTTACAAGTTTTATGTAACTAAAATATAATTTATTTTTGACCGGCAGATTACGTCATTTCAAATTTAGACTGATCTTAAGTATCTGGGATCTCAAAAAAAAAAAGTTTTGAACGAAAATTTGTTTCAATAATTTAAAGATAACAAATTGAATATGAAAGTGGCCGAAGCCAAAATTAATTTTTTTGATTTTGAAAAGAAAAATAAGCATTTTAAATCACATTTTTTTTTATGACATTTTCCTTTATTTTTACTTAAAATTATGCCTTCGGTAATACTTAAAAAAAAAAAAAAAATTGAATTACTTTAGTTGAAACCTTTTTTATAGAACTGTATTCTCTTTTTTTGAAAAAAGTAGATAATTCTGGTTGTAATATTCAATTTAAAACAATATCTTATTGACTTGATGACCTTCAGACCAGCCCTTACCGAAAACGATTAGAGACTACAGCCTCAAAGCACATTGGTAATCATGTTTTAAAAGCTTACTTTATGAATACGTCCTTATAAGCTTTTTATCGGCGCTCTGTACAGACTACTATTTATATTTTCTATCCCCCTTAGTAAATCGCTCTCGTACTCCGCCGAGCGTAATGGCACTCAATAAAGATGCTCAAATACAATAGTAATATAATATTTATCTAGTAAGAACAAGCCTTTTGGATTTCACAAAGTACCCTCAATTTATTTAGCGCAACTCTCGATACTGTTACGATATGGACAAAGAAAATCTCCGTTGTCTAAGAAGCCACTACGTATCTCTCTCTTCCCCGCGTGAAAAACAGAATCGGCTGCCTCTACTTTTATATGCATTTAATCAACGCGATTCTATCTCTTTCTGTTGTATTTTCCAGCTCCGAGCTGAAACAAGATAACGTGATATCATTGTGTTTATGCACAGCCGCCCGTCTCGCTCTGGTACTGCGGCAATTTCAGCTAAAGAAAGAGACACCGAATGTACCTAGTAGTATGCACTTTGAAACGAACAGATTTATCCCTCTTATCGCGTGTAAAACAAGTCGTTGCCGTAAAAAGGCGAAAGGCAATTTTCGCGGCTGGTAGTTTTTCCGACCGTCAACGACGCGCCTTTTTATCATTTTATCGACTCCGCGAAGTACTCGATTCCGCGGATATAGATTTAAGTTTATAATTTAACAAACGTGCGAATGAGACAGGAGATGTTGTGTCTCTTTCCCACCCCCAGTTCAAGGTTACCTTATTGCGCAGCGAAAGGTTAAATTAATGCTCGTTTGTATGTAATTGAAAATAGCTGCACATAGTAATAGCAGACACCGACACCAACACCCACACCAACACCAACACACCCACACCCCTACACACATTTCTGCTGAAATTGTTAGTATTTGGGGTCGCTTAGTATTTGTAGATAGTGTAGTACCGAGTCCCGTGTGAGGGTGTTTATGGTTGTATTTTTCACCAAAAAAAATATTGCATTGAGGTGCTTCAGGAAAGATTTCATAAAAAATCTTCGTCGTCTAAATTTGTTGCAACAGAGAAGGAAAAATATTTTCTGATGGAAATTTGGAAATCTAGGCATTTACAGCGCTTGTGATCTGTCATTTTATTATTTTTGTTTTTTTTTCCATACAAAATACACTTTAGAAAAATACATCTTAAAATTAAGCTATAACATGAATTGGAAAAAATGCCCACAAAGACTACAGCGTCTGATCGTGGGCCATCCCTTTTTTAATTATTAAATAGTTTATAGCACATATATATGGTATCACATGACCATGAAAAGAAAAGAAAAGAAAAGAATAGAAAAGAAAAATAAAAGAAAAACCAAATTAACATATGCTGAAATTACGAAAATATGCTTTATTTGCAGTATGCATTTATTTTTAATTTGAACAATTGTTATTAATTTGCTGGTTTTAGTGTCCACTTTACACACTGTGTATCCTTCACCATTCTGCCTATGTTACATAGTGTGGAAGGGGGCTACTTAAACCAACCAATGACAGCTTACCCACCACATACCGCACACCGCATCTGAGGACATAAGTCTCCTTGGCGGTGCCCACATACACGGAAAATTTGCTCGTTGTCAAACGAGAAAAGCTGCCCGAAGGAGCTCTCTGAAATCTGGTAGCCTTAGCATCTTTGTGCTGAAAGAAAGTAATCCAGAAGTACATAATATGTACTTCATTGGATTGAGAAGAGAGGGAAGTGAATTCTTCACTGACTGGGATTAAATTGATTGGACATCATCAATTCGCCGAAATGATTACAAAACTTTTTAAAAGCCTTGAAATTCTTTTTAGAAGCCACCAGATCTGTATATCCGACAGGACCTATAACAGGGCCACGGATAGTAGCGAGAAGCTCCATTCGGTAATCATAGAGAAGGGGAAAGGGACAAGACCACAGGATGTGTTCAGAAGATTGGTTAGGATATCCGCAGCAGCACGAAGGAGAGTCAACAATATTAAAAACAAATAATTTTTGATTAAATTTACCATGACCTGATAAAAACTGCGTAGTCCAGTG
The DNA here is from genome assembly GCF_059751315.1 of Micrasema longulum. Lineage (NCBI taxonomy): Eukaryota > Metazoa > Arthropoda > Insecta > Trichoptera > Brachycentridae > Micrasema > Micrasema longulum. The sequence continues at coordinate 176,781 of NW_028278087.1, forward strand.
ATCGGGGATAACCCAAGACGATTCTAGGCGCTGACGGATCGAAGGAAAAAAAAGAAAGGTAACCCTCCCTGAAGAGGAAGATTCCCATCGCGATTGCCAAGCATTAAGAAGAGCATTTAAAGTCATTTTTTTAATATTTGATTGAGACATTCGTTCAGTTGGGAGTAGACGGACGCCACCAATAACAGAGGAACGCCTTCTTTTTAGGTGGAAATTTGCAGATCGTCGCTGAACCTCCAGATCTAAAGGAAACAAGCCCGTTAGAACCGGGAGTGCATCCGTTGAGCATGTCCTATATGCTCTAGAAAGAGCCAGAAGAGGTTGCCTTTGTCCGCTTAAAATAATTCGCCTGAAATATTGCAACTCACATCGGTGTGCCCAACAGCCAGCTGCATAGCATACGATACCTAGGAAAATGGATTTATAATAGACCGTTGAAGTTTCAAAAGACAATCCCCAGCTGGCTCTGGCCAAGCGTGCAACTTTGTGGAAAGCCATCTTTCCCAAATTTACGGCTTTCCTAGCATGGGAAGTGTAAGATAAATTTCTTTCAAGGATTACACCAAGGTTTGAAACCGAATTTGACGCTCGAATAGAAGTGCCCATAAATTTGATTGAAGGGGGACACACAAAATTACCTTTTAAAAGTGAGAATTGAGTTTTTTGAGGAGCAAAACTTAGTTTATTTCGAATACCCCAATCGGATACTTTATTTAATGCATTAGCTGCGTCACCCTCCAGAGATCTGCGGCTATTGCCCTCAATCAAAATACATCCATCATCGGCAAAAGCCTGAATCATACATGATGAAGGAAGGGGAAGTTCGAGAAAATCATCAAACAATATATTCCACAAAAGTGGTCCCAAAACAGAGCCTTGAGGACAGCCACATGAAATCTCACGGGATAAAAGTGAACTGCCACCGGGATACACAACGTTTCGATTTGAAAAATAGCTTATTATAATTTTAAACAAGTTTGCAGGTATTTGTCGAAGACGTAGCTTGGAAAGAATCATTGGCCACCAAGCATGGTCGAAGGCACCTGAGATATCAAGTAAAATAATGAGAACATATTTTTTGTTTGAATTATTAACAAAATTGCTTATCGAAATTATAGCATCTTCAGTAGAAATATTGGATCTGAACCCAAATTGCTTAGCGTTTATCGGTTGAGTTACATTTAAGTGAGACTCAAGTCTGTTACATATTAGCCGTTCCAGTATTTTTCCCAGAATAGGCAAAAGGGTGATTGGTCTGTACGCTTTAGGATCAGTACTTGGCCGATCGCAGCGCTTAGGAATAATTTTCATCAATCCTGTTTTCCAGCAATCTGGGAAGACACCTTCGGAAAGGCAAATATTAAACATGGTAAGGAGTTCAAATGGGGCCAAGGACCAGCACCTTTTTACAAGCGCGGGATCAATTCGATCTAGACCAGATGCTTTATTTAGATTGAGATTGGAGACGATTTTTCCAACTTCTAATGAAGAGATAGGTAGTGACGATGAAGTGAGCGGAATTGTTAATGCATGTTCTCTAATCTGTGCATGATGAAGAGAATCTGAAGCTATGTCATCAGAAGGGATAAGTGCATCAAGCAGAGCTGAAGCCGTGTCTACTGCAGTGAGTGTAATGACACCGGTCAAAGGATGTTTAATACCAGTAATGGGCTTATCTTGCAATTTATTAGAGGAAATAAATTTGTATAGAGCACCCCAGGGATCAGATTTTGAAAGTTGATTTACTAGGTGGCGCCAACATAGTGTTTTGGCTTTATCTATTGCAGTTTTGTATTGATTGTCTGCCATTCTAAAATTAGCATGTAGTAAAGACAATGTTAAAGGATTACAACCAGTTCGGCGACCCCTACCGAGAGCTCTTCGTGCACGATTTGAAAGTGTTTTTAATGCCGAAAGATTGGGATTCCACCATTTGTGGCGAGTCAAAGGAGGAAGGGAAGTTCGTCCTAGCGCATTATCTGCACAATCAATTATCGCTTGAGTTATACAAGACGCCACTTCCTGAACTCCAATGTCCATTCTAGCTATTCGATCCATTTGATTCGTGAACTGAGCGTCGAAGTTTGACCAGTTTTCAGTTTTTGATCGAAAACGCGATGGGATTGGTGTTGTAAAAGAATTAGAAACGTCACAATAATCAAAAGTGATTAGGTTGTGATCACTGCAAGATACTCCATCATGCACAGTCCAATTGGAGAACTTTGAGCGAAGATTTCCAGATACCAGAGTAATGTCAATATATGAAAATCCCATAACAAAAGAGAAAGTAGGAGGACAAGACGGATCATTTAAAACACTTAGGTCGAATCGGGATATGAAATCCTCACAAACTTCTCCTCGCTTTGACTTAAGGTCCATGCCAACTCTAGGGCTCCAAATGGCTGACTCTGCATTGACATCGGCACCGAAAATTATAGATTTCCCTGATAAGGCCATTAAAATTTTCTCTAACTGGTCCAGATAGGGTTCAATTGGGTCACTGTATTTAAAGTATGCTGATATAATATAAAAAGATATGTCTCGAAAGGATATTTCGACAACAGAAAATGTTTGTGATGACAGATGGTTTAAAAATAAATATGATATTTGTGGATTGAAAAATATAATCGAAGCTAATGGAGGATTCAGTGGGGAAATGCATTCAGCAAAACGCGTATTTGGACCGAGTCCTTTAGTAGACCCACCAAATGCATATGGTTCTTGTAAAATAATTAAATCCAGTTTATAAGTAACCGCAAGTTCTCTCACTTCAGCGGTAGCGGCTTTGGCACGTCCAACGTTCAGCTGTCCAAATTTAACAGCCATAGTCGATTGTGGCTAAGTCCCTTAGTAAGGCCGCTTTGTATGCTGGACAGTCTTTATCTCCAGTCGGGTGATTTGCAGGTCGATTAAATTTTGTGCATGTAGCGCAAATCGGAATGTCATTATTTTTAGGACAATCAACACGACTGTGTCCTTCTGTGGCGCAGTGGGAACATCGATTTGCTTCTTTACAGAACTTAAAGGAGTGTCCGATTATTTGACACTTTGAACAGATTGTGAGCCCCAAGAAGTCACGTACACGGCAAACAGTCCAGTCAACATAAACTCTTTCTTGAGTAACGAGTTGATGTCTTACAGCGGCGGGTACTTCATACACTCGGTGGCAAGTGGAGCCTGTACGAGGACCTGCTAGATGACTTAGTCGACATCCTTCAATCAGGCTAGCTACCTCAACGTCAGTTTGTTGGGAAATATCCGAGAGAGCATTTTGAAGAAAATAGTTGTCAGTTATTTCCCTAGGGACATTAAAAAATATTACCCTTGGTAATCTTTTCATTGGTAACCGTGCACTCAGTTTGCTTAAAGACGCCAGAGCTGGGGCTTTCATGAGCTTATCTTGTTCCAATTGAGTTGCTGTATGAATTAAAACACCCCTATTTCGGATGCTTTTAAGTCCCGAACCAACCAATCAACCAACCAATAACAGGTCAAAACGCATGTTTCCATCCAAAATCGTTTTGCCTCTCTGTTGCAACAAATTTAGATTCAAATAACTCCCTAGGGATGAAGTCCAGTCTGTCTACAAACATTTAGACGTAATCAAAACTTGTATCTTTATCATAATCATAAAACCCTTATCAGCACTGAAAATGCATAGGGCACTGCATTTTTAAATCAATCGCAGCAAATCTTGATAATCTGTTACATGAAGGTACGGTGATTAGTCTTACGCTTTATATGACATTATATGAAAAATATCTATACTATAATGAAATAGAAATCTACGTCTTGCATATTAAGGATACAGATAATTAATTTGTGTTTTATGTTATTTTTAAGATTTAGGTGTATTTAGATTAATTATTAATTAATCGTATTGTAATATTAATAAGTTAACTTAAGATAATTTGGAAATTTGCCATCCAAACAAGTAGAATAAAATATAGTCCCTTTACTTTTACCTGGGCCCTGATTACAATAGAAAGTTAAAATTTATCTTTAATTTTATCCACCAAGTAAAATTTAGTTTTCCGTATGAAAAGCAGAATATGCATACATTTTTTTCTTTTGAACATATAAAATATAAGTTACCCCGACGAAGATACCATAATGTTTATTCAAATATACTTATTTTCATACACAAATCGGTATTTTTCTTTACAGACAGTCGAAGATAACTCTGTTAACTTCCCATTGTAATCGAGGCCCTGAAGCGTATAACTGATCATATTACCTGCATGTAACAAATAATTGAGGCACTTTGCGGTTGGTGTTCCAAAGCAACACCATTGGGTGCGGAAAGAGAATGATGATAATGATGATGGATAATTTTCGGTACATTTTTTATCCTAAACTGAGCGCAAATTCCAATCCGACGCCCCGCGCATGCGCAGAGACTCATGCCTGGGCAGTTTGAAAGTAAAGTAAATAAACACTTGTTGTTTTTGCGTAGCTAATTTATTTTTTAACCCCTCGGTGAGTAATCCTCAAGTCTGCAGTCTAGATGTCTAAACGTCTCTTGATACTCAGTACACACGCAGTTTGTTAGGTGCTGATTGTTGATTGCAGATAGCATCCACCTTACCCCGAAACCCTAACGCCTCCTACCCTCGCTAGAAATGGCTGTACTTGAACGACGCATGTTTATAATTCATATCCAAAACAAACTTCGTGATGTTCCATTTTGATTGATGATATACATATTTTACTTATGTTCACCTCGTGGTCTAATTGTTATTATTTGCATATCATGCAAGAGGTTTCGGATTGAATTCCCTACATGATTCACGTAAAAAAAAATTGAAAATGTCTTTTTACAACTAGGACTAGCACTAGCACTTGAAGTGTATGACAGGTTACCACACCTTCATGTTACAAAAATCATCAAAATATGCTGCGTTTGGTGTAGCAATGCAGTTCCCTATAGATCATTTGGAGCGGAAAGGAAATCAATTAATGAAAATATGCTAATTTCCAATCAATTAAGCGATCAATTATGATTTATGTACTCTTAAGCGTGTTGTCCAGATGTTTATTGAAACATATATTTATGTTATAATTTTTTATTTTTGTTTTTGCTACTGTCCCTCTTTCCATTATGTTGTATCCCAACTCAATACGTGGCTCTTGACCTCATAGAGTAAGGCATACGTTATTATTTTTTTGTTTTAATAAATAAATTACATAATTGCCGAGGCCTAATAAAACGAAATTCTCTTTTTTTAATTTTGGAAAATGACTTGAATGAATGAAAATTTTCTTTTATTCCCATAAGTTATAAATGTATATATATATATGCATGTGCATGTGTATGTATTTCTGTATATTTATATATGTTAATGTATTTAATATCTTACTGTATACCCATATACCTATGTTGGTACATTTCCTTATTTTAACTTATTATTGTGTCTTTTAGAATTAACATGTGTTATTCCTTTTTTAAATTCATTTATGTACTTATTTTACCCTGCTCCACTTGAATGTATTGCTTATAAATGTAAAAGCCCATAGGACGTATAAATAAAAAAATTAAATTGATGGTTACCGTAAAATGACTACATATTATAAAATCAAAGTAAACCAGTCATCTGAAATTTGGCTACCGAACGTTGAAGAGTTGACTGTGAAGGGCCACCACGCGTACCGTAAAATGGGTGCAATGCGCGCAAAGTTTGCACTAACGAATACTCATTTTGATATTAATAAAATTTTATCATTTCAACGTGCTATTCAATTGTTTAACTTGCCATGGTTATTGGGCATAAGTAATTGAATTATTAAAAAAATATTTGACTGATGTCATCAAAACAAAATGGCCGCCACGGGCCTTCATAATCTACTCGCGCCAATTGACAAACCCTTTACATACTAGGAAAAAACTTTTGTATGCCTAAGCAAAGCAATAAATAAAAAATACGCACCCACCCGTCTGTACATACGTGTTCACCTGTTGTGCCTACCTCTAAACTTCGGATCTTTCGCTCGACAGCGGCTCGGGGCGGCTTAAAGGTTACAGGGTGCTCTCCCTACCCTTCCACCCACACCGGGACAACCCGAGCCCTCGTTTACCGGCTAATCCATGACGAGGGGTTAAACACTCGCTTTGTAAGCTACACATTGAATGTGCCAACTATAGACCGCCATAAGAGAAAGGTGCTGAAGGGTAGTCCTACCGGCTTGCGGTTGTCATTTCAAATTTGCACCGGCGACAAAATATAATCTAAATCAATAATATGTTTTTTAAGCTTTGCCATAAAACATTTTCTTTATAGTGGTAAGTTATAAGTTATTTGTACCTTGCTTTTGTTTTATCGAATATTTTTATATTTTTCTTGAAATTCTATTCAGTAGACTTCAACTTTCTTCCACCGAAGATAATAATAAAAATAAAAACAAAATCAGAAATCATAAAATGAAAGTTTGAAATATTGCACTAAGAAAATAGTAATAAATGTTTGACACAATCATAATTATCATAAATATTTTTTTTTGTCTATCCTATCACTATAATTCTTTTCCAACGAATCAAATCGTATTCATTAAAGATCCCCAACACAAAACTATAAGGAAAAATAAATAAAAGCTCTCAAGAAAGAGGCACAAAGCTACACGATCAACAGTCTTGATAACAAAATTTAGTAACATTACATGCAAACTACAAGCACCGCCATCGATGAATTTGCGGATTGTACTGAAAATTGAGCACGAATAACATAATGATTTAAAAAAACAAATAACAAATAAGCCAATCACAGGTTTTCACAAGCACCACATTAAGATAATAATATTCTCAAACTGTAAGGAGTGTAGGTATGTTGTTGGACCAAACAACATATCTACGGTCATCTGCAGGGTTATTCTGTCACAATTTCGTTTCGTAAGTCCATCTCCATCTCATAATGCAATCAAATCCATATTTCGCCTTCGTTCCCTCTCATACGATACGAATGAATTTACGAAACGAATTAGTTACAGCATAAGGCCACTGCATACCAACGTGTTCCGGTAAGCTCATTCTAAAATTGTAAAAAGTTTTTTTTATTAATATGATTTTAAATATTTTTTAAGCAAAATTAGTTTATGAGTCCTCCTCCTTAGGGAAACCTGTTCTAAAGAGGACTGTTCAGTGTTCAAAATGATTTTTTTTAAATATATATTTCACATGTCATTAAATATTTTTTTTTATTTCTTCTATCTTAATTTTCTTCAACCTGATTTTAATATTTTTTTGTGAAATATTGTTTTATATCAGTTAATTTAATTTAATGTGAAAACATACCAAACAATTTAACAGAAAAATAATCCTTGCAGCTTTATCCAAATGTTTTGATAAAGGGAGGAATATTGACGCGGTATGATTTCTTGTCCTTGTCATACATTCATGTTCGCGAGCAAGGGTATGACAATATCCATCTCCAAATCTGTATAGCAGAATATTTTTTGCGTATATTAGGCATATCTCATGCACATCAAAGCCTTCAACATATCTGTTGATGGGCTTCTTATTGGTACCTCGAAAATAACTTTTATGATGCCTTTTTGTACTTGAATAATATAAGTTTAGAGCCCAATCGACTTGTATTGAAAGTATGTTTGTTTAATTCATTTTACTATGTATTTTTTATTGTTAATTATTATGCCCGTATAAAGCCATAACGCACACCATGGTTTGAAATCGACAAGCAATCAAAATTGAACATCTCTCTAATATCAAGAATGAGAAAATGACATTGTCTCGTTGCCTCCCACTTATCGAGAATAGGTGTCTTTACTTCGGCAATGTGTCTTTGTGAAAATGACGATGAGACATTAGATCATCTGTTCTTTGACTGTCCCCTCTACAACAGAAGAGAATTCCTTCAAAATATTTGTAAAGAATATAATACGTTCCCGCTTAACGTAAAATTTTTACTCGCCCAGAATGATTTGGATACTTTTTTACTTCTGACTAAATTCTTAAGGACAAATAATAAAAATATTTGAATTTGTTTAAAATTATTTGCCAAATTTAAATAATAAGTCTAATTGAATGTCCCTCTTTACTTTTGGCCCAAAATTTCATGTAATGTTTACGTTTAATTTAGACAGTAATAATAGTTTATTGTCACATAACTCTTTCATACTGATTTTAACTACCTCACATTATATTATATTTTTTCGTAGGTATGGTTTTTTTTTGTCGTTCACTGAAGCGTATATTCTTTAAATTTCTTATTCTTGTTTCTAAGAGCCAAAATCACTCGCAAACGAGTGGAGGCGTATTTAATAAAAAAATTAAAAAGCCATAATGGCTTTATACGGGCACAGCCTTAAAAGCCTTAATAAGTTCATAAATATATAAACGAATAATATTTTGAATTAATAAATCAATATACTGAATATCAGTATTACCGAGTATTATTTTTTTACATTTCAATGTCACACAAATATATTTATTTATTCATTCAAAATTACACTCATTTAAATATAGTTGAACTTATTAAGATTTTTTAGGCTATGCCTGTGTCAAGCCATAATAAATAACAATAAAAAATACATAGTAAAATTAACTAGATTCAAATATAATGACATGTTTTGCAATATAAAAAAATCCAGAAAAAAAGGTGTAGGTAATAAATAATAAAATTCCAAAGAATACAATTTAAAAAATATAATCAGACATAAATATTAAAATGTAAATTATACAAATTTAAATTTATACATAATCAAATATACAAAATAACAGTATCATGAAAATCGACAAAATAAAAGTATAATAGTAAAATATAGTAGTATTAAAAAAATAAAAATAGCGTCATTGAAATCAATAGAAAAATAATATATACATAAAAACATAATTGAAATGATAATTGAAATATGGTTTCTATAAACTCACTATACTATACATATAAAACATACATTATTTTAATTAGACTTATAAGCAGTAAAATTAACCCATGACTGAAAAAAAGTCTTATTTCAGCAAATATTGTTTTTGTTGGCAGGCCGGTGACTTCACCTTGGCTACTTTTTTCCCTTGTCTTATAACTACGGTCGACATACTATACCGGCTTATCTTGACGAGGGGTTAAAAAGCTTTCGCCTTATAAAATTACACATTAAATTTATGTTGCATTTAGATAAACCTGCTTTTCAGACGAATTAAAAGGTTTTCATATTAACCCACCCTCGTCTGTATAGCTCCTGTCTTACGCGTAATTATTATATTTCTATTGAGAAAGGATGCTCTTGACATTTTTTTCGGATAAAAATGAAGAACCGATAACGCGAAAATAAAATAATCTATCTTACGTCTGAATCGCCTCTAGGTTGAGGGTCGCGATAAAATTATGAAATGTAATACGAGTATATTATAATATATTCATATGATATTATTGTGATTCTTAAATGCGATCTATTACTGTCAGAAATCTGCACCATCAAGTAATTGCGTTTTACAGAGAAGGCAATAAATTATTTGTTTTACCCATACTAAATAAGAAATAGAAGATTGCTTTTGAAATAAATATTCGCTAATTTGAATTATCTTCATCGGTAACCTGTAATTGAACATACGTTTTTTTTTTATTGTCACTATATTGTATGTTTCATAAAGATATTTACTTTATAGATAAATTTGAAGATATCTGTTAACTTCCCATTGGGATACTGGCCCCCCGGTATGGACAATTGCGAGTGTTTTTCCCCCATTCCCGTTTCCCAACAAACTTTGTACGTTTTAATTCTATAAAAATACACTGAAGAGAAATTACTAGGTATCTCAACCGAGAGGAAGGAATTATTGAAGAATGTGGAAACCTTGGCATTAACAGAGCTTATTACCTGTCATTAATAGTTTAAGTGATCGCTTTACACGATGTCACGTTCTCCACTCTGCATAATGTTTGCGATTTTCACCTCATTACAATTTTCAGTACTTGTATATACGTAACTAGTCAAAGCAGGCGAGCTTTCACATTATTAAATATTTCCTTAGAGGCGACATCTGTTCTCTTTAAATGAAATCGTTATGAGGGATAAAATTCAAGTTGTTTAACTTACGATTTAGATACTTTTTAAACATAATCGAAAATATAGTTTACGGCAGCAGCAAAAGGTTTAATCGTTAATCCTTATATACATTTTTGTAGCGTTTTTTTTCCTCTCTTTTTATTTCTTCATAATCATTCATATGTACACATGTACAATTACTAATAATCCTTTCACTGTGACTTGATGAAATTTATGCAGTTTATAAATAACCCTTAAACAAGCAGTGCTACATGCATGATTGTGGGATTTATCCTTTGGTGACTTATATGAAGGGCGTCGGAGTTACGAAATTTTAAAATAACGATAACTATAATCTAATCTAACGCTGTCAAATTGATGAAATCACCATAATGAATACAAGTAAATACAGTTTTTGCTACCTTTCGTGTTTGCAATATGGTCATGAAGATGAATGATAATATCCGACAAAGGGTATCCATATAATTGGCCTAACTCGCGGTAAAAGTAGTAGAGATGAATTCAGTTGAAATCGCGATGTATAAAATTGAACATTTTAAAATAGTAACTCTTTTATTGTTCGAAAAAATAAGAGGATTTATCATGTAAAATCAACAAATAACACCTCGTAATTATGCCAGAATTTTGCCATATTTAAACAAAAGCATTGAGTTTATACAACTAATATATCTTTGATGGTTGGACACAAGAGTAAAACTGCATTTTTGTTCTTTTTGTGATTTATATGTGAAAATATTCCTTATAAATGTCTGCATCAATGGTATTAACAGTACACTTCTGTGACTACTCAAAACATAAATGAACAACTTTTTGCTTATTAAACTTTGGTTTTGATACAATAAGTATGCTAATTTGTGTCATATTTTCAGTGGCACAAATAGTACAAGATGGAATATAAGTAGACTCATTTCTATCATTCATTGAGTAGTACAAATAGTATTAGTTAGTTCTAGAAGTATAAGTTGACTCATTTCTGTCCCATATTTAATGATTCAAGTAGTATATTTGGAATATTTCTGTTATTTGTACAAATTACTTGAATGTTGTTACATAAATGAAATTATCTGTATATAATAACCCATTTTGCAAAATATGAGTTCTGTAGCTAAATAATTGGTTCATAATAACGTTTTTTTTGCTTTCCCGAAAAGCGCCAGCCCAGACCTGTAAACCCCAATGTCATCGGAATAATGGTTTATTTGTATGAATATTTTCCCCAATTTACGAGCTTTATTTTTTGTCAACAAATTTTACCGTCGGCTTATAAAGTCCTTAGTGTTTTTTTTATTTTTAAGTAATTCATTTACTAATTTTCCACCAATTTTACGGCTTTATAAAATATTTTTTGTAACATTTTTATATAACCTTTCACTTTTTTCTTTGTTCCAGGTAATAAAAAATATTTTTTCGTCTGTTCGGAGTATTTTGCAGTCTGCGGAGGCGGCAGTAAGGTCAGAGCAATTATTATTTTCTCCACTTTGACTTTATTCGAACTTTCTACGTTTTCGTTTTATATCAACTTTTTAGTCCTCGGGTTTCACAGTTTTGCGTTGCGTAGTGTAATGTGAAATATTGTTCGCAAACTCGTGACTCGTGGACGTCTTAACAGAATCGCAAACGGCTTCTCGATGCGAACATTTTAATTAAAACATCATGTAACTTACCGATTACTTCGAAACTAAATTTTTATTTACATTTCGTTGATTATCTCTCGGAATTTGAGTATTTCACATTGTTTCCTTTTTATTATATTCAGATATATCGATTACTTATCTACACGAAAATTTAAGTTAGTAAGCGACCGGAATGCAATAAAGAAAAATCGGCTATACGGAAGTTCAGTCCTACGGGAAATTTGATATAAAAAATGTTTTCTTACGGCCAAGTTTCTCAAAAAGGTTTGAAAATAAATATTTAAATAAAAATTAACTTCGTCGAACTCGTCACAATTTCTTCCGAATCAAACAATGATAGTATTGTGATAGATTCCCGAGACTTACCTATCGGCAGAACTGTCGGAAAAAAATCGGGCGGTGTAATTTCAAAATTGAATAATATAAAAAAATCTTAGTGCTGATAATAAAACACATATATTTTTTTTAATTTCGCTTAGTTTCATAGTAAAAAATGTTTGAAAAAATCACTGAACTTTCTCATTCAAAATAATGCTACCAGCAAGCACCACACAAAATATTCAGACTTATTTTGGTTATTGTAAAAAGTAAAAGTTTTATACATATATTGGTCCCAACTCAACACAGGACTTTGGTTCCATGAAGTTGGGACTTGTATCTCAATAAATTTTAAATAAATATATTGTGATTTTGTGTAAAAACATTTTGAATCAGGTGTAAATATAAACTAAACATTAGTCACTTAGTAAGATTATATTATATTGATTATATCAATATAATCTAATATAATATAATCTTATGTGGTAAAAATTACAAAGTGTTTCATTTTAATAGATTGAGTTTTTACTATGTACGTATTCGATATGATACGTATACGTAGTTGAAACTTTATACGCATACGTAGTTATAACTATAAACGTATTTTTATTATTATGTTCAATTTTATTTTATTAACATACACGGCAAAATTGCCTTTTACAAAACTTATAATATAAACACATTTGGTTTAATTATTTAAAAAAAAAACATGCATTACTAAAATTTAGAAACACGAATCAAACCTTAAAATTATGTACACATTCAGTAGAAGCTTAAAACAATAAAAAATAAATGTAAAAATCAAATGAAATAATAAAATATTTTGAAGGGTAAATAAAACGGGCAAATCATAAAGCACTGTTTCATATAACAGTTATACTAAAGGATTAATTACCATTCACCATCATTAAAAAAGTTTAATATTTCAAACAAATTCAACATGTTTTGTGTCTTGTGTGTTAAATATTCATTAATATTACAACATCTATAATATTAGAGTCTTGTTAGTAAAAACTGCAAAACGCAATCAAAACATATCGTATTTTTTCATGTATTTCTACTGTATTTTTTTTTTTAACCTGTAAATAAAAAAGTACTATTTACACTTTAATTTGTTTATTCGATCGATTATTTTGCTACCGAGAAGATGTTTATTGAATTCATTACATTTAAAATCAAATGTTTTCACACTTGAATATTTCATAGTCCCTGGAACTTACCTGAGGCGTAAAACTGATCATCTGACATTCATGTAACAAAAATGATCAAGATACGCTGCGATTGGTATACCAATGCAGTGCCCTATGCATTATTATGTGCGGAAAGGGAACGATGATGATAAAAATCAAATTTGTGCAATTGAATTTCTAAAATATCACAATTAATTCATTATGTTACCAATGAATTTAGTTTCTTAAAAATCTATTTACATGTTGCTTTAGATTAAATTAAAACTTCAGTACAGTATACGCTCTAATAACTTAAATATAAGATAACAAATTTCTGAAATCAGTTTGTTTCATATAAAATATTTGTTTCGAGACAATCTGTTTCTTCGGTACATTTTTTTATTCATGTTAATTCTTTTTTTATTATTTTAATCCTTTTTATAAAGATACGTATTTAAAAAAAAAACGTATCCTTAACTCAACGAGGCCCAGGGCGCCCGGTGATAAGTTAGAATACAACATAATAGAAAGTAGAAGCATGCATATTAGGGTGTGCCGATACTATTTCTTTCCGAATTTTGAAATGAAAGGGGTCTAAAAAGTTGCCTTTTGGATTACTTGGAATGCAAAAAATTTCTAAAAAAATATTCGATACTACTTTTGGCCCTCAGCCAGAGCTTGAAGTTTTCGAAGAAGTTTATTTTTCGCGCTAAACCGGCTGTCATTTCGTATTTAGGTAAGAAAATCAGTACAATTAAATTTTATAATGTGCATTAAACCTTATTAAATAAGCGTCTAAGGGCGCGAGTTGCACTTTGTTTTGTGATAAATGGGTAGCATTGTTTTAATGAGCCATTGTTTTCGTCAATATTAGCCAGGCGCTCAACGGAATCAGTTCCACGGAGTGTAAACTTTTTGCATTTCGGTAGTTGTAAAACGTGTTCGAATTTGTTGTGAGATTAAGTTATACCTTTACTAACAAAAAATAATTTTATCAATATAGATAAATTACAAAATGTTCAGACACTGATAAACTTCAAACCTCGGTTGAGGGCCAAAAGAAGTATGAAATATTTTTTTAAATAATTTTTACGTTCAATGCGATTCAAAATGCAACTTTTTAGACCCCTTCCACTTTGGTGTCTAAAAAAATAAAATACTTCATACATCATCGGCCCACTCTAATGCATATTATTAAAGAATACTACAAATAAAAATTACAACATAAAAATAAATTTAAATAATCATCTGGACAACACGTTTAATGTCTCGCAGCAGTCTCCTGCAATGGTCTCTTCCCTTTGACAAATTCCTAACTTGTAAACTTCTTATGAAAATGTTTTTCGTTTTGGAGAACTTAATATATATCATACATGATCAATTAACATGTATGCATTATTTACACCTAAGCATTAGAATTTAGAATCAGATGAGAAAATGTGTATAATAGATAAATTACATTGAAAAAGCTGAATAAATTACCTTCTATGCTCTGGCGAGATTTTATTTTGTTTACGACGCAATTTATGTATCAGATAAAAGCACAAACGTAAATAAACCATCACGCCGTTTTCTCGTAGGGGTAGGCGGAAAGGAAAGAACGCCATGTCACTCTGTCTTTTCATACATACCTCACTTCTTCTACATTCGTACATCTATTGCACGTGCGCCGATTATTCCGAGTTTTGACATGTTCATCTTCAAGCATTTGTTAGATTTCATGCCATGTCTTTCCCGGTCTTCCTCGTTTTCTGAATCCATCAACATCAAACATAAATAATCGTCCAGTTTGAAACGCTACATTTCAAACTGATTAAATTAAATTCCTACTAAGTTTCAAATGACTTTAAAAGTCCGTACAAACGGTCCTTCGAGAAATAAGCTCAGTATATTTACGTTGTCTTATTCTAATGCATTACAAATGAAATGCACCCTCTTGTATTATACCTGTTCCCTGTTCACTGCACAGGTTAATACTTGCGCGCGGTACATTATGCACCCACCCCGTCGTAAGTAAACAAGGGGTCGAGAAACTTTCGAAACTGAGCAACCCACACATACGAGTATTCATACATATTATATACAATATCTTGCATATTTTCCATTTACAAAAACTGTCAAGTCACACGATTTTCACGTTATTAAATACAAGTGGGAGGAGTTGCCGCTTGCAATGTACTTGATTGGTTAAATTTCCGATGGTTTTAATCTAAAATTGAACAAAGAACTGACAGGGAGGTGAACGCCGCCGACGGGGTAGTGAAATATTTTTTTTGCAAATTTCCAAATATGAGTTTTCTTTACTAGTAATTATTAATTATTTTTTATGCCTATATATCGACATCATTCCCCTTTTCAAATCAAATGCGGCATATCTCGATCATCTGTCGAAGGGAGATAAGGTGATCAGTCGTACACTTTAGGTGGCAGTCTAGGGATAATTAAATACTTCAGTCTAAAAACACCTTTAGAAACTAATACTTCATGTGTACCTTCCCAGAAATCGTACCCGGGACTTCGAGCATGCTAGATAAACACAACTACCACTGCACTACGCAGCGGACGTTTCTCCACTTCATTTTCCTTTTTTAAGATTTTAACCCGAGAGCACACATCGGCATCGAGTCAAAAACACTCATCATGAATTCTAGTTCTATTTCACATGCAGAACTGTATTCTTCATCCGCCTGGATACCGATTATCTTCTATACACTACATCTTATTTATTTTATACAGTGTTCTGCTTCACACACAGAGCTTTATCCTGAATACAATTCTCAATCACAATAGTCGCACTTGTCGATAAAATTTTATTTTTGGTAAGTTTTAGTTAAGGATTTAATCGACGTGATAAACATCTGTGATTGAGCGCCTGAGTGTGAAATAGAACCAGAACCCTAGACGAGCAGTTTCGACTCGATGGCCACTCTCGGGCAAAAATCCTGAAAATCGAAATTTAAGTGGAGATAAGTCCGCATCGTAGCGAAGTGATCGGCGCATTCGCTTATCTTGTAAGTCCCGCTTTCGATTTCTGGCAAAATCAACGTGAAACATTTAATTCCGAAGTGTGTTTCAATGTTATTCTACTGTTATATAAATTTTTAAACACGCAGTGAAAGAGGCAATGCAAGCCGTGGAGTTCAATTAAATTATAATTGAGGTTTTTAAAGCTTAAATAAATAATAAAAATTACTCGATTTTTTACAAATAAATATTTGTTTAGAATGAGTCAAATCGATAGGAAAACCTTTGGTCTTTATATTGGTTTTGTTTATTTCGGGTATGTGTAGGAATTGTTTTTTCTGTTATTATGTTGTAAGTTATTATACATTATAGTTGTATTATGTAACCAATTTAGTCCATACACGGAAAAATCCTTAATCAATCATAATTTCATGATTTGAAATTGAATTTTCATAAATCACGATTTTACAGTATGGAAATGTGGAATATGAGGATGCTATTAATCAAATTTACATCTAAATGTACCCGTCTCTTCGTCAGGACACCAATAAAACCAACGTGCAAAACCCACTACACACTATGTTGGTTTAATTAAACTCTCTTTGCGAAATAAATAATTCCGGAAAAATTATTTCGTTTGCCGACGACACGGTTTTGTTATTTGAGGCTGGTGACTGATACTCTTGGTTTCAAAAAGCAAACTGTGAAATAAACATTTTTAAACAATGGCTAGATGATACAAGCAATACGCTTAATCTAGAAATTTAACGTGATAAAACATACCAACACATGCAACGGGTAGACTCCATAAAATATCTTGGTGTTATCATTGATAGAAATTTGCGATGGCAGTCACTGGTCCAGTCACTAAACTCTAGGTTGAAAAAGCTGTGCCATCTATTCTGCTCTCTTTGAGACATTCTGGATATTGGCACTCTCAGAAGTGTGTTTTTTGCTCTGTTTTAATCCACTGCAACCCCTGGAATAGCTGGCTGGGGGGGTTGTGCGGCATCTGTTTTAAAGCCTCTCATAATTTCACAGAAATTATTATTGAGAATAATATTTCGGCGCACTCCAACATACTCGTCAGAACAGTTGTTCCAATACATGAAGGTGAGGGATTTGAGACAACTGTACCTAAAAATAGCACTTACACACTTCTGGTCGAACAATAGGGAGAGGTCTCAGCAAAATGTCCGTACGAGGTTTTCCCAGAGCTTAAGTTATGCAATACCCAAAACCCGTACGACTTCTGCTCAGAGAAATCTCTCATTTATCGCACCGAGAGTGTTCAATATTTTGGAAGAGCGTATTAAGCTCTCAAAGACAAAAACTATTTTCCAGAGAGGAATTAAGAACTAAATTTTCCTTAGTGGGAGGGGTTTGAGTGGGCAACTTCTTGATGATTTTCCGAATGCTTGAGTTTGCTTTTGATGTGCCATATTTTTTTTTTAGAAATATTTATTATGTTTCTAACCTAATAAAGTATTTGTGGTGAAATACTCGTATGTCTGTGGCAACTTATTACTCGTCCTAACTAAACACAAGGCTTTTAGTCTCATGGAATTGGGACTTATATCTCAAAAAAAGTTTTGAATATATAAAATTATTCATATCGAAAGTTGTATGCAACCCACTCCATGCTGAATGAATTGATTTTTGTAATTAAATATACTTATATAAATATATTTTTTAAAGTGTTTAGTTGTGAAATGAACTCCCTGGACTCTCTCAACACGAGAATTTTGCTCCATTAGAAAGGGAGAAACGTAAACATAAAATATAATATTTTTTATATTAAAATAAAACACTGATTTCAGTCTACTTAAAATAACAGGTCATAAGCCCTGTAAATGCCTATACTCCCATATGCTCTTCTCTAAAATGTTCTCCATCTCTGTTGTAATTTGTTAATGCTACTCAAAATCGTATTTTATTAACACAAAAAATCGGACAACTTAACATACTAGAGAAATTGTAAATTAATAAATATTTAAGCAGCCCAAATTTAAAAATAATAAATGAAAAAATAACCTAAAATCTGCACCACTTAATTATTAATATTTGTTTAATTTATAACATTATTTCACTTCATGCATATTGTATACGCTTGCATGATGCGTTTTTGAAAAAATTTTTTTTATTCAAAATGCATTAATGTTTACATTGGCGGCATCCGTGGTGTAGTGGTCAAGACGCTTGACTCACACACGTAAGGTTCCGGGTTCGATTCCCGGTGAGAACACAAAAATTAAATGTGATTTTTCTCATGCCGGGTGTTCTGTGATGTAATTCACCACTGTAACTGGACCTCCTGGCCTGTAATAAAAAAGGCAATAAAAAAATAGTTATTTATAATATTTTAATCATGTGTTTAAAATAAATAATTTTAAAATACATTTATATTTACATAATAAAATATCATGTACTTATATTATAGAACACTGACTTATTGTAATAATATTAATAGATTACGATAGTAATTATCTGAAGCTTTATTGATTCATTAATTATTTCACAATACATGTCAATAAATGGTTAATTAAGTTTTTTTTTTTTTTAATTTTCCAAAACATAGTACTTAAATTATCTAATTCTTAAGTAACACCTGGCCTTACCCTTAACTATTGGTTTTTCCCATAGTTATAATAATTGTACATTCTGAATTTAATACGTTCAAATTATTATTACTTTAGTACCTGTAATTAAATACTAGCTACATTCCATTTTATCTTCACATTCCTTTGAAAATGCCCTTAAAAATAATAAATAAAATAAAATCATAACATCTATTTGTATGAAAAATTCATAAACTTTTTTTGATAACATTAAAAAATGGCTTCAAGGCTTTAAAGAGCGAGAAAATATGTTAATTTACTCTAATGAATAAGTCGTTATTCCTTACGAACATTTTCCATAACTTAACGTGATTTAATTAGCGTCTCGATGCTTTGAAATGGCTATTCGCCAACTTCTGGCCTAACCTGGGCACCATTTTGCTCACTTCTCTGTAAGAACATAAAGCTGACAAGGAGGCTGTTACTCGCAGCTCCTCGCATTACTTATTCAGGCCTCCAGCAAACGGAACTTCCTTACGATAATTCCCAGCCACGGGAGATGGAGATTCCTCGTACCTACATCTTACATATTTAGTATGCAACATATGTGAATTGGGTTCCCGTGGCAGTGTTACAGACTCGCGGATCAGAGGTCCGAGGTTGGAACCCCACTCTAACTTTACCCCAACTCGATGCCGACTTTCTAATAGTGAGTTATTTACAACTCATTGAAAATTATCCCTAAAATGAGGAAGTACAGTTCTACCGGATATTGTATGATTTTTTTTCATACGCACGGCAAAAATTAGAGCGTTAAATTGTGCTACGAATTTCTTAAAAAGTATGAAAAAAAACCATTTTAATAATAACAAACTAATTTGAACAACGTCCTAGTGCCAATTTTTTTTTACTTCTACCACGCGATTCTGTTTGATTTTTAGCAAATATTTCAAATTTTTATTCACATTTAATTTAATTATGCAACACAACAACAACAAACCATCACGCCGTTTCCCCGTACGGGTCGGCAGAGAGGATAAAACGCCACATCACTCTATATTTGCATACAGATCTCGCTTCCTCTACATTCATACATCTTCTCGTGCACGCGCGCCGATTACATTTGCATGCCCATCTTCAAGTATTTATTGGATTTGGTCACGCGATGCATTTCTCGATCTTCCTCTGTTTCTACATCCATCGGTTTTTAATAATATAATTTAATAAAAATTTATTGTATTATCATTTATAATATATTAAAATTTTAATTCATTTATAATCAATAAATAAGAAAAAATATTCATACACATATTAAATCCTATTTTTATTTTTTTATCGAATCATCAACCAACGATGGAGTGTTGTGATAGATCTCCGGTTTACGGGAAGCCAATTCACCAATTAGCAGAACTCACCGAAGAGAACTTGTGACGTTACACGCGGAATAATTAAAAAAAATACGAAACTTTCAAAAGTCATTCTGATTGTATACATTTTTTTTCTTTTTTTTTTAATTTGACTCAATTTTGATAGTCTGTTACAAATATATTTTTTAAAAATCACGTGAAATTAAAAAAAAAAAAAAAACGTATTTAAAAATCTCCTTTTATTGTGCTTCATAATCCCCCTTTCCGCACCCAGTGGTGCATAGGTCACTGCATTAGTAAACTAAATACAGCTTAGTTCGTTCATCTGTTAAGGTGATCAGTCTTAGGCTTCAGACCAGTTCAGTAACAATGAAATATTGCAGTTCAAAAATCGAGTCGAAAACGCTCGCGCAGTATTCTGGTTCTTTTCACACACATAACTGTATTTTTTATCTGCCCAGGAATAAGACTTCGAGCTAAACCACGCCAATCCTTATTCATCCTACACTTTGTTTAGTGACGAAGATATCTACGAAAAGCGGGAAGATCTATCCCAAAGAATTCACAAGTTGTGCTATGGAAATCAGTCCATTTTGGACATTGGGGCATAAAAACAAAAGTTGCTCTATAAGGGTTTGGTAATTTAATTACTGATATTTAAAAATTTTAGAAATAATTTGGATTAGCCGATATCATTCTTATTCATTGGAGAAGTTTCATTATTTTTATTTCTTATCGAATATAAATCATTGATTGTTTTATTTCATATTATTTATTATTTTCAAATCATCTCTTTCTAAATATTTTATGATGTTCTAAAGTAACGATGAACGATTAATTTGCAAAAGCTCCTCATGTTAATGATCTAGTGTTAACTCATGTTATATTCATAGTAAACCGACTTATTTATATCTTTTGTATGCTGACATACATACACTCGTATATATATTTTCTTGTTATTTTTCTTCTTCTTTTTCTTTTTCTTTTTATACGCATGTTTTAACATTGTTTTAATTTTTTTTTTATCTAACTTACTTATTATTGTCAAAGGTATTTTTGCCGTATAATAAATAAATAAATATTTTAAAAATTTAGAAAATACCCACATAGGACATAATAATATGTTTTTTTTAAAAATTGAATAAGCAGATTTCTAAAGCTGTACGGGCAATCAAATAGGTCGTCGTTTCGGGCATGTGTTTTCCCGCCAACGTTTCCTGCCATATTCGGTAAAACCGACGCGTGATCGGCTTTTCCCGCCCTCTGGCGCCGTCGTGTCAACTTGGTGACGTCATCGCCTAATGAAGTCCGACAATGGCGTTAGGTTTTATTATTTGACGCCTCTTTAATCGGACTGTTGCTAAATTCAATTAAACATCGCCATTAGCCTTTATTTTGTGAAATATCTGGTTTATATACATGTTTCGATAATTTATCACAACTACAATGATTAAAACGTGGTCTTTTGTCAAAAAATATCGCAAGCAACTAAAAAGATTTAAGGTTTCAGCTTTTTCCTTCAGATTTTATTAACATATACCAAGTATATATTTATATTTTTAGTTATGGCTTTCCTCCAATTTATTGTTAGTTAATTTTATTGAAGTTTTATTTTATTACCGTCCATGGTTATTTATCACAGTAGTTATTTTATATATTTGTTTTTTTATAAAAATAAATACTTGGGTTCTTATGATTTACCCAAATATTTAATTTTGAAGGCCATTTTCAACGAGTTGTAAATAGCTCAGTGTTGGAAAATGGGAATCCGAGACTCCAGCCACAGGACCACAACCCGATTCTTTTAATATACTAAAATAATTCATTTTTTTAAATAAAAAAACTTTACTAATAATGACAGAAAATATTAATAAAATAAATAAATAGCTGTAAAAGTTCGTAGGGAAAAATGACTAAATAATAAATTATTATTTAATTCCCTTAGTGAACTACCAAAAATATCTAAAATGTCTTTCGAATTGTGTTGAAACAGACACAATGTTTTGCTACAAACTGGACTAGGTAGAACTACGGGACGTGAACCTGACTTGAGAGGATGCACAAGAGCTGGCAGCCAACAGATATGCCTGGAGGATCTTCGTAGACACCATATGCTCCAACTAGGGAGCGGACATGGAATTAATGATGATGAAGTTTTTGTTATATTTTCCTTTGTTTTTAATAATATCAACTCGGTAAACTCTGCTATATTTTAATGCGAAAATAAAAATAGCAATAATACCAGTACCAAAAATGGAAAGTAAAAAAAGGTAAACAGTATTTTTTTCTAAATTATTGAATTATAGATATTTGTCTTTTAATTTATTTATCTTTGTAAGCCTGCTCGTTAAGCATTTACTAACCAAAAATTATTTAGGTTACGTATAAATCAGTAAATTTCCCACCCTTCGTAAACTTCGGTAAATCGATGGGACTGGGAATTCCGTCTATAGTCGGGGATCTGAATACGTTTAATGAAGAGAGAAATGGTGATAGTTTATGTGACGAGCCGGTCTGGTAGGTGAGTACCTACCGCCAACTGGTCGGTCGGTGGCAGTGGGTGACATTGCGAGGGCTGAGAGGGGCGAGAGGTGAAACTAGCCCCTTAATATTACTTCTGTATGAGAGACAAGCGCTCGGATCCTTTGTAATCCCAGCATTGACTAGCTACTGTTGTCAGCGATCCCAAATTACGTTATCATTACTCTAAAGGGGTGATACCTTTAAAAGAAAATAAATAAATACTTATTCAGTCGAAGTTGCTGGTCCTTTTTGTTTGAAGTGAAGGGAAACAGCTTAGAACCGGGGTGTGGTCCCGTGGCTAGTATCGCGGACTCATCGGTCAGAGATCCGAAGTTCGAATCCCTCTCTATCACAACTTTATTCTCATTTTCTAATGGTGAGTTATTTACAACTCGTTGGAAAACAATGCAAGTTTCCAAAAAAATCATGATTTGTTTTCCTAATTCTTTATTTTCATTTATGATGCATAAGTGTTTTTTTTAATATTTTTAATATAGTTAAAACGCTTTTTTGCTTTGTATAAAAGATACATCGCTTTTTATTTCAATTCAAATTCCCAGCTATGTTTTCAATAAATGTTATGATAATTTCTATATGATTTGGTGACTGTATTAAATATATTACTGTGATAAAAAATTAGTTGAAATTTTTCATTTAAAATACGCGGGCTCTTCGATTATGGCAAATCTTTTTAGGTTGGTAATACTGTCACTAACATCTGTGTCAAATTTGTGAATATCTGAATTTTTCCAAAAGTTTCGCACGTGTTTTGTGAACAACAAAAAGTCCATTTAGCGATTTTTAGTGTCTGATTTTGTTGAGCAAAGAAGTTGCATCAAATTTTGTTTGCCGGATGAAATTTCTGCTGCAGAAACTTTGAGAATGTTGCAAAAGGCCTTTGATGACCAGGTTATGTCACAAAAAATGTTTGCATGTGGTATAAACAATTCAAAGAAGACAAAAAAAGCGTTGAAGACAAAAATCTCTCTGGACGACAATCTACATCAGATGATGAACAACACGTCAATGAAATTGACGATTTGGTGCTCAAAAATCGTCTATTGACAATTAGGACCTCGCTGATGCTGTTATCATTTAATTTGGATCAGTCCAGACCATTTTGAAAGATGTTTTGTGCCTGCAATATTGAAATTTCGTTTGGTGCCAAAAAG
Source organism: Micrasema longulum (assembly GCF_059751315.1). NCBI lineage: Eukaryota > Metazoa > Arthropoda > Insecta > Trichoptera > Brachycentridae > Micrasema > Micrasema longulum. The sequence goes on from NW_028278087.1 coordinate 200,503, forward strand.
ACCATATATATTTTTTTAAGTCGCGTTTAAGTCTGTGAAACAACGCTTTCTGACTATCAGGATAAAATGAAACGCTTGATATCTGGAGATGAGACTTGGATCTATGCATACGACTCGCAAACAACCGACCAATCGAGTGAATACCGTGCAAAAGGTAAGTCAAGACAGAAAAGATCACGTCAATGTCATTCAAAAATCAAGATCATGTTAACAGTTTTTTTCGATTGTCGTGGTGTGATGCATTATGAATTCCTTCCGCCGGGCCAAACTGCTAACAAGGAATATTATTTGAGCGTTATGCAACGTTTACGTGAAGCTACTCGCAAAAAGAGACCAGAATTATGGGCAGACAATTCTTGGTTTTTGCACCACGATAATCGGTGCTTCGTGACTATTTCGCTAAAAATTTAACTTATATCTTTCTTACCATCGCATTCGCCTGATTTAGAACCGTCTGACTTCTGGCTATTTCCTTAACTCAAAAGACCGCTCCGGGGACACCGATTGAAGAAATAAAAACCGAATCGCTGCGCACTTTAAAGGTCATCCCGAAAATCTACAATTGTTTCGACGATTAGAAAAAACGTTGGCATAAGTGTTTCGTATCGGGCGGGGAGTACTGAAGTCCTTGAAGGCGATGAAATGGATTTAGAAGAAAATTATAAACGAGTTCATCTCATTTTTTTACTACAGCGTTATATGTGTACAAAATTACGTAACACACAAAGATACATTTGAATAATTTTATACTGACATATACCGTATTTTGCGGACGATAAGGCTCATCGGACCATAAGACGAACCCCAAAATATATCGAACAATTTTTTTTTAATCTTTCGAATAAAAATGTTTTGGACGATAAACGCATTGGAGCATAAGACGTACCCCGATTTTTGGTTCAATTTTTAGAGTAAATAAGTGCATCCAATCGTCCGAAAAATACGGTACCATAAAATGTTGTATACCGAAATACCATATTTATTTACGAACTTATTAATTCCATTTTATTTAAAATATACGTTCGATTGTTATCAAGGAATTGTCAATAAAAATCTCATGGAGAACCAATGGGTTTATTTATTTTTTTAGCCAAACATGACGTTTTATCTTTTTTTTTGTTGTTTTATTTGAACTAACGCTATATGTTCGTAAGAAAGTAAATATTAAAAAAAAAACCTAATCTCTATATTTGAAAAAATCTTTTATCTACTTTATCTAAAATGTTTAGATATTTTTTTGTGTGACAGACGAAAGGAGCTATAAAAATCCACAGTTATCACATCCTAAAATCGTTTTCTAGTGACTCATAAAAACACGTAATATAAAGCATTAATCGGAGTCAAAACTGAAACCATTTTATGTCTCTGGAAGTGGAAAAGCCTCGGGTCGAGTCAGGAATGTTTCCCTCCTGTTTGGGAACTTCGGTGTGATTGGGAAAACCTCCGCTCCTTACGGTCGCTTGGTGGGGGGAGGGGGTAGTAAGATGGATATATAAAGCCTCCCTTCACGCCGCCCGCTTCAGTTCGAAGTTTGCTTTTTCATTCGGACTAATTTTTTCCATTCGTAAGTTTCCCGCGGAGAGTCAATCGGTCGGATAGGCGGTTGTTGAAACATTAATTTATGGTGTTCTAAAGAATGGCGCCTTATTTTTATTGAGTTATTAATCGGTATAAAAATATACCGCATAATTTTATATTCGTGAATTTTCTTTCTCTTGTGAAATATAGGCGAAAAGTTAAATGAAGTTATTATGTGTCTAGTACATTATTATCCTTTCGAGTTAATCTTAAGATGTCTTAGCTACCGGATACTTGCAATGGAGAGAACAAGGCCGAAAAAGAAGAAAAACGTGAGTTTTGACCGTTTTTTTCCAAATTTAAAAATTAACACTGAAAATGAAAATAAAAATTCTAAAGTTTTATACGTCATTTGAAAGAAAATTTTCTCTGCAAGATATTATAACGTCGGGATCGTAAAACAACGACGCATGTGATTTTCTTCAACTTTGTGTAAGAGTGGTTTAATTTTTTTATGGACACCTGTGCCACTATTTTATAAGTACAAAATTATACCATTTGATACTTGGGTTAGTTATAAATAAACAATTATTTTCATATCTGGAAAAAAGGCCTCAATGTATATAACTTTTTCAATATCAAATATAAAAGAAAGCCGCATTTTTCGCACACACGTCGTTGTTCTACGATCCCGAAGATATTACGAAATAATCCAAGATATTTTAATTAATTGGCCAATGGTGTATTCTACTTCATTATTTTTCAAATTAGTCAATAATTCATGGCATCTTCACCGTACTCTTTGCAAATATCGCGAGCAGCTTTAGCAGCATGATTTCCTCGATTGAACGCAAACAGGAGGGGTGTCGAAAATGCTCACTGTCGTCTACTTGACATTCCGTTTTATTTATTTATTTTACAGAAACTAACAGTTGGCAATAATATAATAACATGACAAAGATACGCTTTAAACACAGACCAGCGAAGTTTCTAAATAAAAATTATACATATTAAATTGTGGTTCAACAAAAGGGTGTGTTTTTGTGTATTTGTATGAGAGTAAGTGTAGAGGTGTGTTTGTGTGGGATTAAGTGTTCAGGTGTGTGTAAGTGTAAGCATCATTAAATAGCAAGTGGGATCGTATCGCAGCCAGAAAAAAATAGTCTTAATTTATTTTCAAATTAATTAAGGGGCGTGTTAAATGTTAAATAAAGTAGTATATGTAACGTAAAAACAAACACAATATCTTGTAGAAAAGAAGATTTTCTTTCGAATGACGTAGGTATAATCTTTACCGTTTTTTTTTCACTTTTGGTGCTCATTTATAAATTTGGAAAAATCGGACACAACTGATGTTACCACATTACACTTTATAGGCGTTTTATCATTCCCGCTTACAGCGAATGGTATGCCTGTATAAAAAAAAAACTTGTCCGTCTCTGTTGATTTCTTGATAACAATTCATTAAATCCAGTAAATGTGTGTTTTCAAAAATTTAGCATTTACAAAATTTACAGCAGAAATATAGAACATTATTGAGAAGAGTATATGGAAGTCTAGGCATTTATGGAAAGTGTAAATCCTTGTAATTGGCTGATTTAAATGGCACTTTACACACTATAACATTCACCATTCTGGCATGTTTTAACACCGCCAGGGGGTGGAATCCAGTTCTCGTCTACAAGCATTAAAAAAACTCTAAATGTTGTTGAAAATTTTAATCATTTGTCAGTTAATCCTTTTTACCATAGTGCATTTTTCCTCGTTATCAATCTAGAATGGATGTATTTAAGTTAATTTACGTAACATAATAATAATTCCGGGCCAGATGCCTTGAATAGTTCCTGATGAGATAATCCTCCGAGCAATTTTCCGCCATGACCTTCTCCGTTCGCCTCCTCCCACTCGTCTCTGCCCACTACTGCTTCGGAAGGACCTTTCAGTTGCATTCATCCCTTATCGTGGCGCCCCCTCAACCCCACTCCCGCCACCCCCACAGCGACCTGTGTGCGACCTTTATCCCTGAATTTTCTAAACTTAGTATCCTTATGGAAATTACCAGTACTTAGAACCCTAAGTAGGAGATATCAACCTCGTTTTGTTTTAATAATATCCCAGAAATGTCATAATACATTATATTATGTAATCGTGAAAATCGTAACGTCTTGTATATGTAATATACACGGTGTTTCAGCGCCAGACCTCGAAACTTCACAGGAACATTTCTCGTGGTAAACTTTTTAAAAAATCCTAATTTTTTTTTTCCAAAAAACATTTTTTTTAAATCTTAAAATGGAGTAAACCCTTCCTTTCTCGGACTAGCATCCCTTTCACAAAATCTTACCCCTCCCCTACACAGCCGCTTCCCTTGTCCGCGTCTCGTGCGTAACGCTTCGTTGGTCAAATATGTTTTTAATCTATATTTTTTAGTAAGTAGTAGTTTTTAGAAGGGATACTAGTCCCAAAAATGAATAATTTACTCCTTTTTAAATTATCAAGAAAAAAACTTATTAAAAAAATTAGGTTTTGGAAAAAAAATATTAGGATTTTTTTAAAGTTCAACTTCAGGAATGTTCCCCTGAAGTTTCGCTGTCTGGCTCTGAAACACGTGTATATGAGATTTTTTTTACGAAGAATCTTTTGGTTGTAAATATTTCATTACCACAGTAGGTTTTTAACAATATTTGAACGTCATTCGACGACCGATATGAGCATTAATATTTTGCTAAAAATTTACTGTATAAATTAAAATCTTACAAGCAACACATTCGTCTTAAAAAAAACAAATAATTCCATAAGAAAAGATATAAACTAAAATATTTCAACTGTTTATTTTTTTTTAAAAATGATTATTGAAGTAATAGATTTCACGTAGAATTAAAGAAAAATACCACAAAATTTATGTAATTAAAATTGATGGTATATCTTTTAGAAAACAAAAAAATTTACAGCTGTCTTTTCAATGTTCAAATCTATTATCTTCTTATCATTAGAAGAAGTTTTAGTTTAATACTAAGTCTTTATATTATGAGAATCAATGAGTAAAAAAGTAATTGTATTTTATCAATAAAAAACTTTGAAGTATTTTTCGACAGAAATACCTTATTTTTTATCTAATGCATATCTACTTAATTTTTTTCATTGTCAATTTTGAAATAACGTCGATTTAAAATGACTAAATCGTATGATTTCCTTACTTTTTATCACACTACAGCCTTAAAGAGCTAAAATGCACACAGCTTAATAATAATTTTAAAATATATATCTACTGAAGTTAATAAATTAAATTAAAAGTGTATTTCCGGCCGATTTATTTACGATTTACTTTTAAAAATAAAACACTGTTTTTATCAAACATACGCATTAAAATGAATGCATAATATATGTGTCTTGGGTCTAAAAGGGCCAATGTCAATTTTTAAAAATACATGTTTAATTTTTCACGTATATTTGCATATGTGGTAATGTTTTTAATTAATATTAGTTATCAAACATGTCGAACAGTTCATTATAACACTTCAAAATGGCTGAAAAATAACAAAAATTTCGATTTACAACGTTGGCACTTCAGATCCAAGCCATAGATATTATGTTTCTATATTACGTTGTACGTACATATATTTAACAGGGTGAATTATGCATTTTATGGGCTATAAATAGTAAAAAGAGATGCTGGATTGTTTATGAATGTTTATCTATGGGTCACGCCACAGCTATCTCTATCAGAGTTTTATGGAATTATTTGTCCGCCTACGTGCCGTGTTCTGGACCCTAATAGTATCGGTATTAGTAAACAACGTGTACGTTGCGCTCTCGGGACAACTCGACACGTAGGAATTCGATCCCTCCGACCGATAACGCAAGTGCTAGAATCGTGCGCCGCCTGCACCCCGGACGGGGACGCCGAACCCCGTCCCGTACCTTACTAAAACCATTCTGAACACGAGTAAATCGTCTGCTTGAATTGCAAATTAGGCGAAACGAGATATCGACTAATTGTTAACTTTGTAGGTCACGCAACAGAATATTAAAAAAAAACATGTATCCTTTATTCTCGTTTATCTCTGTTCGATTCAATGAAATACGATAAATATCAAACTATCAAATCCAAAATGGTAATTTTTATTACAGCGCCCGCTCTTTTCGGATATTTTTTTATTTGAGTATAACGAAAACATATTACAAACAAATGTATAATATGATTGACTAGAAACTAAAGCCAATTAAATCAATTAAAAAATTGTGTCCTCGCCTTGTTTTTGAAATTTGTCTGTATTACATTCCAGCCAATCTTGTATTATGTGAATGTCTACCGCTGTTTTTTGTTATATTTTAAAATGCGCAATATAAGATTTCATTTCTTTACTTTAAAGGAGTTCGAGTAACGGTCACCGCTTACGTCATCTTGTTAACCTTAATAATAAGTTAAGGAATGCTATCTTTGTTTAGTTTTTTATCTTTTACTTTTTGTGCTGATACATGTTCACTAAATTACAATACTTACTAGTTCTTTGCTTGATGTATTATTATCGTGTTTTTTTTTTTTTTTTTAACTTTTTTAAATCATTCTTGTGTTGCTGAAATTCCACCCGTCAATACGCTTTGTAGCTGCAAGACTTTTTGTGACGTTAATTTTCATATTATATTAAAATTAACTTCAACTGTAAATGGGGTCTAGATTTTCAACCGCCCATGCGCTCTGTAGCTGCGAGACATTTAATCTAGATTCTATTTGTAAACGGTCATTTATAAATTAAAAACACATCCTTCTAATTTTTTGTGCAGTGTAAATGGGAGTTAGATTTCTAAACGTCCGTGCACTATGTAGCTGCAAGACGTATTGTAATCTAGCTCTTATATAATGAATAAAATTACATTAATGGAAGTGGGGAACTAGAATCCCAACCGCCTATGCGCTCTGTAGCTGCAGGGCGTGTTGGGATGCTTATTGTACAGCGCCTTTGAGGTGATTTTCACAGAAATGGCGCTATATAAATAATCCTAAATAAATTAATGAACTACGGGAGTCGCATTGAATTGAATTGTCGCAATGTTCAGGAAACAAAATGGTTTGATTGTGCGATTTCCAAAACATCATAACTTTTGAACCAAATTTAACAAATTTTATAAAATCAATTTTATATTTGAAGCCCTAACTTTGTGGTCTACTTTTAAAGGTTGTATCTACCTCACTTCACATTTCCCGCCTTAAAAAAGACAACGTGACAAAAACACTACTTATTAGCTCCATATGTATTTTCTCCCCTTTTTTCACTTTCTATGTTGCACTGCAGCATGCTTTTTCTGTTTCTACATGTATACAAAAAAAAAGGAAAAAAACGTGTTGTTTATATTTAAAATTATCACTTACTATGTTTTGTACGTAATTGTATTATTTTTGTAAATGCTCCTTGGGCGCATGTAAAATTAAATAAATAAAAAAATAATAATATTTAGTTATCACCAGCAAAATAGAATAGGATAGAATTCACTTACACAAAGTTGTTTTATATTCATTTTAATTTCAACATATAAATAACTTTCACAGTAAAATAAAGTTAAAAAAAAATATTAATTCAATCATCGTATCTGGGATTACTGGTGTTTTTTTTGCATTACAACAAACTGGACTTCAGGTTTTTATTCCAAAAATGCATTTTTACGACGAAAGTGGACCTGCGTGTTTTTTTCAAGTATAAAATAGCTAATTGCGATATTTCCTACATGTTTAACTTCAAATCGGCAAAAAGTGGACTCCAACGTTTTATCTTCTAATGTACAGATTTGTTTGAGCGTTTCAAATTATCGATAAAGTTTACAAGAAAATAAGTACTCAAAAAAATCTTTTGTTTTACATATTCACTCTCAATAAATTGATTTCATACTAATTTAGAGAAAATTCGATACGTTTTCTTTGCAATCAAACCACAAAAATGAATAAAACTTTAGAAGCGAGAAAACTCGTCAATTCACTGCAATATATTATATTATAAGATAATTTCAGTAGGAATTAGAGGTCATCTATATTTCTTTTGCTCGATAGTAATGCAAAATTTATATAATTCATATTTTCATTTTGAAACAGGTAAATATATCTTAAATTGATGTACCTTCATATTAAAAATGAAAATAAATTATGATGATGACGGAGTCAAAATTTGACTATTTGAATTCAACAGCTTCAATCCGTTTAGCCTTATACCCTATAGATATTATTATTATTTACAGAGAATTTTGGTATAATCCTCCATCGGTGACAGTTTGGTAAACCACGTATTTATGTCGCGTATTAATCATACAATTGTACTTACGGAAGATTACTTAAGATATTATTGTAGTTACGAGTATAGGCGATTATTAACGTTTGTCACATTTGAATGTTTAATTGTCATTCGGTGTAAAACAAATCTTCAAACGAATTTTTCATTACATTTTATTCCGACTATATATATACCTGGGTTTATCTAAATGTATTGGCTTCAAACTATTTTTGAATAATTGTCAACTGTAGCAACTAACATTTTGTTCAAGATTAAGCTGTCAAACAACCAAACTTATCGTTTATTTGTATTAAACTACATATGCACACACTCGTACACATTTGATCATGTATCATAAGTAATGTATACGATTATTATTTTGAAACTTCGCTGGTCTGTCTTTCAACTTTCAACAAATGTTAAAAATGAAATAAATCATTGTCGACTGTATGTTTCCATAAAATAAATAAATAAACCATAGAGTTTGTTTTTGCGTCACATTTTCAAACGTAAGAGATTTGTAAATTGATTTCAAAATAACTATTTTACAAATTTCATTAGTCAGAAATATCGAAATTGATGTTTTGTGTGTTATAAATTATCAAAATAATGTACTTGCCTTGCGTCCACGGATATTGATTTGATTAGAAAATATGATATATATATATATGATTATTTGATTCAAATCCAGACAGTTACGGATAGAGCCTAAATTGTGTATTGTAAATTGTACATTTTCGAGCCTGAAAGTAAAAAAAATCCGCGATTTCCTCAGGGGGATACCAGGAATACCCCGTCTAAAACTCTATAAATACGACTTTAAAAAATAAAATAAAAAATTATCTCGCCATTCGCCAGAAAGCGGATGGACGCTCAAATATTGCGTTTTGCTGATTTGCGGGAGTTTGGCTTTGCTGTGCTACCTTCACTTACTTTGCCACCGAAACCCAATACAAAGGAATGCAGTTACCTGCCTTGTACTGGGCTTCTTCCGACCTCAATGTTCGAACTTCTCCGGTCGCGGCAGTTTCTATCCGATCCTCTGGTCAGATCGGCACTTGTCGATTTCTTGATTATAAATTCACACAATAACACGACACAGTGGATCGAAATGACTTATTGATCGCTAAAATAAATTATTAGCGATCGCGCTGGGAATATCAAATCACATATGCATTCGTTGACAGTTCAGTTCTTATTATTTCAGTTATCACTAGAGCTCTTACAGGGCACTGCAGATTGAACAATTATCTTGCTAGAATGAACCTTTCCGAAACTTCTAGATGTATGTTCTGCAGTGCAGATGCAGATGAGGAAACACCTATACTTAACGAATCTGGGCTTGAATAGGGAGATTTAGCAAAATGCAAACTCTCGCCTTCCACACAGTAGCCGGACTCTTTATAGACCTGGGCTTGGAGGGCGAGTACTATTTACGAGGACCCGTCGCAATAGATCTTCACAGGTCGCAGTGACGTCGGGAGCTTGCATAGCACTGACCCGCACCACTTAGAATAAGAATATCTATTATAATACCTACCAAAAGTAAGAACATGATTATTTTTTGTCAGCATCCCTACTAATAATATTCACCGCACGCGCCTGCTAGATACCCCCTTAGACCCGAAAGGGTAACATCCTCACCCTTTATTGTTGTCAACATCTCCCACTGATTTTATTTATTCATTCATTTTGTAAATTATACGTGTTATTTATAAATATTTTTACTCCTTTTTTATAAGCAAAGTTTATACAAAAAAATATTATACTCTCGCTTTTCTCCGCCTTCTGTGAATGCGGGCTGTTTTAAACTGATTCCTAGCCTTATTCACCAAATAGAATATAAATGGATTATTTAGATGATGCGAGTAATGTTATAAAGCCTCGCTGTTTACTGGTTACTGGTCAGTAGTTCCCAGTTGGCGCTGGCGCTAACAATCCCATGCCGGGGAATACCCAATTAATGCCGGCACTGCTAATGACGGTCAGACACATACCGTTTATCTCTTGTTTATAAAAAAAATACAGTCTGGTCTCAGCTTTTTCCCGCCACGGTTTACACCATCGTCAACACGCCTCTTCACGTTTTTCTGACTTAATTCGGAAACACATCAATTAATTATTCACTAATTATTTTATTTTAATAGCTGGTAATTAAAATAATCAAAGAAACTGAAACGAAGCGCTGTGAGATATAAATGAACTGTATTGTATGCAAACAGGCTTTAAAATCTAAATTTGTCGCAACGAAGAGGATTTTCGAGAAGGAAATATGGAAGTCTAGGCGTTTACACGGCCTACGACCTGTCATTGGCTGGTTTAAGTGGCCACTTCACACACTGTGTAAAATTTACCATTCTGCCTATGCTTAAACATCCTTATGCAAACATACCTGTAGGCCTCGTGGTGTAATGGTCAGCGCGTTTGCCCACCATTCGAGTAGTCTCGGGTTCGATTCCCGAAATGGTTGATACGAAATATTTAAAAAAAGGGTGTTTTCACACTAGAATATTTCATAGTCCCTGGACTGGTACTTGAAGCGTAAGACTGATCATCTTACCTTTGTGTAACAACAATGATCAAGATACGCTGCAATTGGTGTACCAATGCAGTGCCCTATGCACCCTTAGGTGCGGAAAGGGAATCCATACAAACATAAAAGATAAAAATTATTTTTATTTTCACATGTCTGCAGGTTCCACCCATTTGTGTGTACCTTAGAACAAAAACGCATGTCTTGTCAAAATCGCTAAGAAATTAAATGAGCGTCATTTCTCGCGTTTTAAAAATAAATAAGCTAGCTATAAGCAATTAAATTATGAATCTGAAGCTGAAACAAAAAAAAACTTTCTGTTAATATACGGAAAAAAAACACCTAAAGAAAATCGCCCGAAGGTACTGCCCCTAAATAAGGAAAATCGATTTAGTTTAAATATGTAAAATTTGTTTTCTGCTTTGAGTCAAAAGTAGAGAGAAAATATGTAGGCTTATTAAAGCACTCAATATACTTGAATTAATGCGATGCCATGGTTAATTTTAGCTTTCCAGCTAATTAATGTATTGAAACATCGATTTTACGTTGTTCAGAATAATAGAATAATAACTCTTATCAATACAGCTCCGCAGAAGCTTTTATGCAAAATCGCTTAGAGATATTTGTCTTTTTGTACATAATGTTATTTTTACATTGGCAAGCTCATTGCCAAATGGCAATTTCTTCCAACCAACCAATAAAATAATAGTTTTATTTTTAAAATTCAAGTTACATAACATATTCAATAGAAAATAAAGATTAAAAAGCTAAAGAAATATAAACATAGAAATAAACGTATTTTTTTTATAAATTACCTTAAATCAAAACTATTACTCAATGGGGAAAAGGAAAAAAGAGGAAAAGGGAAAGGAGGAGAGATTACTGCAGTAACATCTTTGATAGTGGATGGGAGATGATTCCACAGTCGAGATATTTTAGATTAAATAAATCTTTGATAGGTACTCTTCATATATGTAAATAAATTTATCATACGCACAAACAAACCATTTAACTGTACGGGTAGGCAGAGAAGATGGAACGCCATATCGTGTAATGTGACCATTTAATCTAGCCAATGACACATCATAAGCTCTGTAAATGCCTCCGTTTATCCTTCTATATTCTCTTCTCAAAGAGTTTTCATGTTTATATGTCTGTGTTTGAAATATTTGTCAACCGATTATTAATTTAGTTAATTATGTACAAACTTTACTGGTTGATAGTGCATCAACTGGATTCCTCACCTCCCCGCTTCCCCTTACCGTTAGACACTGCAAGTATACTGCAGTGCAGTGACGTCACCACCAACGTCACTTCCTGCCACATTAGTTGGATTTGGAACGTTTAATCTCCTAAGCTGGTTTATTCAAAACTTTCCCGAATGTATAATATAGGTACACAGTGCCATTTTTCGTATTTCACCTAACTACGAACGAAGTCTAGTATCACGAATTTCATAGCGTATCCTAAAACTATTTGTAAAGCATATGCAGTGTATTTCGATCATCCGTAACACGAAGGTAAGGTGATTAGTTCTACGCTTCAGATGCTAGCAAAGAACAATGAAATGTTGCAGTTTCAACAACCTTTAAAATCAATATTTCACGTCCGCCATGCCAATAATCCAGGACCTCAAGAACAGTAGGCGAACGCGGCAACCACTCCACAATTAGGCGGATTTATCTCCACTTAATTTTTCTTATTATTCTTCGTGTCGAAAATATTTATCCAAGGTTCTGGTTCAATTTCATACACAGAACTGTATTATACATCGGCCTGGACACATAAGCAATAATGCAAAAATAATAAATAAATTAAATAAAAAATAATTAATAAATAAATGTGTAGAAGTGGTAGACAAAGGCGAACAAATTAACTTGACCATATATTTTTTTAATAATCTGTTTGTATTTATTGTAACTATTTAAAAAAAAAAAGTTTTGTAACTTATGGAATCGCAAAGTTGTGTTTGTACCGAAATAAATTATATTGACTTTTTTTTTATTGTTTCGTCGGTACGTCAACGGTCTGAACAATCTTTTTAATCTTTCTTATTGCGTAAATGAATCAATAAAATACATTTTCTCACGTATAGTGTGTGCAATGTGCATTATGCGTCTTAAACTTAAATGTAAATACCCGGATTGTTTTGGGACGTAAGAAGCAGTGACGAACAGTGATATTTTTTATAAGTAAGTAACAAAAAATATCATGAATCTGTACCTACATATTTTACATATAAGCAACATATGAATGACTACTTTTTCTATTGCTATGTGAACATCATCTTTCTGCTTCAGCTGTTGACAATAGAAGATTATTAACAATAATCTAGCAAATCAACTTAAACAACATTTATTATTAACTTCGTTGGATATTTGTTATATTGTACACTATTTTCATTTAACACTAGTACAAAAGTTTGTTAAAAAAATACCACAATAACATTCAGTAGATATATTTCTATTATGATTGAAATTTTAACTTTTCATCATGTGTTTTGTTTGTCAACATTGACCACTGGCTGATTCCTTCTAGAAATAAATAAGGCCAAAAATGGCTGCGTCGAGCGCCATTATAATATATGTCCTATGCCATATGTCAACTGTATCATTTCAAAGGAAAATAGTTTTTAGGAAATTATGTTCAAAACACTATTTTCCAAATAGGGAATCATCAAATAATATTTGTAATCTGCAAGCTTGCTTTGTATAAAAATACCGCAACTGGGTTTAAGATACAAGATATATCGTAAATTTTTGAATGGAGAAATAATCTGGAATAATCAGCTAGTTTCTTCGTTCACTAGAAATTTATCAATATTTATATTTATTTTTGGAGGAATATACACGACTTATATTAAATAGTAGTTATTTTATTTATTCTCCCATAAATAATTTACTATAAAATATTGTTATCGATTTATTTATTGACTTCGTGTTTATTTTTTTATTTAAAAAATAAACACTGATTTGATTTTATTAAAAATTGTTTATTTTGTTTTTAAACAGAAATAAAAAAAATCGTGCAATTTTTTCGCCTTCGCCTTCACATTCGTTTAAAAATGCACTAACAAGGCGAAACAATTATCCAATTTTCTTGTTTTTGTGTCTGTAAATAAAATAATGTATTTTAATTAGATTATATCCGTGCTTGATTTTAATATTAAAATTATTATCATCCATAGTTAAATATAATGGAAAGCTGCGCATAATCGCTTACGTGGACGATTCGCCCCCGGTAGGTAGATGGGTAGTTAGGTAGGTACTCGGTACGCGTACATATTCCCACGCCGAGAAACTTCTCAACTGTTCTCTTGGTACCTAGTTTTTTCGTAGCATATCAGTGTCAATGACATTCATCGCATTCTGTTTCGATAAAAGGCTACAGCATTCCAGAATACGGATATTCGGGAGGGAATTCTTTATTATGTAGACCCGTAATTAGGTACCCGGCAATCAATTACTTTATAAACCAAAATGCTGTTTACATCGCCGGTTCCCCACTGCGATACTATCGTGATATCTTTATTTTATTATGCCATCGTTTAGTCGCCTTCACCTTTTTAGCAATCATCATTCGGTACACTAAATGCAGCATCCCCCCGTAGTGTAATGGCTAAGATACTTGACCCACACACAAGGGGCTCCAGGTTTGATTCCCGGTGAGAACACAAAAATTCTATAAAATGTTTCTAAAGCTTGCGTGTTCTGTACTGCAATTCACCGCTGTAATCAGGCCTCCTGGCCTGTTGTGCTGCAAAGGAAATATACAATAAAAAAATCTGTATATTTTTCCTGTCTTCTTACCGATAACTGAAAAAACACATATTTTGATCAATTTCATGTCTGTTGAAAATCAAACCCAGGACCTAGTCTTAATGCTACAAGTGATGTCCCATCTCTGTAAAATTACCTATTTATCAATCTTCTAAGAGCAACTTTGGTTTTTTGAAATATTTTTACGTATTCATTTATCTGGGAAAAGGCGACAGTTTTTACAATATAATTCATATCGAAGACAGATTTACATTGAAACTTATATTCTAAAAACAGTCATTAATCATTTTCCACAAGTTATTAATCAAATGTACACATTAAAATAACCCAGTAATAAAATTAAATAAATTTAAAACTTCAGAAATATTAGTAATTCAGAAACTGCAAATAAATTATAATAATAATAAAGTAAAAAATAAGTATAAATATCTAATAATAAATTAAAATAAAATATATGTTAAATAATAAATAAGTAAATTTATAAAGATATTTTTAAAATAAGAAGAAAAAAAACATGTTATGTAAAAATATTGAAGTACTTACAAAACAGTCACGAATATAAATTTTTAATTACATACTCATAATTAAATAGGCGAATTATCAACGCCTATAAGGAATCTAAATTATTTATTATTTTGTGTAGATTATTCAATTCGTCGCACAACTTGGAGTTCTTGGGGATAGATCTTCCCGCTTTTCGTACATTTAGGGTTTTTTATTTTAAATATACTGTATACCGTTATTTTATTGTCCTTGTTTGTCTTTGCCAAATGTTATGTTTTTTCCGTTTCTTGTTTATATTTATCTTCATTTGATTATTTTAAATGGCCACAAATGCCATAAATAAATAGAGCGGCATATAATTTATTATCAACCCAATAAACGCCTTGTAGGGTTGGGTAGTTTTTTTCTAAAAATCTCTCTGTATGTTGAGTACGTATTTATTTAATTTAAGAGTAGTTCCACTCACTAATATAACCTGTTCTGAAGCTGATGAGGACTATTCAGTGTTCATTTTTTTGTTTACTTCGTGAGTTCAAAGTACATTGATCCTTGAACACGAAAATGGATGCACTCATTTAGGAAATCTTTATTTTTAATAGCTCGGTATTGTACGAGTACTACACAGTGTAATTTTAAATTATGCGTAGATGTATTGGGTTTTTTGTTCATCCTTCGTTCCTTTTAAATTGTTCGATTCGTTGAAATTTCCAATCGATCCAGTTGACTAGAGACATTTCTAGAATGTTATCGATTCACTAGAAATCTGTTCTTTTAAGGCCTTAAGTATTGCTTTTCTTAAAAGTACATCGGTATTAGTAATTATTTGCCTTAAATTAATAATATACTAGTTTATTTATTAAGTTAGCGTTCGTTTCGTAGAACTCGATGTTAGGATCTTAATATCAAATTAAACACTTACTGTGTAGTATATATTTTTTTAATGGGACAATAGTTTCGCCTTTAACGACAAATGTCTTTTGAAAAAATACCCTAATAAGATAAAACACTAATTGTCGGATGTTTTCTAAAAATAAATTGAAATAGTGGAGTCAAATCTGTGTTTGATATAATATTAAGATCCTTATCTACTTTTATTTGGACCTTATAATATAGAATTACTTATATTTATTTTTTATTTCTAATTTCTTAACGTTTGAAAAATTGTAACATCTAAAAAAAATTTTACAGCCGCCTTAAGCGGCTATCGGCGATTCAAAAATATTATCAGTTTCGTAAAATGTATCCGCCATCATAATTCATACCATACCTTTCACGAGTTTTTTTTTCTATATAGGTGCAATTGCGATAGAAATATAGTTGTATAAATGCAATAAATAATAGCCAGGCCCGCTTCACCTGTACGCCCGTACAGAACCGCTATGTAATTATCCGTATCAATTGTTAGGTAGGCACTTCCTGATACGTTTCCAGTCTTAATTCAAACTTCGACAGTTGGTTACCACCTGTTCTTCTGTGAGAAAGGTTTTGAGAACATAACAGTCGTAATGGGAAGTCGGACTCAGGTAAGGATGCCAGATACCAGCCACGCGGCACGTGGATACATCCCCTAGATAAGTATCTCTAGGGATGTTAATGAGACATCGCGCATCGATTTATTAAACATCGTTGAAAAACTTAACTCTCGGGTTAAAAAAAAAACTGGACGTATCGAAATTTTTTACAGACATTCATTAACCTTTTTCTGTTTTTTGTTTGTTTTATGCAAGATACCTCCATGTACTCGTATATATCTTTAGACAACTTGACCAAATTAATTCAGCTATTTTAGATCATTTCCCTATGTATGTACGCAATGTATTATTGTATTTATTTATTAAATATTAATTAACGAACTATTGTCCATTTATAAATGATAACAAATACATTTAAGAGATGAAACCAGAAAAACAACAAACGTTAGACAAAACATTCAACGACATCGTGACAAGATCTAAACTGTAAAAAGTCCAGATCTTGTCTAGAGTTTACAAATTGACAAAAGCAGGACACTGGTGCAATTTTACGTTTTTCTTTTTCTTTTTGCATTACCTATCTTTTTATTTTTTACGATTTCTGTGTAATTTTGTGTTTTTTGGACAGTTTTAAATAAACGATTCTCCCGGCAATACTTGAATTGTTTGCCGGTTTTTACTAGAGGGGTCTCTATCATTATTTGTTTTTACATAAATAAAATGTACAATAAAATATTCTTAGTCTTCTTTATAACTGAACACATGAACGCAACTTTTGTGAGCATCAGTTCAACTCATCATTAGGTTGTTTAGTAATAATGTACCTACAATATTTATCAATAACATTTAAACTTATTTTTATTTTGTTTTATAAATTGCCTATAATAACGCAATTATTATAAACGCAATCCTAAAACAATTTTTTCTTTTTTTAATTTTGTAAGTCGTGTTTATGAAATGAATTCCAAAGTAATAAATAATGTGATCGATGTTTCGATTTAACGATATTCGATTTATTGTCGTTGCATCCCTAAGTGACACTAGCAGCTGGCCTCCTCTCCCCACCCCTTCCCTTTCGCCTACTTACCCCGCCACAATACGCAATAATAAATAATAATAATTGTCAATGAATAATACGAAAGCCCCGCCATGTCATGAATCGAGTGCTCCATTGTTTATAGTCCGTAGTGCCTGCCATTCAACGGACATTATTATTTTGTCGCGGCGATTGACTGTTTAATTGGATGTTAAATTTGCATTCATTCGGGGAATTATTTAATTCAAACTTTACCCCTATTTTACTATTTAAATTTTACTCACGTGTCATAGGTAACAAACAATTATTTGATCAATTCAAACCCTCTCCTCAATTTCAAAATGAATTTCATGCAACATTTATTATATTTTTTTCTTAAATCAATCAATTTTTGTAAATTACCTTAGAACTCCGTTTATCCAAATTTCAGTAATCCGGGTTGACAAACATCCGGATCGTTATCTGGAAATAAAACATAAAAGAAATGCATAACGATTCACTTTGTCAATTAACTTCGCTGGACGTAAGTTTTTGATGCGATTCCGCATTATTTCAAAAGGAATCAAAATCCTGTAGTAAATTTTACGTTTTTCATTTTATGGTTAATCCAGTTATCCGGATTTCTGCTTATCGTGATAACGCCTCGCACTCATTAATCCGGATATTTGGGGTTTTGCTGCATTTTAATTTGTTTTTAAATAATCCCGAATACGTGGAATGAACCAATGACAGTGAAATCATCTCTAATACAGTACTGTATCTCTGTTTAAATCACGCCTGAAGAAACACCTTTCTCCTACTTGATCTTTGCTCTTTTCCTCTATCTTTATTCTCTTTTCCGATTAAAGACTAGTATCGATAATTATTCATTCGCACGTAGGTGTAGACATATCTATTTTTATTCTCGCATAGGTGTTTTGCAACTTAAATTATCTAACTAAAACGTTTAATTTTTTTGTTTGATTGGAAGAAATTGCCGTTCGGCAATAAACCCGCCAATGTACAAATATACATGCACAAAAAAGGAATGCCGACTAAAGTTAGCAAATTAAATTAAATTTCAAATCATCAAGATCAACAAATCCGTCAATTAACTAATTACTCCATGTAACCAGCCAATGACGGGACATGAGCCCTGTAAATGCCTAGACTTCCATATTCCCCTCTCTAAAATTTTCTCTGTATCTCTAGTGTAATATGCCTCGATCATACGAAATCTTTTATAAATTGAGTTGATAGATTTCAAACGCCGGTATGTCCACCCAATTTTTTTGTTGACATTTGTTCTACAAAATGTAGAGAAAAAAAATTTTCACTACTATTTAAATTGAAATATGTCCTCATTATTACAATGAAAACACTGTTCAAAAATCAAATTCATATGCTAGTAAGTCCAGTTCACATGAACATTGTGGTGGATTATTGTGGACATACTGGCGTTTATGTTGGTCCTGTAGCTAGTGTTGCGGACTCGCGGGGCACAGGTCCGAGGTTCGAACCCCACTTTACCCCAACTTGATTTCCATTTTCTGATAGTGAGTTATTTACAACTCGTTGGAAATTGCCCAAAATTGGAATATTTGGGTAAATCATAAGAACGCAAATATTTATTTAAAAAATTTAAATAATAATTCGGATATTATCATCATGGGGCACTGCTTTGGTATTCCAATTTGATACGTAAAAGCAAGATGATCAGTCTTACACTTTAGATCTAGTTCAGAGACTATGAAATACTGCATTGGAAATTCATCAAGCAAACAAACATTTTATGAATTCTATTCCTACCCAATCATCGCAATTTTTTTTGAAGTTATACATATTTTTTAACAATTTTAAATTGAGCGATGATTAAATAATATATATCTCAGCATGCCACCGTTCATCTTCATACCTGCATTAATGATAAACATTTAATAAATTTAATAATAGTTTTTGACTTTGACAGGTTCTTTGAAAATTGATCGTATTTCGTTCGTAGATTGAATTTACAATATTGAAAGTATTTGTGCTAAATTGCTCATTATGGAATCGTTAATGTTCGCCTATATATACAAGCTTTACACCCCTTATTTATATTCAAGGCTCCGCACACGGCAATGCTGTAACTCCGGCAAATCGCGAATACATACACTACCTTGTGAAAACCGTACAACGAGCATATTACTACATGCTGACTTCAAGCGTATTACATGAGTCGGAAATTGGAACAAGAAATCAACGAATATTGTGCCGTGTAATAGCGGAAAGTGCCCATATTTCGGATACCATTTTTATCTTATGATGTAGAATTCACAATATGAAACTAACGATTTACGGTTTGGCATTATCCGTTAATTTTATATATTCAATTGATTCCAAAAAAATTGAACACCTATCGCAATACAAAAAATGCATTAAGAAAATATATTTTTCAAAATCTTGCCGTTGTTTCTGGAAAATAAGGCTCAATTTCGTATACAGCAGGTGCCTAATTTCGACTAAAAAATTTTAAATAACTTTTTTTCACTTTGATTGTAATTTTTAAACAACTTCCATTCATGTTTTTTTTCCTTCTCTTTTTTGTAATAAAAAATAAAAAAACAGTTCATTGATAACCTTAGATATAATTGTAATATAATATGAAAACTTCACTGGTCCATCAGAGTTAAGCCTACCTGTGTAAAATAAAAAACTATGTAACCGTACTGTATGTTTTTTAAGTGAAAGAAAAAATAAATAATTAGGTAATACATTTCTCTGGATTATGTCTAGTCTGCCTAACTAGGTACAACCTGTTTTAAGGTAAACATTTTTATGCAAAATAAACAATAATATTACAACCCACTAGTTCATTTATTATACAGTTATAAAATATTTAATTAAAACATTTATTATTTAAGAACGTTTTTGAGTAAGTTTTCCGATTTTTCTTTAGACTATTACAAACTTTTATATTTGAAGCACTAACTTGTGGTTATTTTTTTTTCTACCAAGCGTTTTCAAATCTATACAAGCTTCTTTATCAAAGTATACTTAACTACATGCGAAGTTAAGTATATATAAGCATTAAGCATTGCAAAGTCTGTAGAAAAAATATAAAATAAGTGGTTAAAAACAAAGTTGTTTTATGTATTTTATTATTGTTAGAAATTTTTATTCCAGACATTCCGAGCAAATTAATTTGGCCATCTTTTTTAATCCTGTACAGTTCTCATGATCTCGATTGAAATGTTTTCCGCACCTTGCCCAATCTTCCTCAAGTGTACCGTCTTAACATAATTTTAGGCACACCATAAGCTCAACATCTTCATGATATTCAAAATGGCATTTCAATACATTAGACAGAATAGGCTTCTTCGAAAGAACTTGACGAGCTTATTTGCATTTTTTTTACACGTTTTCTTGACGGTGACTGAATTCGGATATCCGAAATTAAAAACGGTTGCGTATCTAAAAATAGGACACTATTAAAAATATTTTACAGCTTGCATGTCAACATTACCTCGCCTACAGTAAAATTTTACGTTTAATCGACTTGGCATAGCAAATAGACTATGACACATTCACATAAACTTTATTATAATGCTTAAACATATTCACATAGCTCGAACCCGATATCGTCAAAAAAGACGTAGCTTTAATGCTCGCGGCGCCAACACAGATGCAATATGACGACCACAGCTCTAACCGATAGTGTGTAACGGTGCCAACCGGGTAATGAATGGTGTAAGAGTTATCACGCTATTCGAAATTAAGACACTACACGAAATACGGTACTTTTCTCTACACGAATTGAATGAAATCTGTTCTAACACCCTCTATTTTTCAACAAAGCTTTGAACCAAGATCTGCTCCCGCATCCTACTCTTATCACACTGATAACTGTCAACTTCAACCTTAACTATTTACGCGCATTTGTTGTGTCTTGTGTCTCTTTTTATCCTCCTTACTTTTGTCACTACTCTTCCGCTCCACGCTCGCCTTTCTTTTCTGGAAATTATAATTTTCATTAAAGTTCGCAATTCACAATCCACCTTATTTTAGAAACCTGACGTTGGTCGCAGAATAATAATATATAGTTTGTTGTCAGGGTCGTTACAAGTACGTTAGTCATTCGTGAAACTGTCCGTTAACCGTCATGGCGCCAAAAACATCTACGTATTGCGGATGTTTACTCGCAATTTTCAATCCTCGTAACTGCCCCGTGTTAAAAAGCAAATAAATTTCCCAATATTTGGGACAATAATGATTATACAAGAAACTGCACAAGAACTTGTGTCATTTTCCGGCCCATACAACACGAGCTTTAGTCGTTATTTGTCTCGCCTCTTGTGGTGTGTATATGGTATATGACTAGCCTTTTACATTGCCTAATGTAGTTTTGCTGCTTTCGTACAAGTTCATTTTGTGTTCTGCAATTTTTAGAATTAATAGCCACGATAGGTGCCGAGAGAATAAATAACTGAAAGGCTTTGTTTATAATTTCGGCGAATCGATCTTGTTATTCTAGGATTTATATTTTTAATAGTGCTCGATTCCCGGTGAGAACACAAAAAGTGTTTTTTCTTAAGTCTGGGTGTTCTGTGATGTAATACACGGATGTAATGAGGAAGTCTAGTGGTTTTTTATATATTTTTATATATGTTAATAGATTATTAAACTAAGCCCAAATTTAAAAAAAATATATATTTATCGTATTATCAGCGCTATGATTTTTTAAGTTTTATATTACTGAAATAACTCCGCGTGTCTCAAGTTCTCTTCCGCTTCTTCTCGGTCAGTTCTGCCGACTGGTCTGTTGGCGGTAAGTAAACCGGAAATCTTCCACAACTTTTTTTTTTTGTATCATCGTTGATTCATATGAACTAGTGACGTCGCTCAAAAAGGTTCGTTTTTATTAAAATATTTTTAAATCTTTATTTCGCACATTTTCAAGAAACTTAGGCGTTAATTTAATGCTCTAATTTTTACCACGCGTAAGAATTGTTTGCATCGAATTACCTGTAGGGCTGAAGTTCCTCATTGTGCATCCTTGCTTGTTACGGTGCGAAAAAATCGTTAAAATCATCGAACCAATATTTTTTGTAGTACGATGTAATTAAGGGCTCGAAATAGGCAAACAAGTATACTGAGGGCGTAACTACTGGCATATAGTAAAAAGGATTAAAATATTTTTAAGATAAAAAAGTATAAAGTAAGTTCTATATTGAACACATAAATATACCTTATTAGGGTAAACAATTTTTAGTCTAACGAGGATGTTAACTTAAAATGTTTTCCTTTATTCTAAATATTATATAAAGAGCATTATAAAGACAACATTAAAAAAAAAATTAAATGCCAATAAAAGATTTTGTGAGCAATGGTGTAGGGGATTTTAGAGCTGTCGACTAATGGAATTATTGACGTAATCTCTCCATAATCTATTTACTATGTAATGGGTATCGCAAATCCGTCTAACTTCTTGACTCTAGATTCTGCCTCTTTTGGGTTTCCCTGCGATTGCCTTTAGTACTTTCATCTCTGACGTTCTGAGCAGTTATTTGGTTTTTCTATTTAGTTTTTCTATTTAGTTTTTCTACTTGGTTTTTCGTATTTTTTTTCTCTCTATCTATCCTCGCCTCTGCTGTATACACCATGATTTGGTCTGACACACGTTTTGTATGTCCGAATTATGTTTCCAATAATCATGTGTTCATTGTACTATACGACATTTCTTAGGCATCCAGATGTTTACTAACTGAGATGGATATGTTCTCATCATCACTATGGCAGCATCATCTGCATAGCATGTGATGTTAGTGACCTTATCTCTTTTAGTAGATTCACTACTTTTTTTTATTCTTAAAAGCGATTTTTTATATATATTTATTCTGCTTGTGTAAGAAAAGGTTTTAGGCGTATATATTGTTGTTGTATATTTAGTTATAAAGGTGCTAAACTTGCTTTGATTCTTTGTTGTTCTCAATATGTGTTATTTTCTAAATGCTAATATTATTTATGTCCCGAATTGAGTTGTTGTAAATCCTGGGAATGTAATTTCAACCTATTATACTTTTAAAATACTTGGTGTTATATGATTCATAAATTAAAAAAAACAAAAAATTAAAAATATGTGTATTTGTTCTATTATTTCCACAAAAATTATTAATTTTCATTGATTTTGTCGTGCGCAATTTTCTTTAAAATTGATGTGGAGTGAACCGAGTGAATAATTATCAACTCACAAAAGTTTTACGTAATTGCATTTCACTTTATTTGACTTCCTTGTACCTTTTTATCTGTTTTGCAAACAGAACAGAACATGGCACAGAACTGAACTAAAAGCCAACTAAGTCTTTAAAAAAATAGTTTAGATATAAACATTGGAGACGGACGGATGTCGCGTCGTTCCAGGTATTGTTGATACGTCATGTACCTACAAAAAACATGTTTTTGTGCATCGTATAAATACCTAACTCACGCGTGGTCGCTAGCCTATAGTACTTACTTTCTCTCCTTAATGTCAAATATCTGTGTTTTTGTGTATAAATTCATATAAAATTACACTGACGCCGATGGAAAATAAATAAAATTATTACATAATAGACGTACTTACCTTTATTTCAAAAACAACAAACGGACGCCGCACCAATCAATGGCTAATAAAATATGTATCTCTTATCTAGTATGCGCCGCAGTGGATTGTTGGGTAGTTAGTCAACTTAGTACATTATACTATAGCGTCCTTACCTCTGCGGATGCAAGGTCGTGTAAACTTGAATACCTGCGTGACGTCATACGTCACCCGTATCGATTATAAAGAGAACGGACAGTTCAACAGTCAAATGTATCATAACATTTACATTACATTTACATTTACATTTACACATAACATAACACGTAATACCCAGTATCGCTTTATCAACGCGTTCTGACTTCTGACGTGTGAACTGATTTACGCTGATAAATAATATTCCGATACAATAAATACATTATTCTTTTTTTAATATCGAATCATGTTCACTTTATGTATGACATTTTAACTTATTTATTAACAAATTTACTCAAATGAGTGGAAAATTATCATCATCATCCTTCCTATCAGCACCCGATGGTGCAAAAGGCACTAAATTGGAACACCAAATGCAGCGTACCTTGATAGTCCGTTACATAAAGATGAGAGGATCAGTTTTACGCTTCAGGTACTATTCCATTGTCAGTGAAATATTGCAGTGTAAAACCACCCTCAAAACAAATATTTCACTTCCAACCTGCCAGGATTCGAACCCGATCTAAAAACCACAACCATCATCTCATTTTAGCAGATGATCCATTTAAGGTTCATACGTGTTATTTGCTAGAAATAAAATATTTAGTATTAGTTTATTTTAATGCCTTAACAAAGGAACAGTCATGTTTTGATACTGGTCAGCCAATCGAGTAGTGTAGTGATTTTACACAATGTAAATGTGTATTTCGTTTTTAAAAGTATTATTAGTTTTCAAAATTACATTAATTAGGTAGAATATGTAATGAATTAAACATAATAATTGGTAATTTTATGCTTTGATCAGCAATATTCAAAATATATATTTACAAATAATGTAGAAAGTAATGCATATTGATTCCTTTAACGATACATCAAATAATTATCCGAGAACTGTAATCCAATTTATTAAATCAATTAGTCCCTTATGTTAGTTAGATAAAATAATTGTAATAAACTGTTAGTATAATTTAGTTTCATGACTTTTACAATATGAATAGAATCAAGCTAGTCAATTTTAAGAAGAAATTATGTGTATAAACTTTTTTTTAAATTTATTTCAAATAAAACACTTTGTAATTTTTACCACATAACAGTTTAATATATTATAACACAACTATTTAGTTTCAGGTATTTTAAATTACCCATCATCAGGTGTAAATATAAACCAAACTGAGTTTTGTTTTGTTTGATATGTTTTTCCACAAAGTAAATGCTGAAACAATAAATAATATAACTTTTTAAAACTTATTTGCGCATGGTGTGTTCACATATAACCGATAAACAATATCTTAACATTATTAACAGGGATTATTATACCAATTGCGTATGTATTGTTTATTGTTTGTGAACCACAATAAATAAAATTTAAATTATTTAAATAAAGTTGTTAAACGGAAAAATCGGGCAAAAGTCGGAGACTTCTCGCGTTGTAGCTGCACGGGTTCTAATTTAAAAATCTTTATCATACGTGAGATGGTAAATAAACTTGTATTTTGTGAAGCAAATGATGTAATTAAGTAGATTATTACTATTTCCATTTTGTTTTTTGTTGACTTTCCCACTCTCCGAATTCGTGATAGCGAGTATAAACATCAGCCTGAATCATAAAATATCATTATTACGTATGAATAATAATGATGGCGTGCTCCAATCTGGGCAATTCACCCTCGTGATTGTGTTTGTGTAGACACGTGTGCCCGCTAATAGGAATCCCGCTATGTCACGCTGGCTCCTGTTCTGGCAGGGCGTCGGCTACTGGGCCTCTGCCCCCGCGGTACTGCGAGCTAGGTAAGGACCCGAGACCCGAGACCCCATAACAGCACCTTTAGAAGCCATTAGCACCAGCATAAGCTACGAATCCGAATAATATTATGCTGGTATTTTTACCCTTGGCCATGATGTCACATAAGCCTACATATAATACGAGACTTGACGTATCTCTATTTAATATAACAGGCCTAAATTATATTTTCAAACTGTACATTGTCTTTAAACACAGTGGAACTTTGTTTTTCCGAACTCCAGTCATCCGGATTGCCCAATATTTGGATCGTTATCAGGAAATAATAAATAAAGAAGGTGTCATAATTCTTCGCATATAGGATATTATAATCCCCTCTCGCATCTGCAGGGAGGATAATAATAAAAATATGTGTAACGCGAAAGATGTAGACATTTTTTTTAATTTCTCAAGTCAATTAAAAAATAATTTATCATGATTTTTTAATTTAATATAATTTAATTTTTACAAATAACTATAATGTGTTTTTTCCAAGCTTTCTTTCATGTATTTTTTAATAATTTTCCTAGTTTTTATTCAGAGTTTCACTATAACTTAAATTTTCTTCTTAAATATTTTTTACAATTGATTTCGTTTTTATTTTCTTGAAAACCTTTTTCTTTAGCTTTTATACTTTTTATTAATTTATAGTTTGTAACACATTGCACGCTCTGCACAATTTCAAAGGGTGGTCGGTCTTGTAATATTATGTATTTTGTACGTTCAGTTATTTGTTATTGATCCCTAATAAAAAATAAAATAATAAAAAAGTTAAATAAATAAAATAATAAAAAAGTTAAATAAATAAAATAATAAAAAAGTTAAATAAATAAAATAAAAACTTAAAAAGGGCCTTAGCACGACAGCAATTTCAGCAGGGTTTTGTGTCTCAATAAATGTTACGTAAATACAAGTTTTTAATGTGATTCCTATGATGAAGTCAAGTGTTTTTTTTTATTTGTTAATAGACTTTTGAGGCCAAATTTTTATCAAAAAAAATTATGCATCGTTTAATCAGCGGAATTATTTTTAAAGGTTTACTATTTTTAAATTACTTGGCGTGTGACGTCTCCTGTTCTCTTCTCCTTCTCGATGAGTTCTGCTGATTCGTCAGTTGATTTGCTGTGAATCGGAAATATGTCACAACTCGCTTATCATTGGTTGATTCGAAAGGACTAGAGACGCCACGCGAAGTAGTTCGTTTTTATTAAAAACTTTTTTTTTTTTCAAACATTTTCAAAAACTTCACCTTACAATTCAATGCTCTGATTTTTACCGCGCGTAACAAAACATTTTTTATTATTCAATTTCCCGTAGCACTGAACTTCCTCGTTGGCGGTATTATTTCTCAAACAGTAAAAATGTGATCTTAGAGTTAATTTTTTAGTTTTTTTTTCAAAATATTGCCTTAATTTGATGGTCAAACTAATTATCCGGATTCGTACATATCCGATTAACGTCTTGCACTCATTAATCCAGATAGTTGGATTTTTACTGTACCTACCTGTATTTCAAAATATCTCATTTTTTGCTTTATGTAACTTGGTGTTACAGCACTTTTTGCAAAACGATTTTTCACCACAGACTTTTAAGAGTTCATATTTAACAAACAGTAACTTCGTTGAAACTTTATTTTTTATTCAACTTACAACTTTATTTTGGCGATTTCCCAATAAGAATACAACTTATTGTTGAAATCACATAGAGATGGGTACATTATCATACATATTGTTTTCAATCTGATACTTCAATATCAATGATATCGATTTTTTTAATGACGATAGGTAACATTTTTTTCTTATTATTTTTAGTATGTACATTTTTCAATTAAAGGTGGTATATTTTCTAATTTATATTTATGCTTTAATTATTATTATTATCGGTATGTTTTCTAATTTACATTTAAGTTTTTTTTTTTCTTATTATTGGTATATTTTTTAACTTATATTTCTGCTTTATTTTTTATTACTATCGGTATGTTTTCTAATTTATATTTATTTTTTATTTTTAAAAATTATTATTATTTTTATTTGAATTTTAAAGAATCATTTAATGAAAAAAAAAACACGTGTAAAAAATAATGTCCTGCCTAAACACGGTAATTTCCTAGCTATTTTGGACCTGAAACAAAGAACCTCTGTACATTTTTAAAATGTGAAATTAAAATAAATAGATTTGTATGTATCATAAATTTATTATAATCTTTTGACTCTATGTAGTATTATGACTGAACACAAACTTAGAAAAATGAAATTTGCCTCCCGCTACAGTAGTTTTAAAAGTAAATCAAATTGATTTCAAAATATATACATGTAAGTTATTGAGCTTTATTATCGTATGACGTTGTACTGATGACGTCCTTCAAACGTCATCAACACTCTGCTACCTCTCATCGTGGAAATCTACTCATCATCAGCATTTCAATTTCATTTGTAAACCAAATGCAGCGTATTTCAATCATCTGTTGCATGAAGGTAAGATGATCAGTCCCTTCACGTGCTAGTCCAGGAACGATGAAATATTGCAGTTTAGATAACCTTGAAATCAATATTTCGTCCACCCTGCCAGGAAATTAACCCAGGATCTCAAGAATGTTAGGTGAACGCGCCAACCGCTACACGACGAGGCGGACGTATCTCCACTCGATTTCCTTATTAGGATTTTACCCGAGAGCAGCCATATAGTCAGAAACACTCGTCCATGGTTCTGGTTCGTTTTCGCACACAGAACTGTATTTTTCATCCGCTTGGACAAAAAAACAAAATTTTCTTCAATGTGACCAAACGGCGTTGAAAACTTTTGCCGGCGCATATTATTAACGTAGCTGTACGAGTATAGGTGGATCGATCCAACTTTATATTTGGCACTTAATTATTAATACGAATTAATTAATTTTCCCATGTGAAGTCTTTAGTAAATGTCTCACCCATTATGACGAAGTCGCAAGTTTCGGGTGTTATCGATGCTAACAGTGTAAAGTTTTGATTGAGTTAGTTACCCACCCCCACAGGGCTCCGAGCCCGGAGTCCCCCGCCGACTGCCGACTGCCGGCGAACCGGGCACGGCAGGCGCCCGAGCACCCATCAGCTTAACCCACTCGCTGAAGAGCGGTGATGAAATAATTAGCATTAGCATTGTAAAATCGTGTTAAATATAAATAGCATTTGTAATCGAAACCTAGGATTAAAGTGTTAGTGGTATATTTATTATTTATTTTTAAATTTGGAAGTAGGACACACATAAGCATATTCTCATGTGTGCTCTAATAATAATATTATAAAAACATAAATCTCTGAATTTAAGCCTGAATTTTGACATAATATATATGAGAACCTTTGCCTAATTTATTACTATATAATTTTATTTATTAACGGAAATTTACCATTTATACAATTTACAGGGATGCATATTACAATATAAGATTAGTTAATAATAAAATAAGCATTGACCAACATAAGGTACATCAAATTTTTAACCTTTTTTTTTTTTTAATATTATTTTTACATTTGTTATTTTACAGTATTAATTAATTTAATTTCCCTTTGAATAATAATTATAAAACTGGAAAAAAAATCTGAACTGTTTTATTTGCCTTCTTAAAACGGTAAAACTATCCTTAGTTCGGCAGTTTAAATGTCTTACCAGCAAAAAACAAAAAAAGATGGATGTATACTTTTACTGCTCGTTAAACCTATTGTATATATTACTCAATGTAAATTGCTGTTATAAATATACAAGTATTTTTAATATTGTTTGGTAACATGTTAAATATTATAGGTATACTGTATTGCAGTGTCCTTTTGCCATATTATTGCAATATCTAGGAACAGCTAGCCCTTTTATACTAGTAAACCTTGTGTTGTAATCATGTACCAACTTGTGTTTATACTCGGATTGCTGATTAATTTGTGCAAATTAATTTGTGCCAAAGTAGAGGCCCTAACAGATCATTTATTTACAGATTTATACATCAATGATATTGAAATATTGTGTCTCTAGCGGTATACATCTTTATGTAGTAGCAATTTGATCATAGAATTTTGCGAAGATTAAATAAAATTAATATTAGTTTCACTTGATAACCCCCAGGAACTTATAAGTTATATTTATATATATATATATATATTTTTTATTTTTTTTAAATAATTTCTTATGACACAAGCAAAATTATTGTGCATGTCCGGGGAGATTCGTAGCGTACACAGCTTTGGAGATCATTTTTTTTTTTCAATGGACAGTCTTGAAATATAATCGACCTCACCTGGGCCTCGATTACGATGGGAAGTTAACATTTATCTTAAATTTCATCTACAAAATTAAATTAAATTTTCTGTATGAAAAGCAGAATATGCATACATTTTTTTTCTTCTAAACATGTTCAATTATAGGTTACCGACGAAGATACTTTAAATGTCTATGCAAATATACTCATTTTCGTACACAAATATCGGTTTTTCTTTATAGACAGTCGAAGATAACTCTGTTAACTTCCCACCTGAATCTGTAATCGAGGCCCTGGATATACTAAATCTTTGATACGCCGCTCATTAGAAACATAAAACGCCCTTTTATGCGATTACGTAATCCTGACATGTTCAAAGTTGAGCACCTCGGATGCGGGATATTATGATCCCCCTCTCGCATGTGCTAGCAGTACAATAAGGTTCTCAAGCACAATGCGAAATACGTATATATTTTTTGTAATTTACTAACAGAATTTAAAAGTAAATTATTATTTATTGCTCTGATTTCATAATTTATTATTTAGTCATTTTCCCATATGCTTTCATACTGTTTTTTTTTATCCGTAATCGACCGAAAATTCGGTTTCGGTCAAGTTCGACCAATAAAACGAGTTTCGGCCGCGGTCTTAGTTTTTCGGCTTAGCCGAAACCTGCGGTCGGGATATGTCGAATTACGTTCGATTATACTAGGGTTCACATTGTATAATTAGAGATTATTGGATTGTTTTCCATTCAAATAATTAATTATTGTAATGGCAATTGTCTAACAAAAAAATAAAAACTAGACTGATTTTGTGATGGTTGGCTAAAGTGAGTAGTTCTAAGATCTTTCGTTTTTATATTTTTTGTAATCCTTTATAGTTAATACTTAAAGTTCCTATAACGTACATCGATGAACTGTTACTTATAAGTTATACGTGTAACATAACAAATGACCAGAAGCAGTACAAATAAACAAATTTAGGTAAGGCCTTAATTTCGTTGTGTATTTTATTTAACACTTATTTTAATGAGATCGTAAGGATAAACAATAAAAACACATAATTTGAGGCGTTTTGAGGAAACTAAAACAGAATCTAAAATTCGGTTTCAGTTTCCGCTGGAAATTTTATTTCGGTCGGTCACTACTGTTTTATTATTTTACTTTAGAAATATAATTAATTTTTAAAATATAAGTTTTCTTTTTTTCTAAATTTTTTTAAGGTAGTCGTATTTTGGTATTTTTGAACTGGTTTCTTTACCTTTTATACTTTCTTTCTCTTTCATAGCATGCTGTGAACGAGTATGCAAATATTATATTTCTTGTATGTAATCATGTACAGGTATGGTTGTCCAGTTGTCTGTAATTGTTAGATAATAAAACAAATAAATAAAAGCATAATTCAATGCTAGTGTTGACGAGGAAGGTGTA
Organism: Micrasema longulum; assembly: GCF_059751315.1. NCBI lineage: Eukaryota > Metazoa > Arthropoda > Insecta > Trichoptera > Brachycentridae > Micrasema > Micrasema longulum. The sequence goes on from NW_028278087.1 coordinate 231,773, forward strand.
GCGAATTCATAAGTTGATATTCGCGAACGCTCTTTAGTGTTAAATGCAGTTGTAATGATTTTGGGATAACCCCGCGGCGAATTTCTTTGTTTTTGCTATGCAGGAGCTATCTTCAAGCTGATTTTATGATAATACTCTTCTTCTGGCTCATGTTTTAGAAGTGGAAACCTAAGAAAAAATCACTTTTGAAAAAATTGCAAAAATTTAAATCAATTCTAGTATTACTAAGTGCAATATCAGTTAGGTATCGCAGTAAGCGGAATTAGCAAATAAAGCTTTTTAGATAATAGTCGAGAAAAGTAGTGAAAATAGTTTGTGAAAATTGGCGAAAAATGTTAGATTCTCGAGGGCCGAAAATGCATTTCAAATTGGTAAATAAAGCGAAAAATCGTGGATGGTCAAAAAAATCACAAAATCGTGTGAACTTGACTGACACAAGCAAAATTGAACTGACACAAGCAAAATTATTGTGTATGTCCGAGGAGATTCGTAGCGTATACAGCTTCGGAGATCGGCTTTTTTTCAATGGCCAGTCTTGAAATATAATCGACCTCACCTGGGCCTCGATTACGATGGGACCGGAACATTTATCTTAAATTTCATCTACAAAATAAAATTAAATGTTCTGTATGAAAAGCAGAATATGCATACAATTTTTTTTCTTCTAAACATGTTCAATTATAGGTTACCGAAAAAAAATACTTTAGATTTTCAAGCAAATATACTCATTTCCGTACACAAATATTGTTTTTTCTTTATAGACAGTCGAAAATAACTCTTTTCATTTCCCATGGTGATCCGGGCCCTGTAGTCAACTTGGATCCAATAATTTTTATCCGTTATAATTTTTTTTTTGCTTAATATTTTACTGTTTCATATCTAGTTTTATGTTACTATTTATAACTGTATAACATGTCAAATAAAAATGGACTCTGTTGTCTGTCAATTAATTAAAATATTTCACTTTTTTAAATTTCGTATATTATAATCTTACAATTAGCAATATCGTTTAACACAAGTTATTTCAATTAGCATGGTAACGAAATTATACGTAATTATGTATAATTTTCATTAGTACCTGAACTCGGCAGTAACTTGACTCCGGCACCATTGTTTCCTCAGCCTCTACTCGCACCTCGTACTAGTGCCGCTGGTGACAATTGCGGTTTACCGGATGTTCGTTCCCAGTTGAATCTTATTTATTTACATACCCAACTGTTCCATTGTGCGACTCTTAAATTACAAATTACGTTACACAGACGGGTTTCCTTTTAAGATTAACATATTACAACAGAGATGGAGTACATTTTAGAGAACGAAGTTTACGCATTTTCAGGACATGACCTGTAATTGGCTGGTTTACGTGACCACTTTACACACTGTGTAACATTACTTTCTTCATACTTCTCCCACTACTTGATTTTGCAGGTGTATGTTATTCAGATGCTAACTCTGAATCGCTTGATAAGTTGGAACGATTGTAGAATGTTTGCATACGTTTTATCTTTAAACTTCGCAAATTCGACCACATAACTGAATATCGCTCGCAACTACACTGGCTCAGTATCAGGCATAGAAGAAACAATCACATTCTATCACTTTTTCACAAAATTATAATCCCACTTCGCCTGTTTATATGAGAAAGCTCTTCCAACCTCTATCACAACATGGACTATCTCTTTGTTCTAATAACTAGTAACAGGATAACGCTTTTAAAATCTACTCTTTCACCGCTCTAATTTTCTTGCCGCCTCTTTCACAGTAGTAGCTGCTCGGTTGTGGAATAATTTACCCACTAATGTTAGAGACGCCCCTTTATTTACATTTAAATCAATATTGAAATGTCACTATCGAAATATTTGAGTTTTTCCTTTCTTCTTCTTCTTTCCTTCCCATCCTCTCCTCTCTTCATTGTCTAGTGTTAATTTATTTATTTTTTTTGTTAATTTTTTGTTTGTTTTTAATTTTGTATAAGATTATAGGATAATTCTCAAGAATATGTCCATGCACTTGTAATTTTATCAAACTGAATGGTTTGGGTAGGTAGGAAAAAATTGCCTTATATACCCGCCCTTATATGGATATTTATTGTATATGTATATAAAGCGTAAAATAATTATTAATAATAATTAATTCGCCGTTTTGCCATCTTTAAATATTTATATTTCTTTAATTCTTCCATCTGTTGAGTTTTGTAAAAAAGAAAGACCTGAAACTTTTATTGATGTGGGTGAGATTCTTAATTATTTTATTTACTAGGCAACGTCTAAAAAGATTTTTTTATTTTATATCTTGCGCCAGTTGGGTTAATCGATAATATTTTGAGTTTGTCGTAAAGTTTCGTTGAATTTTCAAAGTTAAATGTGTACTTAGGCCTTGTATATCATTATTGAATGCATACATAATACGCTTATGAATAAAATCGTAGTACCAAAAAACAACAAACAAAATGTGTACTGATGGAATACCTGGAAAAATGTTCCCTTTTGTATTCGAAAAAAATACTTTATATTATAAAAAAAAAAATACTTCTGTGATCGGTGGTTCTTAAATTTTGCTTCTGGATCTCATTTTGTTTTTTTTAATCAACATTTAACACGTCAAATTTACATCACGACTTTTATGCCGTTTCAAACAAAAAGGCAGTATCTTGCAAAAAATAAAAAGGTGTTTTTTAATGCCATCTGATTGATAATTTTAATTCTTCTAAACAACTTACTCTGTTATTCTTAGAGGTGGGGTTCAGTGCTACGCAAGCTTCTGACGTTACTGCGACCTGTAAAGATCTATTTTGACGGATCCCTGTAAATAGTTCTCGCCCTCCAAGCTCGGGTATATAAAGAGCCTGACTACTGTGTGAAAGGCGAAAGTTCTCATTTAGCTAAATCTGCCCTTCCAAACCCAAATCCGTAAAGTATCGGGCTAGTTAGGGGGCAAGCTCCGTAACATCCTCAGGTTTTACAAGTGGTCCCCCGAGGATGAGGATTTTTTTATGATGTAAAGCATCACATTCACATAGAATGTGTATAGGTGTTTCCTCGTCTCCACTGCAGAACCTACATCTAGAAGTTTCGGAAAGATTCATTCTAGCAAGGTGTTTGTTTAATCTGCAGTCCCCTGTAACGGCTCCAGTGATAACCCTCGCATGATTTCGGCTTAGGGGTATAAGGTCGAAAGCAAACCTTTTTAACAGCGTGCACCTTCGCGTGGTGCTAACCGGGTACTTTTTAAACTTTTTGGCCCGAGCATTATGCTCTGCTCCCTGGCCCGTGACCTAAGCTCGTTACGAGGAGCACATTTGGGCAACCTAAAGTAGGACTTAGGGGTTATTGGGGCTGTCTTAGCTCCCAGCCTTGCCAATTCATCACCTCCTTCGTTACCGTCGATGTTTGAGTGTCCAGGTACCCAAATCAATGTCGCACTGTTACATTCGCCGACGCAATTAAGCGGCCGTAGACATTTCAATATTAAATATATAAGATTTAATTTCTTTACTTTAAAGGAGTAACGGTCACCGCTTACGTCATCTTGTTAGACTTAATAATAAGTTAAGGAATGCTATCTTTGTTTAGTTTTTTATCTTTTACTTTTTGTGCTGTTACATGTTCACTAAATTGCAATACTTACTAGTTCTTTGCTCGATGTATTATTATTGTGTTTTTTTTTTGTTTTAAACCTTTTAAAAACATTCTTGTGTTGCTGAAATTCCACCCGTCGATACGCTTTGTAGCTGCAAGACTTTTTGTGACGTTAATTTTCATATTATATCAAAATAAACTTCAACTGTAAATGGGGTCTAGATTTTTAACCGCCCATGCGCTCTGTAGCTGCAGGACATTTTAAATCTAGATTCTATTTGTAAACGGTTATTTATAAATTAAAAACACGTCCTTATAATTTTTTGTGCAGTGTAAATGGGAGTTAGATTTCTAAACGTCCGTGCGCTATGTAGCTGCAAGACGTATTGTAATCTAGCTCGTATATAATTATTAAAATTACATTAATGATGGAAATGGGGAACTAGAATCCCAACCGCCTATGCGCTCTGTAGCTGCAGGGCGTGTTGGGATGCTTATTGTACAGCGCCCTTGAGGTGGTTTTCACAAAAATGGCGCTATATAAATAATCCTAAATAAGTAAGTAAATTAGAATTGATCTTGACAGACTTCAGAGCTTTTAGAGCAGCCTGACTGTATGAGAGAATAAAAAATATTTTGTTCTTGTATTGTCCGCGCAAATTTTCATGCGCAGGCATAGATGATGTACAACTTAATTATTATTAGTAAAAAAAATATTCTGTGATTGAAATCGGGACGATATCTGTGGTTCTTACATTTTTTATCCGTAACTTTTTTTTTGCTCAACATTTTATATGTTAAATTTACATCACGACTTTTATGCCAAAAGACAGTATCTATCAAAAATTAAAAGGGAAGTTTTTTTAATGCCATCTGACAAATAATTTCAATTCTTGTAAACAACTTGCTGTAAGAAAAACAAAAAAATGATCATATTTTTTGTATGTGCATATATATATATATATATATATTTAGATATTTAATTTTATTTTTATACTAACGTAAACTGTACATTTTTTTGCTCTTTTGGGCTGTAGCAGTTTTTCTATTTCTTAAACATATTCGATAACCATATTTGCCGCAACAAATCGGTTTCTTAGAACAGTCATTTGCCCATATAGGAACCAATTGCAACTTTAGGCATACTAATATTTCTGGCTTGCCGACCATTCATATACTGAGCCTACTCCTAGTACAAACAGAATTTGTAAGAGTGTTTTTGTGCCATTTTATAAAATATGAAATGTAGGTATAAATTAGTAAAAAAACATCTAAATTTAAAAAAAAACTGTGTTCCTCAATTTCCTCAAACTGTTATTCCTTTTTGCTTGGAACGGAAATATTGCGAGTATTAAATAACGCAATTTATCCCATCGCCATCGCACTGATTAACAGCAAACCTAAAAGTTATTATAAAATTGAGTGGTTTTTTTTTTACCTTTTTAAATATCATCCGTATCTTGGTTGTGCAAACTATTGGGACACAATAGATTTGGGAAAAAATACTTTGAAGCTGACTAGTTTACAAAAATACATTTTTCACCGCACCGCCGACATTTATTTGACTACATTAATAAACTTTAGGAAACATTAATTACTGGATATACATACAAAAAATTTCAAAAGAAAACATTATGAAAAAGTTTGTTTCAAAAGACTTATTAGGGAATTTTCGCTTCAAGGTTTTTATATAAAACTTTTCTTAGGTAATGTATATTCATTCGTATTTATCGTTTAGTAATGAAATAATATTTTTTTTATCAAAAGTCGAAATATGTGCATGATGTAAGGCCGAGATCGATAAAATCAAGAGAGTTCTGCGTTGTTTTGGACATGCAGAGCGAATGGGCGGAGAAAGAACGGCTGCGAAGATTTACGAATTAGACCTAGCTAGACATGTGCAATTCGACAAATACTTGAAAATTAACATGTAAAAAGTCGGAATAATCGGCGCGCGTTCATGGGTGGATTTATGAATGTTGAGGAAACGGATGTGTATGCAAAGACAGAATGATATGGCGTTCTATCTTCGGATGGTTTGATTGTTTAAATATTCGTTTGAACAATTCGAACCCTTGAATTAATAAATAAAACAACAGGTACGTAAATAATACATCTTTTCGATAAATGAGAAAATAATAATGTTGCGATTTATTACGCATGAGTGGATATTATGACTTATGACTCTAGAATGCAGCGAATTGCATTGTAACAAGTTGTACCTTGTTTAGTCTACTGAGCAATAATTGTGGTGTATCACTGGATATTAGATTTAGCAATTTCAAATATGCATTACATTAATACCAATTAGCAACGTACAAATAATCATTGAAACGTAATAAGTATTAGTATTATCATTTGTTCATCTTGAGCTTTTGCAGGGTAACGCTTTTGCGGCAAATCCAATCGTAGTCATATAGTATGAGGGAGATTTTTATTAATTGATTTTTTAATATCCATGAAATTTATATAAAAAGTAAATAAAATCTGGATCGCGCAAAACTAATTATTGAACGCATTTTTACACAATTTTTGAATAAGGAATTCCTTTAATCGTCTGCTTCTTTGCTCCAGACTTGTAGATCCCTTAATCGCGGCGGAAAGCTTGTTAAAACAGCTTTGGCGCAAGAGATTCGGCTTGATAGAAGTTCTGCGCTCTGGACTCCACAAATTTGAGCAATTCTTTCTAGCACTAGCACAAGCGTCTCACCTTCCCATCTTGTTTTAATCCAACATCTTTATCTGTTTAATAAATTATCTCCCTTAATTACACGACACAGTATCCTGACGCATAGTCATCGGAAAATATCTTTATCTGGAAAACAGATCACTCACCAGTCGCTGGCGGATTGCATTACTATTGTTAACTATTCCTGTCAGCATGTTTGACTTATTTATAAAATTCAATGATTTTATTTACACTATATAACATTCACCATTCTGCCTATGTGGGAAGTCTTCTTTCTGTTGACATATTGCTCTTTTTGTGTAGTATGAAACCCAGCTTGGTATTTACAAAAATAATGTTTTTTTTTTAATGTTTTTATTTTTATTATTTATTATTTTTATTTATCTAAAAGCAGGTTTCGTATTTTATTTTATTTTAATTAACGCATTCAAAGGGCAGGCTTCTCTGAAATCACTCCCATTTGTTGCTATAGGCCAAATTCTACGGAATAAAATTCTGAACGGTTTTGTTTTTTTCAAAGAAATATTAGCGTTCTTATAATTTACACAAATATTTAAATTTTGATGACCATTTTCAACGTGTTGTAAAAAACTCACTTGTAGAAATTGAAAATCAAGTTGGGGTAGAGTGGGGTTTGAACCTCGGATTTCTGATCCGTAAGTCCGCAACACTAGCCACTGAACCACAACCCGATTCCGAAGAAAACTGAAACTTTAGTGAAAAAGGTTAGATTTAGACAGTAAATAAACTATGCAATTATTAAAATAATGGTTCCATTTTATAACTTAAAACCCTTTAATAAAATTTAAAGACGGTAAAGATACTCGTAGATTATCTTTCTACGGTAGATACAAAAATATTCACTGGCGGTACCCATTGTCAAACGACCTTTACGTACGTACATAATTCCTTTATCGTTTATAGCTTTGTTTCAATTCCTTCCCTCCCTCTAAACACACGTGGCTGGCTGCACACATTATTTGTGTATAATAATAGTCTTCTTTACCCTATATTCCAACTTGCGAGGCTTCTTCCCTTTCCGGTTGGATCGCGTGACGTTTCCGCCCTTCACTAACGCACTGTTCTATCCAAAAACTCCTTTCAACTCTTCGCTTCTCTCCTCCGATCGTCCCACGCGCAACACCTTGGTAAACTTATGCCCAGGGTGTAAAATGCGCCCTTCTTTTTACATAATCTTCGATATAAATAAATAAAACTGCACGTGGCATTGTTTGGTGAATATGTAATAGCTTATTATGTATTTAGATAAAATAATTTTATGTTTTCACGTTTTGAGAGAAACCACGCTCGCATAAGCATATCAGCATATGTAATAATAATATATAAATAAATAACAATAATTAAAAAAAAACAAATGTAATTCTATCTATTTTTTGTAATGCATGAAAAAAATTGTATCGACGAATAACTTAAAATCGTATGTTTTCTAGTATGTATCTTTGTTGAATTACATTACAAAATAAAATGAATAGTTACATATTTGTCACAGCAATTTACGTTTAGTAATATATACAATAGGTTTAATGAGTAGAAAAAGTAAAGATGCATCTAAACTGCCTAATTAGGGATAGTTTCCCCGTTTTAAGACGGTAAATTAATTTTTTACAATCTGTTATTTTTATTATAAATATTATCCACTTCAAAAATTTATTTGTTTGTTTTTTGTTAGTTTTCCCATTTTTATATAAAAAAGAGATTAAATTAATACACAATGGAAGAATAAAATACACACCGTTATAGATTTGAATAAAATTGTATAGTAATCAATTAGGCAAAGTTTTATTCATACCATATGCCCTTGAGGTATTTTATTACGAAAATGGCGCTATTTATCCATAATAATAATAATATCAAAATGCAGACTTTATCAAAGTTAAAACACACGTGTTGAACTATTCACAAATGAGATTTATGTTTGTACAATATTATTATTAGTACAGCCTACAAAAGAAATATGCTCACGTGTGCTCTATCCTGTGAACTGATTTATTTTATTCTAGGTATTTCTTATTTCCCTTCCCTTTCTTATATGGGACAGTACAAGCAAGAAAACTCTTCGTCTCAAATGTAGTGTCCCGCGCACCATAGAAAGGATAAGACTAGGTAGGACCAGAAACCTGGGCGAGTGTAGCGTAGCGTAGTGGACGGCGCGTTCTCGGGCCTACCATACCTGAGGTCCCGGGTTCGACTCCTCGTGAGGGCGACATGAAACATTGGTTTGAAATATAGTTTAACACTGCAGTATTTCATTGTTCTTTGAAACGTAAGACTGATCAGTTTACCTTACCAAAATACGCTGCATTTGATACACGAATGTAATTCCCTAGGCACTGTCGGTGCGGGTAGGGTAATGAAGACTGGTAATCGGAGCAATTTAGAGATTTAATTAGTAATGGGAACGAACCGAACCTCGCGCCCCCTTCGACTTCCGACATTGACACACATAACACACATAACACAACGCACAACGCTTTCTGCCCCCTGTCGTCCGCGTCCGGTGTCCGGCCTTCCCGGCTGGCGGTGGCGGCGCGGAGCTAGAACCTCCGGCGTAACTCGAGTAGTCGCAGTCGGCTTAATTATTTCTCCAACTATCTCACCCGGCGGTCGCGTCCCGCTGTAGGCGTCTCTTTCTCTCCGGCTTCGGAGGAAAGGAGAAGCGAGTTTTTAATATCTTCTATACATCGCCGATGCGTAAAAAGTCGAAACGGTCGAGTATTCCGAAGCTACTGTTGCCTCTCGCGAGTGTGTGTGCCGACTGCCGACGTGCCGACACTGCCGCACGCACACGACGGACGGCCCGCGCGTGTATTGCGCATCTACACATCTACAGCGACCATCTGTCGTAGCGCGGAGAGAGCGCTCGCGGTGGTGTGAGTGGACTAGTGTCGGTGCGGCGTAATATCGCGAGGTATCGCCTCTCTGTAGTGGTGCGCGTACGGATAGTCTGTCAGCTCGGCGTCGCGCCTGTGTGCGGTACGTAGGCAGTCGCGGCTGGCGCTCGGCCGCTCCGTCAGTCGAGAATCGCTAGCCGAGTAGTGTCCGCGTGCCGCGGCAGGTCACCCCGATCTCCGCGTGTGAAGTGTATATATTATTGTTTTCCTCGGAGGATCGAGCGCGATACGCTACGACACATTTCAATTATCCGCGATTCTACGAAGGAGGTCACGGGTCGCCGTCGACGCGCGGTGTCAATTTGAATAATTTAGGTGAATATTTTAATCCGGTCGAGTTTGTTTACGATCGGCGTCGACAGTGCCGACAGTGCCGACAGTTTCGCGCCGGGTCGAGAGGATGGTCGCCGGGGAGGGACAGTAACCCTGGAGTCCGCCGAGATGTGCCCGGAGCCTCCGCAGGCCTCCTCCGGCTGCAGCGCCCCCTGGCCGACAGGGCCCCTCAGAACCTGGAGCCCCTCTCCCCACCAGGACAACACGCCGTGCTAGAGCCGTTCCCTATTCCGTTGTTGCTGTGATATTGTGCTGTGATCCACTCGGTCGGGTTTCCTTTCCCCGTGGAGCTAAATGTAACGCGAGAGGTGTCGAATAGCCGAGAAAGTATTTATTTTGATAATCGTCGAGATCCGAGAGGGCGTAAGAAAAAGTATCTAAATATTTTTTATAACGTATTCAATCGCAAGTAGTCGGTAATTTTGCGGAGGACGAAACGATTGTTGCCTTAGAGAACGAGTCGAGATTTCCTCTCGCGGAGCGGTGCTACTCGTCAGGTGCTAGACGCTAGACTGGGAACTCCGTTTACTCGGCGAGCTGCGGAGGACTGCGAAGAAAGTTCCGCGCACGGAGACACCTCGCCTCCGCTGGACGGCTCCTCTCGCCGGAGCCGAACCCGGTTACGGAAAGTCGGAACTTTCCCCGGACCTAGCGTCGGAAATTATACCGAATATGAAAGCCGGAAGGATGGCGAACGCAGAATAGAGGCGACCGGGTTGCAGATTCTGCGTGCCGGTACAAATTACGCCGCAAGTTGTAAAGCGGGAGAATTCTATATAATTTATAAAACACACCTGAAATAAATATTATTCTATATACCTAATTACCTATACAATTTATCGAGCAACTTATTTTTCATAAAATATTTACAAAATTATCGATTTGGAAAAATGTTGATCAGTGTCAAATTAAGTACAAAAATTCGTTGCCAAAATTAAGCTACGCTTTTATTCGATTTTCGAATATAAACAGATTGATAATACCTACGGTGCAACGCAGTCAGTGGGCGAGTATCGAAAAAGGTTCGCCGATTGTGACTGCTGCTTTGACAGCGTTTGACGAGCTTAGCGTAATGTGATATAACTCGGGATAGATAGTGTATACGAGCGGACAGTGGGAATCTGTGTGCCGCCGGTGCGTACGTGTACGGTGCGGTGACCAGTGTGCAGTGTGGAGTGTCCCGCGGCCATCATGAAGGAGGAGGACTGCCGCCAGTGCGGCTGCTACCCCCGCCAGCGCTGCTCGGGGGTGGCGGACTTCAGTATCGCGGGGCTCATGGGTAGTCGGCCCCGCCACCGCCCGCAGCCGCCCGCCCCTGCGCCGCTGCCCCCAAACCTGTGGATGACCAACGAAGCGCTGCTTCTCTCCACATACTTTTTCAAACTAGGTTTGTTTAATTCTTTAAGGGAGATAGCAAATCCAAAATACGTTTCTTTCGTCAAAAATCATTTTGCAAACTAGATAGGTACACCGTTATTGAAAATTAAAGGCCTAAGAAACTAATGGCTCCTTTGTCAGCTCCTCGAATGCATGCCGTACTTTTTGCCCCGAACTCTAGACCTCACTACGTCAATTTTGATTCATTCGATAGTTCTTCGAAAGGACGTCAGTGTGAACGTGGTGTTCAAAGCTAAACTGAAATGAACGATAGCGGGCACAAATCGTCGTCCATCTTTCAAAAAGGCGCATATCGAATTTGGTAATTTTTTAGACGATTTTTTAAGAATTTGTTTGGAAAGTTTTCGCCTTTAAAAATAATCTTACAGTATTTTCCTGGGTTTTTTAAATTATTTTAAGACAGTGTTGATGCCCATTTATTTCAAAACTCATAACTTAATTTTTATTGAAACATTCATAACTCAATATCGACAAAAAAAAACGAGATTCGCCTTTTTGAAAGACGGACGACGATATGTCGGGATCCGTACATTTCGTATAACCGACTAAATCATGAAAGGATTTCTGCGTTGGTTTCGACATATAGAGCGAATGGACAACGAAAGAACGTCTAAAAATATTTACCATGCCAATGTTGATAGATTCAGAAAAAGAGGAAGACATGACATGACTAAATCCAAGAAATACTGAAAGTCGGACATGTCATGTTGGTATAATCAGCGCGCTTGTATTAGATGTATGCATGTTGAGAAAGCGCAGTCTGTATGCAAATACAGAGTGATATGGCGTTATATCCTCTCTGGCTACCTCTATGGGGAAACGGCGTAATGGTTTGTTGTGTTTGATTTAACTTACCAAGCCAAAAACACGAGGGACGGATAATTCGTAATTAATAATTGACGCTCTATCCTTATCGTTTTATTGTCTCGTAACCTTTTGTTCCGACTTGCGAATTGCAAAGGGATCTTCGGTACGGATTACAGGTACCTACGATCTAATCTATAGTACATAATATATGGTAGATACTCGACACTCGACATTATAACCTAGACACGCCTTTAAACTCGAAACCTCGCCAACGAGTAGCGGAGCTTTAGCATATAAATAAATGTTTCTGCACGTTCATTAGAGTCGTCAATAAGTACATTATCTAAATCAAGGACAGCTTACAACAACCTGTACAGATCCGTTTACATGGCAAAGGTGGCACAATTTAAATGCCTCAATCAGTTCGGAACCCCCACCGGTGGGTGGTCTGTAACTATAGCCTACGTCTAATGGTCTAGTATCTACATACCGGCAATCTCTGAACTCTCGTCTGTGCTCTGTGCTGTACGAATGGAGCGCGTCTTTGTCCCGTGAAAATAATCATCGTAAATTTTTATTCATTGTCCAAATAATGTTCGGAAGATTAAGTCCCGCCGCAGCTCTTAACAGACCTGTAAAATGGCCGTAAAACCGAAACCCCTAACGACTTTCCACGTCGAAAATGTGTCGAGTCATTACTTTGAACGAGATTTCTAAATATTAACACGTCATTTGGATGTCACTCTTGTAGGTCTTGTGTTTTATTCGTTTCATTCAATTCGTGGTAATTCTGTTTTTCCATTAAATTACTCGATTAATTCCATAAATATAGACAAAATTCGAAGGTAGGTAAGGAATGTATTGGGAACACGCGTTTACTTAGGTTCACTTAACTGCTATAATCTGCAACTGGCCCTAAATGAAAGGTATTTATTCAAAATTATGTTTTTACACTACAATAATTCATAGTTGATGAATAATCTTGCCTTCGTGTGAAGAATAATCGAAATACGCCGGGATTGGTGATTAAATGCTGTTTGGTCAATTCAATGCCTTTCAGGCATTGTACACTGATAAACGGTGGGATTTAGTGGACTGTATTGAGATTGTAACTTTTATTTTAAAGTTCTTCCGATTGTTTCTTATATGGAGCACTTCACTATTGCTGCAGCCCGGATACCGGTATCGTGTAGATGATGATGAACGGTATAATTTAGGCTGTTTATACAACACTCACTTCACTTTGTACGAAATATGCTGACGCAGGAAATGATAAATATTTATCAGAGTGACAACTTTTCACATGTGACTTTCTCACAGGACGGTAGAAGCACAAGAGTTTGGAATAGGAAGGATTTGGATAGGAACGGGATATTTACAATCTTATATGAGTTTCCAGTATAGAAAATGTAAATTCAGTACGTAACAAATGCAATACTAAATATCTCGCCGCCAAATGAGCGGCTAGGCTGTTTATCAAATGGCGGCATTCAACTGAATAGCTAGGCCGTTCGTCAAATGAGCGTTTAATGAAATGGTTGAATTCGTCAAATTAATATTAATGTTCCTAACTCAACCTAACCTCACCCAACCTATCCTAACATAACCGGCGGCTTTTGGCTCGGCCGTTTGCAAACTGCTAGCTTACAATCAGCCAACTCGTTAAACGTTAAGTTATCTTAATTCATTCAACGAACGGCCTTGCCATTCAGGTGAATGCCGGTAATTTATGAACAACTCAGTTGAGTGGCTGATTTAACTATTTGGTGATGACATATACACCATGAGGCGGTTAGTTAGGGAATGATTATAAAAAAGGCAACCAAATTGGAATATTTTTGTACCTTAATCAAAACAGAAAATGACTTATGTTCATGTAGATAATTAATCAAATTTCAAAACGAAATTTAACATGATTCAATGTAAGTATACTTAAACTGAACGGAACTATTATCTACTTTCTTAGGGTTGGTCAATAATTTACAGATAATATTCCTACAATAATCGCAGAGTGATTTTTCAAAAAGTCCTCAATCAAAATTTATGAATATTAAAGAAAGAAAGCCATTGAAATTACAATTAAAAGCTACGTAACTAGCAATAAACTTTGTTCACTAACTGTTTCTAATTCCGATACTGCGAGGCTAAAGAGAGACTAAAATTTCACATATTTTCTCAAAATGCCTTATTTTAATAATAATTTTTATTATGCCAAATAATTAAAGTGTATTTAGATATAATTTTTTGCAACCGAGCGAAAACATTTTTGAGAAGGGAATATGTAAGTTTAAGTGGCCACTTTACACACTGTGTACCATTCACCATGCTGCCTATGTCTAACCATCCACATTTTCTAAACTCCTACATCTGTTGACTTAAGTGCAGTAAAAATGCTGAAACCTTTATAATGTGGGTGAGATTCCTCCCTAGGGAGTTATTTAAATCTTTAATTGTTGCAATAGTGTATTTAATTGATCTGAATGCATGACTGAAGTCTAAAATTACTTTGACATGTCGTAATTGATTTACTTGATCTGACGAAAACGAACCAAACACAAACAACTCCAAATAATATTTTGTTAGTAAATATTAAACTAAGCCAATCTTTTTTATTTTTATGTATCGTATTATCAGCGCTAAGAATGGCGCTATATATATTTTTTTCAATTTTTATATTTTATTCAATTATCAGCGCTATGATTTTTAAAGTTTTGTATTGGTGAAATTACTCCGCATGTGAGACGTCAGGGGTTCTCTTCCGCTTTTAAAAAAAAAAAATATATGGGAGTTGCATTTTTTTTTACCTTGCTTATATACTCGTAATACACAAGGTTTAAATTTTAAAAACAGGATTTTTCGCTATTATATTACATTATTTTAGCTAAACTGTTGGAATCAGGAAGGATATTCTAATGTGGCTTCTCTTCCGCTTATTCTCGGTCAGTTCTTCCGATTGGTCCGTTGACGGTAAGTAAACCGGATATCTTTCACAGCTCTCTTATCGTTGATACATATGAACTAGTGACGTCATTTAAAGTAGTTCATTTTTCTTATTTTTTTTCGTACATTTTCAAGAAACTTTTCTGCACAATTTGATGCTCTAATTTTCCCGTAGGGCTGAAGTTCCTCGTGGATATAGAATGTAGGTCCCAGCGCCTTACTGGGCGGAAGGCAGTCACCGAGCACCTACCGACTGCCTACATTAGCCGCGAGAGCAGAGCTTCAGAGCACGTAGGCCCCGGTTATAGGAAATAATCCAAACATCGCATCGGGCGAACAAAGCCCCGCTGTACGGAACTAGGCATAACGGTTCATTACAGGGCCCATTTCTTTCACGAATATTCCATTTAGATTTAGACAATCCTTCGCTCGGCTTCCATTACATACGTTGCTACAAGTGGAGACCGTAATTACATATTGTCCGATGTTCGTGTGGAATCGGTAGAGAAATCGTGAATAGCTCACTGATTTGGGTTCCAATTCGACAACTATAACGTTCTTTTCCCAATATAAAACATCGGGACATATTTAAACTGCCTTTGTTTTCAAGTTATGCTGCATACCACACACCTATGGTCCTCTGATCGTCCCACGTTCAATATCTTAGTAAACCTGGGTGTAAAATGAGCCCTTCTTTTTACTTAACTTCAATCAAAATAAATATAACCGCACGTGCCATTGTTTGGTAAATATGTAATTGCTTATTTATTTATTTTTCACTTTATAAACAATGAAATGTTTTTTTCCTGTATTTAGATAAAATCATTTTTTGTTAACAAATTACAACAGGGATGGAAAGACCTTAGGACCTTAAAGAAGGGAATATGGAAGTCTAGGCATTTACAGGACTTATGACCTGTGCTTGGCTGGTTTAAGTGGCCACTTTACACACACATGTATTAGTAAGAATTTGTAAAAAGAGATTTTATACATATGACTATGATTTTTATACATAGGAAACAAAAATCAAGAATTTAAGATTTTTGATATTTCTAATTTACCTAAAGTATAATAAATCGCATATTATAGTAAAATGTATAACACAGCTGTGTAATATCTAAAAATATATTGTTCTTGTATTATTTCATAATTTTGTAAAGAATACAGTTATTGTTATTTTATTTTATGAACATGAACGGCAAATCTGCCTTTTATAAAAATTTATAATACTAACATATTTAGCTTAATATATTTAATTTTTTTTTAAATATAAATTTCCTTTTACCCAAGATTTATAAAAAAATTATACAATATATTCAGTAGAAAGTTTTAACAATTTAAGAATAAGTAAAAAAACAAATTAAATGTTTTTTTTTTAAAGTAATATAACAAAAAAAAAATCGTAAGTACTGTTTGATACAGCTGTGTGAACAAAAAAAATATATTATGAAATAAATAAATCAATATTATTACTATTTACCATCTTTGAAAAAGTTGAAAAGGTATGTTTAATGTATTTATATTCATGTCTATAAAAGGCATTTGTGCCGTGTACACTAATAAAAAAATCATTTTAAAGAATAGTTGCGGCCCAGGTAGAACTTACACAATTAATAAAATTATTAATTTAAGCACTACGAATATTTTACTCTTTGCTTACCTACTATGAACTGCGTTCGTACGATCGAAGTAATCCGCACTTCGCGAGAGAAACATCTCGAATTAACCCGCACTCTATATTCGCGTTAACCCGCGCGCGCGCTGAAAATATTTGAAAAAGTGTGAATTAACCCGCGCGTCGAAACGTTCAAATTAATACGCGCGCGCTGGATCTTCTCTACCTGCGCAAATAAATGCAGGCAGGTCGAATAAGCATTTTGATATTTGGAAAGAAATCAACGCACGTGATAAGTATTATTATAATTTATTGCATGTTATCGTCAAGCGTGCGGCCTTGCATTGTTATTAATTTACGAATTGAAAAATATTTCGCAGATTACCTAATCCCGAAGGTTTTATTTTGTTTTATCCGGCCTACCTAATATTTGCACGTACCTTTGATTACTCTCTCCAGTATTGTTTTAAAACCTTGAATATTTATTTTCTCTTGATATTGTATTTGGCATTCGATCCTATCTACATCTACCTTGATTGTTAATCTACCTTGGTTAATCTCGTCGATATCTACCCGCATATTTTATGAAAATAAATTTTGTTGTTTGAACGAATGGCAATATCATATCACTAAATACTAAATTAAGCTAGGTACCTATCTGCCTTTATAAAGTGTGTATCTTCTGTCTTAAATGTTGATGCCTACCTAGGTAATTATGAAAATATATTTGATTCCCCATTCCATTGATTGAAAATCACGGAACTTTTTTTTTTATCAATGTCAACATAAACATGATCACAATACCAGAAAAAAATCCCATTTTAAAAAAGGCCAAGTCACAAAATTCAATTTTATATAAGGCAGCAAAAAAAGTTACACAGAAAAAAAACATTTAAGAAGAAATAAAAAACAATTTCAATCAAAAAGTTTTTCATTATAAAATTCATTTCATTCATAAGTAAAATAAATATAAAACATAAAATAAATGTGAACAACTCTATTTTTGACCACTTTTTTTTCTACCGACCGGTTTCAAAGCTACACAGGCTTCTTTATCATGGTATAATTGACTCGAGGTTTACGAGGTGTATCTTTGAAAACGTTCGGTAGAAAAAATTGAAAACAGGTAGTCAAAAATAGAGTTGTTCACGTTTATTTTATGTTTTATATTTATTTTATTTATAATAAAAGAAAATAAATTTTATAATGAATAACCACAAAGTCCTTACGACTTATTACTGTTTCGATATATTCTAAGTCCTTATCCAGACTTCCACATCGCGCCTCTAGCTGCATTCGCTCTAAGCTAAAAATGGGACAATGCATCAACGAATTAGGGACACTTGGGGTGTCTCGTCATCACATGGACAGCTATTGATTTTAGAGAGCTTAAATCGGTGAAGATAGCTTATAAAACATCCGAGGCCGGTGAGGATTTGAGTCGGTTCGTAGCCAACTTGCTGCGTTTTCCTGAAATCAAAGGCATGAAAGATTGTTGGAAAAATATTAAATACTAATGAAAAATGTAAGGTTGAGATAGCATTATCGGCAAAATAAAGAAAAGAGTCCTGCGTCGGTTTGGACATGTACCTTAAGCAAAAAAAAACGGCAAAAAAAGTTTACGATGCGAATGTTGATGGATGCAGAAATCGAGGAAGACCGAAAAATACATGGGATTACCAAATCCAACAAATAGTTGAAGATGGACACGTCAAAAGTTAGGATATTCCTTGCGCCCTCATAAGACAATGTATGTATGTTGAGGAAGCGAGGTCTACTTGCAAAAACAGAGTGATGTAGCGTTATTTCCTCTCCGTCTACGGTGTGATGGTTTGTTTGTTTGTTCATACAGGAAATAATACCAATTGCTCTCTCTTGTATATATTTTCAATAATAATTTTACGGTCCTGCTGCTAATTCCCATAGTATGAAGTGTCTAGTTGTGCCCCCTTCCTCCGGCCGAGTATGACGCAGTAGGAAATCGCGTGGGGGGATGTTCACCCCCCGCCCCTACCCACACTACGACCACTGAAAACACCATGAACCGATAGATAGATCTAGAAAGGGCCCACAGTTCTCGTGGAAATTCAACCTTCTAAGTGGCCTCCCTTACAATGCAACGTATTAAAGCTCATAATAATTTAACAGCCTGCCAGAATACTGAATACGCAAGTAATGTAATTATCAAAGCAAATAAATGTACCTAAACATAAAGTATTTACAATTTGGTACCTACCTATCGCATAAAATACAAAAAAAGCCACTGAAATAATTATATAGTGTGAAATTGAATAAACATATAAACCTTTCTGCAAAATGACGAAATGCAAAAATCATTCTTGAAAATGCCTGGCGAATCCACAATGTGATAAAATGATCGCTTTAAACTAGCTAATTGCAGGCCATTAGACTTTTATGATTTTATAAAATTACTCTTTTTAAAAAAAAAGTAAATCCAATGAAAGTCCTAATACATTGGCATTAATGAATTATAATACCTTAGAGTAATAACACGTCACTGACTAGAGTCGCCCATTTAGAGAAAAAAACATTATATGATTATTAACTACGAACTTGGCTACATATTACAGCAATATTTGGGTCGAGAATTGCAAGCGAACACCGAAACCGTCCGTTACACATTTGTTTTTAAACTAAAACCAAACCAAAAATTTGAAACGCTTTTGCTCCATGCAGTAGATAAAAACAACAATGGATAAATTTAACCTAAACAATCCTTGAATATGTTCAAATGTTAAATAGGTATAGTCATGGCATGATCTAGGCAAACGTGGCAAATGGGTCATCTTAAGGCTATAGTCTGGTAAAACGCACGCAAAATGAGGAAATCATACGATTTTGCCATTTTTAAACGATTGTTTTTTTAAAGGTATTTCTGTTAAAATATACTCGTACTTCAAAGTTTTATGTAACTCAAATAAAATTACATTTAGACCGGCAGATTACGCCATTTCAAATTTAGACTAAACTTAGGTATCCGAGATCTCAATAAAGACTAAGTATCGTTGCGGTTATCGTCGCGGATTCAAAAACCCTTACAGGTAAAACCAATAAACCAAGGAGTTTAATAGATTATGATTAATTTCAAAATTGTAAACATCAATTAGGTATAGTAAAGAGGAAATCATAATTTCGTTCATGCATTACCTAAAGAGTTATCAATAAATCAATCGGTATCAATTTCATTTGATAATTAAGTTTTCCAATATCGGTTTAATCGTTTATATATTTTCGTGTAGGCTATCTTGTGAATATCAGAGCATGCCAAACGTCATGACAATTTCTGAACCACCATTGAAACTATTACTCACATGACAATCTATGTACTCGAACAGCATTTTCCGCAGTGCAAAAACATCGATTGGCACAAAGCAGGTGAAAAAAAAAATGGAAGTATGTAAATATCAGGCGCGTGCGGTGAATATTATCAGTGGGGATGCTGACAAAAAAAATCATGTTATTATTTTAGTGTGCATGATAGTAGATATAGGTAGCTATCTTATTAAAATCAATATAGCATACAATCACTTTTGTAAAGTGCGTTTAAGGTATAATATTGGTGCCATATAAGTTTTCCATTATGATAATAATAATGAATAGTTGAACGTAAATAAATCAACGGAGCGCATGAGCAGGCACGTCTAGCGGTGAAGTTGAAACCATTGTAAACAAATTTGGCCGAAATTTAAGAACATAAATCTTTATGCCATATGTTACAAGAGTCGTTTTTTCGTCTTTGTGCATGCTTCTATCCTCAGTTATGTGAACTCCCAAGTATTTAAAGCTATCAACTTTCTCAATCCTCTATCCATTATTATAGAGAGGCTGATCAGGGTGAGGACAGGATTTGTTGCACATAATCTGAGTTTTTTTGTATTAATATTAAGACCCAGACGAGTTGAGTTTTCCTGCAGTTTGTCAACAATTTCCTGAAAATCACCGACAGACTTTTCAAAAAGAACTTCATCGTCTGCATACTCCAAGTCGCACAACTTTAGAGGGGAATTCACTTCTATGCCTCAATCAGGTGGTATTGATTTGCATAAGAAAAAATCCATCAGTATAATGAATAAGAACGGTGCAAGGACGCAGCCTTGCCTCACTCCAGTGGAGACCCCGAACCAATCAGCAAATGAGCTGACAATTGCTATCTATGTGGAGCGCTTTTATAACAGCAATAATCTTGGGGGGAATACCATACGCATGTAGATTTTTTTCTCATTCTTATTTCAGCTTTCAACATTTTTGAAAATACAGATGGTCCTTTCTGCCATCTGCATACTGCACTACTGAAATATTGTTTGAATTTGTAAATCGCATGCGCTAAAACATTTTCCGCGATAATTTTAGGAATATTTGTAGATTTTTTTTTCATATTTATATTTTTTTATAATAAAGAACATATTATTATTTTCAAATATTCAAGGGGGGCACCGCACCCACAGTATTATTACGGGAGGAACGCGAATCAAATATTTATTAGAATTCCGTAAATGTAACATTTGGCTCTATTAACTCGTTATAAATCGTCTACTATTTCATCGTTCATCTTTTATCTACCCTACTTTATTGAAATAAAAAAATTATAATCATTTTCCCAGACAGCGTATCTTTAGTCTGTATTACATACGACACACACGTATGTACATGCCATCTCTTATCTCCATCTCCGCACTAACTCAGTAAGAACTCCGATCGGATTTAACGAAGCCGCCTTTCCCATATTATTACTTTCTCTACCTGTACCTACCGCTGTTCCGTACTTGTGTAGGAGTATTCGTCCCAAATGACAAATAATAGCGTTGTAAAATATTATCCGCTCGCTTTCCTTCGGCATAAACACTTACTTATAATGCCTAAAGGAAAAATTCCGAGTCATGCGAGTGAGATTGTGCCAAGTAAATACCTTCTGCGCCGAACTTGCGATACAGTAGATAAAAATTATATGCAAAACCTTAATAGCTACCTCTAATTATTTATTTTTCAATTTATCTAAAATTGTGTAATTTATTATGTCAAATAAATGACAAGTGATACTTAAATCTCACATTTTGTATAACCAGACATCAGGTTCGTCGCTTCAGCGACATCTTTGAGACTGATAAAATTTCATCTATACATAATCAATAAGGATAGAGAATTCGAAACAAATAATAGTAAATAGAAATTATTTTTTTCTGTCTTAAGAACCTTTTTACAAAAAGAAACTGGGTAAAATACGCGAATTTATTTATAATGTTATTTCAACAAGTTTTTTGAGTATCATTCGTATTTTATTTTTATAATAAATGACAATAAACTTCTACCCATAATTTTCACTCAACAAACTTGAATGTTTTAAAATTGGTGAAATATTTCTCAAAAAACTCTATTTTGATCTTACTTATTTCGGAAAACATTTAAGACCATACTAAACAATGGTCAATTGCTTAAAAAACGTTAACTAACTTTAAAAATATTCCAGAGTATTTAGAAAGGGTTTCGTGTTTTTAATTTACCCAATATGATTATTTTTTATTTATGGGTACATATTTATTACAGAAATTTACATTTAGTTATACATACAGTAGGTTAATTAAGTAATAAAAGTATATATACATTTTTAAAAATAGTTTTCCCAATTAAAAAGATAATTATAAATTTCCTTCAAAAGTTCTCGCTTTTATGTCAACTAATTACTCGATGTTACGTTAAAAATGTAAGTAAAATAAATACTCCTGTTTAATTGAAATTACGCATTCAAATTAGATTACCTTTATTGATAATCAGCAATGAATCGTAGTCTCGTTAACTTAATTTTGATGCTTCGTGGTTAAGTATAGGTACTTAATATTTTGCACAATATATTAACCTACATTATTCTTTTAAAACAAGAAGTGCTTTCCGTATTATTTTTATTTGTAAAGTGTATATTTATTTATATAATATGTGTATATTTATTATTAGTATATCTGCAAAATAAAATATGTGCGATCTTTGATGATGCGTAAATAATTATCCTCAAAATGTTTACAATTTTTTCATTTACATTTGGTACATTTTTTTATTACATAATATATCACTTTATTCATGAAAACAAACAAAAAAAGTTTATGTTTGTAAACCTTAAAATCTGCAGACTCTTTAGACAGCCATTTTGTTTTCATTGTCCAGGCCTTTACTCTAGGTAATCTGATTGTCAATAAAGTAGACTCGAGAACTTAAAATATTACACTATAAATAAAATATGTCACTAACTTTTGTATACACACATTCATTTCAAAGAGATCTGATTTTACTGGTCATTTATATAAAGGTTCATCTGTATCTACAACATTATTCTCTGAATAATAATTGTCGTATGTAGGTACAAATACAATATATCAAATAAAAAAATAAAAATTAAAGCTTTGTATGAAACTATTGTTTTTAATATTATTGATAAACAAGGCTTATGTTTCTAAAAAGGAATCTTAATAATGAGGAAGTTTTATGTCAAAATGTCCAAAAAAAATTTTTTTTATTTATCGTATTATCCACGCTATGATTTTTTAAAGTTTTGTTTTTCTGGAATCACTCCGCGTGTGACGTCTTAAGTTCTCTTCCGCTTCTTCTCGGTCAGTTCGGCCGATTGGTCCATTGACGGTAAGAAAACCTATCTTTTACAATTGTCTAATCATCGGTTGATTCATATGAACTAGTGGCGTCGTTAAAAGTAGTTAGTTTTTATTAAAATATTTTTTCGTACATTTTCAAGGAACTTTGCCGTCTAATTTAATACTCTTATTTTTACCGCGCGTAAGAATTTTATTTATCCAATTTCCCGTAGGGCTAAAGTTCCTCATTAATAATAATACAACGTGTTTTTTCTGTCTACCTTATATGTACTTCTACCTACATGCATGTTTTTATCTCATTCCCATTTATAAGCCTTTCATTACTTGCGCACACCACCGATTAGTCGGTATAATATTATGAGTATGGACATTGTGTTCTCCTTTCTCTTGTTCCTGGCGATGATGCTGTATAGTGTTGTATAGTGCAGATCTGGTTGGGTATTAGTAATACGATGACATAATATGTAATAGGTCAACTCGAATGGTTTTACGTTACTATTTCTAACATCGTACCAAATTAAATTTATTCGCTGGCAATCGAAAAAACCTCGTCATGACATGCTCACTGTAAAGCAACAAATAAAATAGAATGTAGCCATTTTTATACGCAAAATAATGAATATAATCAAATTCAACCAACAATGTCTTACATATGAAACTAGGGATAAAAAAAAGATAAGATTACCAATGATGAGAAAAACAGTCTCAAAACTCATTGTACAAACGGATTGAAGCTGTACAATGAGTTACCCGAAGAAATAAAAGAAATAGATCATCATCATTCCTTTCCGCACCTAATGGTGCATAGGGCACTGCATTGGTATACCAATCGCAGCGTATCTTGTTTTTTTTTTACATGAGGGTAAGATGATCAGTCTTACGCTTCAGGTACCATCTTGCCTTCATGCAACAAAAATGATCAAGATACTCTGCGATTGGTGTACCAATGCAGTGCCCTATACACCATTAGGTGCGGAAAAGGAATTATGATATGACTGGACTTACTCATTACATGGGTATTTTATGCGAACGCTTTTTTATTTATGAAAATTTTAATTCCAAATGATATTCAAATTTTTCAAATTTATTTAGTTAGCAACCATTTGCTTTTTTTGATATTTAACTTTCTTAAATTTTATTCGTTCCGAAAAATTATTTAAATGTGCTAATATGTCTCCTTGCTCATACTGATCATCGTGGTTTCGGATGTGACAGGGTTTAAAGAACACGCTGTATAATACAAGAAAATTAAAATAAAACATAATAATAAATATTTACATGCAGTAAGAATTATCAGAGGTAAAAGAAGAACTTTAAACTAAATTTCACCTTCCCCGTACCTCCCCAAGTAGTAATATTGTATTATGTTGTGATTACAAACCTCAGTGGCCGCTCAACGCCCAGCGTTTTTACCGTATTAGCTACTCCCAATAAACGTTTTCCTTAAATCAATCACGGCTGTAGTTAAATTGCATCGAATAATAAAATGATTATTCATGATTCACACGGCTCTCGCTTCCGCCAGCACCGCCATCATCATGACTCATCATTCTACTCCTTTACGATAAAGTTTTTCTTACTTCTTCACCCTTGTACCACCACTCATTCCTCTTCTCTACCTACATTTTTTCACTCAAATAACATAATGAGCATTTAAAACACCCATGTTTATATTAAGTTTTTGCGAATTTGTTTGCTACACTCGCTCAATGTTATATTTCTATCAAAGCAAAATACTCTTATATATATTTTGTAATGTCCGTTGGCTTTGTTTATTTTTCTGTGATTATTACATTTGAATTATGCAGCGCTTGTTATCATTATTTACGGGTAATTACACCTTTATAAAAATAGTGACATTATGCGAATGTTTTTGCTTTTAAATTGTGTCATTTGTATTATTTTTTTAGATATTTCATCATTCTTATTGACAGTCTAAGCCGAGAATTCCTACTTACAAATAAACATAATGTTTTACATGAGCAATTAGTTTATTATGTGCAGTATTCTAGGGTTCAATCTAAATGCGAAACTTTCACAGCGACTTGACTGACAGCGACAAAAAGCGACAACACCTTTTAGACCGATCTCCAATTTAAATCACAGGTTGTGATCTTACCCCTAGTACAAATGTTAAACTACTGGGTGTTCATTTAGATTCAGATCTTTCTCTTCATTCTCAGGTCAATAAAACGGTAAGTGCTGGTTTCTTCCATCTCCGAGAGATCAAATCCGCGCGGAGAAATATTCCTATAGATGCAACTAAAGCTCTTGTAAATGCTTATGTCGTTTCGCGTCTAGATTACCGTAATGGAATATACGCAAATCTCCCAAAATATCAAACTAATAAACTTCAATCTGTTTTCAATGCAGCAGCAAAGCTTATTATGGGAGTAAAAAAATATTCTCACATCTCACAACATCTTCGAGATTTACACTGGTTAAAAAGCCCAGAGATAATAAAATACAAGCTTTGCTGGACGGTATTTAAATCCTTTTATGAAATGGCTCAAAAATACCTATCGGACCTTTGTATTAGGGAAAATACGTGTCAAAGAAAATCTACTCTTTGGTCAGCATTTCATTCAGGAAGAGGAAAACTTGTCGAAATCCAGCGCTCCCCAAACACTAGATTTGGAGATCGTGCTTTTGCCGCTGCCGGCCCCTCTACCTGGAACCAATTGCCTTCAAACGAATCATCGACAGTCCCAGTCAGTTCAGATCCCAACTAAAATCCCACTTCTTTAGACTATCATACCCTCAATTTTAAATCTGTAAATATAATATATCACTTTAGTGTAGTTAGAATGTAAGTTTAGATATACAATTGTAAAGCGCCCTTGAGGTGTTTTTTTACAAAAATGGCGCTAAATAAATCAGCCAAATATTATTATTAATATTATTATTTCACATAAGGCAAATGCTGAGAAGTTCCTGACTGGCCCACTTTAGAATATCCTTCCAGATTACAACAGTTTAGCAAAAATAAAGTAATATAATATCAGAAAAATCATATTTTTGAAATATAAATCTTGTATATTATAAGCAAGGTTAAAAATAATGCAAGTATTGGAACCTTTTTCCTTTCTTTTGTACGAAATTAACCCTTTTTACACCATTTAAAAAATATTAAATGGTGAGATTAAATTATAATAATTAAGTCTGAATGTTAAAAAAAATCGTACAAGATTTTTGGGAATAAGCAGGATTTAAATACCAATTTTGAAAAGACCAATGTTACTAAATACTTGGGACTATTTATTGACTCCGAACATTCATAGAGTTGCCAATTTGAACATGTAAAATCAAAAATAGCACCCGTAACTGGCGTATTGCATAGACTTCGTGGCTTGCTTCCTCATCTCGTTTTGTTTGCCGTCTACTACGCTATGATACATTCCCACTTATCCTATCTATCATGTATATGGAGCTTCGCCAGCAAAAATCAGATCTCGGAGAAACGAGTTCTTCAGAACAGAGCTCTGAGAAACATTCTTGGGCTGAAATGGGATTCCCATGTCGAGGATATCTACCGAGAGACAAAAATACTTCCTTCCAAGGTAATGCCACTGCATGACATCACCAAGCCTATTTGAAATATCATAAACTTTTCTGCTCACACAAATTTAAAATACATATTTAACCATAATATTCACAACCACAATAAACGAAACTCAAAAAATGTATCTAAATTTTGCTCAACGAAGATCAGCAATAAGTCTCTGGAAAATATTGGTCATTCCTAATTTGATAAACTGCCTGATGAATTAAAAAACTAAGAGTCGAATAGCAAATCTAAAAGGGTCGCAATTTAATTATATATACTTAAATCTTTTTGATAGTTATAGTTATTGGTGTTATTTAAATAGATGGTGTATAATACTGTGTTTTTTGTTTCTTATATAATGTTTTCTTACTGTTTTGGATTGTATTAACTGATATTACGTATTGTCACAAAAATGTTTTTTTTTTATGTACGTTCCCGAAGGAGTTTTTTTATAATAATTCCTGGAAGAGTAATATCTTGTTCATGTATTATATGTTTAATTAATAATAAATAAAAAACTGAACTATAGAGGTCTGTTGCCTTTTCTTAATTCCTTGATTAAAAAAATAATAAAACAATTTTTTATTGATATTTTTCTCTTCTGAATAACTAGGTTTCGTCGGATAATAATATTATTTGGCTATGATATCCGGCAACCGGTCGGGGGAAAAATAATTAAGGATGCTAATTATAAAATTCCTTTCATTTAAAACACTGGATAGTGTATGAGTTATATTTTATATCCACAAGCCTCGCATCGGATGAGTTAGATTTATACACCTCCCGTATATGGTGACATTTCAATACGCCGTAATGAATGGACACACTGACGCAAGGTCGGGATTAATTAGCGTCCCGTGGGAGTGCGCGGTTTGATTGAACCGCGTACCGAACATTCTCGGCTCGAATGGAAGGACATACCTACAATACCACTACCTACTTGTGCCCGCCGCCACCACACCGCACCGGCCGGTCTTCGCTCCACCTGCCGGGACGTTACGCGGACTGTTACTTCACTTCGCCGCGGGTTTAATTGAGACATTTGTATAAATAAGTAGAAATCATCAAACTTGTACATGAATATTATTAGATAAATGTATACGACGTATACTTATACCTAGGACTCAAAGTCAAATGTGGTATTGGGTTTTGGAAGAATAGGGCTTAGTTGGGCTGCTTTCGGCAAGTTATGGAAATTTTCGAAAATAAGCGCAAATAGTCCCATTAAGCTTAAAAAGACAAGTCTGCGAATCTTGTGTATTGCCAGTGACGACATACGGACTATAAACCATGTCTTTAACACATAAAAGTAACCAGAAACTAAAATGCACGCAATGATCCACGAAAGGACAGATGCTCGGTGTATGCCTAAGAGACAGAATAGGAAATGAAGAAATCGGACGCCGAACCGGAGTCGTAGATATCATGGATCGTAGAGCAAAATAAAAACTACAGTAGGCCGCGCACTTAGACAGCTAGACACCCAGAATAATAATGTGGAGACCACGGGTAAATAAGGGGTGCTGGAAGGCCTCGATTGGCCGACGACATTGCCTCGAGAGGCTTTATCTTGCAGTGGAGAGAAAAAATCTGAAGAAGATCATATATTATTTAATATCATCGTCTTACTCGACGCAAAACGTCAAAGTCAGGCTCTAGGTGTAGGTGTATGGTACGCCTCAGTTTCTCCGGGCCAAATTAAGTGCAACTAGCGGGGCAATAAGGACGCCGATATTCCCTTTATTTGGTCGTCTATCTTATAACAGACTGTCCTTTTGCTTGCTCCCCTTATATTGTCTTTTTTACTACCAGCTTTTAGAGACTCCTCGTTTCCTCTTTCTAGCAATATAATGTCCGAAATATATTAGAATCCCTTTCTATTAATATTATTACCTATGTATATTTGTAAGTATGTATGCCATTTTTGGTTTGATTAGTTCAAATTACACAAAAAGCGCACACAAGTAAAGTGGATTTTAGTATCCTATGTTCAAATAGGTTTTACGTAATACTATGTTAACCTTTGCATTTAAGTGATTTGTCTCTAATATTTTATTTCCGACTATCGGTTTCATCCATAACACAAAGATGAATCTACGCAAAATCTATTCTAATTGAAATATTTGAATTCTTGAACTCAATTTGGTTTTGATATAAAGTAAGATTTATCCGTTAAAAAAGAAATATACCTACATAATTATAAATTACAGTTTAGAATAGAAATGCTCAATAAGTATCGATTATATCGGATTTTTATATAATTCATGAAACAACAAAGTTTATTTGAAACCAAGCTTTTTTCGTACAAAAATATCGAGGATTATAATATTTTATAAGTACGAGTAGACGACCTCGCGTTAGGATCTACATAAATAATAAAAACGAGTGTAGTTGGCACTCTCCTGTGTTTTTTTCTGTTTGATTTTTGCACTATTTTCTTGTGTAGTTTTTGTCAGCAAACTGCCTCGCTTGAAATTCAGATATGGATGCTGTAACCGCCGATTTTGGTATTATTAGTTGTCCTTACGCGAGCACATGAATATTGATGAGAGCAGCCAGACGTTTTTTCACCGAACATGGCCGCGACAGAGCGGATTAACTATTTTGAAGGTACGTATTTCACGCATTTTAAAATTGATATTCCACCATCGCAATGAGACGTTTTTTCAGCGTTGAAGTTTTAAAAGTATTTTAATGTTAAGAAAAACAGCGCCTTTTATCTATCAACATACTTTTTTGCATCCCAAATAATATGTAATTCGTCTTGTAGTTGTTTAACGAAAAGTTATTTTTTCCGTAGGTACGAGTATATTGAGAGGATATGCGATAAAAAAGTGGTTCGGAGAATAAGTAATGGAGATAGTTTTTCTCTCACTCTTTTGCAGATGCCTCCTCGAGTACTGTGCGAAAAAACTACTGCATGTCGTACTGATTATGCTTAGCTAAAATTGACAAAATCGAGGTCTCGTACTCCCGTTTTTCCTACCCCAAAGCAGAACTGATTTAGATTTGTATAAATTTCCCTCTGATAAGAAAGAGCATCGGAAATATTGTCTGTCGGCCACGTGTTGGCACGTTATGCGTTTTTCAAAAATAGTCATCATATTTGTCTACCGTACGTTCGAAGATGGCAGATAAATTCAAGCGCTTTAACGATTTTTTATGGTCCTAGCTCTTATAAAAGACAATTTACCGACAGCAAAAAAACAAACTATAACACGCAAACGGTGGATACATAGTGTTAACAAATTACAACAGGGATGGAGAATACCTTTGAAAGGGGAATACGGAAGTCTAGGCATCTACAGGGCTTATGACCTAATTGACTTATTGTGACCTATTGTAATAAAAACCAACTGGTCCAAGAAGATGTTTCAAAATTGGAATATTGTTTTCAGGCGTTGCCTGGTATGTGAAATTATTCAGTCAGATGAATCTCTTCACAACAACAAAGGTTTCAGCTTTTTAACTTCACTAAAATCAACAAATTGAAGAAATGAAGAAATATGGATGTTCAAACATAGGCAAAATGGTGAATGTTACACAGTGTATAAAGTGGTCACTTAAACCAGCCAATGACGGGTCATAAGCC
This sequence comes from Micrasema longulum, assembly GCF_059751315.1. Lineage (NCBI taxonomy): Eukaryota > Metazoa > Arthropoda > Insecta > Trichoptera > Brachycentridae > Micrasema > Micrasema longulum. The sequence continues at coordinate 261,801 of NW_028278087.1, forward strand.
CTGTAGATGCCTAGACTTCCATATTCTCTTTTCTAAGGTATTCTGCATCCCTGTTGTAATTTGTTAATCTTAATGACTCCCGAGGGGGTGAAATTCAGTCTTTTGTCTACAAACATTTGGACAAACTCAAATATTGTGATACTTGGTGTGTAAATAATCAACGCTCTAGTGCCATAATCTGGGGAGAAAATATGAGAATAATCGGTCGAATAAATAAGTAAAAGGGTACCAGGTATTTTTAATTGATAACTTATATGTAAATATAAGTTATTACATCATTCATATGACAGCGACAGCGTCAAAATATTCACGTACCTGGATCACGCACGACAAGGTATGGTCTAAGGTCTCTGCTATACCTTGCTTGTAGCGAGTACAACAGGCTACCGGAGTCCTATAGAACGTCAATAAATAACTGTATTCATTTAAAAAATTACTACTTGAGGAGGTACGTGGAGGGTGAAATTTAGTTATTTTTTCCCTTAAATATTTCTTTCTTGCAATATGTAAATATAACAATTTTATTTTTAATTTTTATTATGGATTGTTTAAAGGATGGTAAGCGGATGTATGATTTGTATCATATATTTGCTTGCTATCTTATTTCAGTTTTTGTGTACATATTATTACTTGTTACTTTATTACTATTTGTTGCTATATTATTGTTGTTAACATACCTATGTGTAAATATTTTTCTGTCCCAAAATGAGTTTGTTGTAACTCCTGGGAGTACAAAAAAAATAAATTTTGTATGATTTAATAAATAAAATAAAAAAAATAAAAAATGCGTTTAGTTTATTTTTCACAATTCACAAAGTCACATTTTTTTTTGCATTCGTTGGTAATCAGCATTACACAGAAATGTTTGTTTTTAACTTTGACATCTGGTTTCTGGCATATTTGTTTTCTTCTGTCGTCCTTACCTTAATGAAGTCTTTTTATTTATTTTTTATCTATATTTTGCATCTTGAAATAAGGCACACACAAACATAAATATGCTTATGTATGCTCTAATAATAACAATATACATATATTTAAGTTTATAAGTTGTTTGGCACATATTTCTCAACCCTCTGTTTGAATTTCGATTATTTTTTTCTTCATAAATTAATGTTTTTTTTTTCCATATCATTATATTTTTTTACTGCCTCATATAAAATTGAATTTTGTGACTTCGCCTTTTTTCTAAATAGGAATCAGATTTTTACCTTTTCTCTGGTATGTTCATGTTGGCCTTGATTATTTTTTTCTGAAATTCTGTGTCCCTTTAAGTATCTAAGGCAAGTTTTAAACATATTTCAATAAAATTAAAATAATATGAAAAATTAAATTGATTGAATGGATTGTAATTTAATCACACATTTTAAATTATTTTTGTCGATTGATTATCAGTAAAAGAGCCATTGTTTATTAAAACTGGACGTTAAATAATTTTTAAAATATGTCATATAATAAAAAAAAAACGAAAATTCGCAAACAGTTCCTATAGTACACGTTTTTATATTCACAGGAATTATTTTTGGTCTGAAAGGGTCAATAGATGCATTTATACAATTAATTTCATTGATGTTTATTTACTCATCGTTTTTAGTGTCAACTTCGGACAGTAAATATGATTTCCCCTTCTGATGCATGATCTATTCTTATTCTATTATCTTAACTCAGTTTGGTCCCAGCGAGTCTCCGCAGACATCTATCATCCTAATTGACAGCTGGTACTGCTGACCATATTTGGCTCCTGTCAAACCGATCTTATTCGGTAGCACTTACGGTAGACCCGAGCCGGCCGTTCCTAACTGATTGAAACATCTGGAATAACTACATAGATCGATAAGTCTCTTCGGTCTTGGTGGAAATCTCACTACGGGAAGAGTTACCTGTCATGTCTGCGGAGGGGGCGCGGGCGCAACTAACTTCTCTTTTGGGCCTGCCCTATACTCGACGATCGGCATGGGAAGTAGCGAGGAAAGGAGGCTGAGACGTAGTGTGGCAACACTACTCGTCATGCCGCACGTCATGTACCTCGTAGTGCCCACCGCTCCCTATTTCGTCGGTTTTTGAGCGCGAGTCAAAGGATCGGCAACATGAGCGTGAGTAGCTGGCCACATAATCGCGTGTTTGCAGTACGCATCGAGCGCTCACACAAGACGCACGCGTTGTTTTTGATGGATGTATATTTCTTTGTATGACATTTAAATAATTAGCTATACTGAAAATGCATAGCGCGCACGCTGCCACAGTTTCGTCGTCCATTGTATAGCAAAGAAAAATGACAAGTGCGGAGTGCGGAGCGTCGCGATTAATTGCGCGAGTAGAGCAGTGTGTGGGCAGAGAGGGCAACATCGGGCGAGAGGGCGGCAATGGAAAATGGAAATCAAGTTGGGGTAGAGTGGGGTTTGAACCTCGGGCCTCTGGCCCGTGAGTCCGCAACACTAGCAACGGGACCACAACCCGATTTTGAATGTGATTGGTTTATTTTTAACGCGGGTTCACGTGAACCTGTGACGTTTCAAAGTATTTTTTTTTTCATTAATTTCGAGAAACTTCGCCGTACAATTAAGTGCTCTTATTTTTACCGTGTATAAGAAACAAATTTTCTATCCAATTTCCCATACCACTGAACTTCTTACTAAGCTAGATTATATTATTTTATATTATGAACATCTGATCAAAAATAATATTCCATCACAGAGAGAAATATCACGTCCCTTAACTCTGCAGGTATTAGTATTATTATGGATAACTTATACAGTGCCTTTTTCGTAATACAATACCTCAAGGGCGCTTCAAAAACTGATTCTATTGATAAATGAATTAACTTTTTAAATTTACAATTTAAGTAACACAATTTAGTTTGTTTTCACATGCTTCGGATTCTTCAAAATGATTAAGGTAGTTACTATCGTTATTAGAAACCGATGGTGAGACCCTCGGTCTTCAAAACGATTTTCGGGTGTGTGGAAGGATCACTTTTACTGTACCATCTTAATCATCACACTCATTTTTCTATTTGTTCCGTCAAATTGATCTGCTTTATTGAACAACTGAAAAGGACTTGAAATTTTTATCATTTGACCTAGTTACATTATTATTTTTATGAAAACGTTTCTGTGATTAAATATCGAAAACACAGTTCGATAAATTGGACTTGGACTTGGATTGGCGATTGGACTGAATCCGAACAACTATGTAGTTGTGATTAAATATCACATTAACAATATTTTGAGTTTATCCAAATTTTTGTAGACAAGGACTGGATTCAACTCCCCGAGGAGCTGTTAACATTAACATATTACAACAGAGACGATGAACATTTTAGAGAATGTATTATCGAAGTCTAATGTTAACAGCTCCCGGGGAGTTGAATCCAGTCCTTGTCTACAAACATTTGGACAAACTCAAAATATTGTTGATAAATCCACCTGGTCCGTGAAGAAGTATAGAAATTGAAAAAATATCATTTTCAGGCGTTGCCTAGTATGTAGGTGAAATAATTCAATTAGACGAATCTTGCCCGCATAAATAAAGGTTTCAGCTCTTTAACTTCACAAACATCAACAGATAAACGAATTAAAGGAATATAGATGTTCACGTATGGGCAGAATGGTGAATATTACCTTCTCTAAAATGTTCTTCATCTCTGTTGAAATATGTTAAATATCACATTAGTTAGATATAATTATCAAGATTATTAATTTATTCCTCTATGTGAAAAATGTAGGTTCTACCTGAGCCAACATCCAGGGAAATCGGTATGACATAATTCCACTGGAGAGAGAGAGAAAGAGAAAATCGACTTTTACTTCGATTGAACTTTTAAAAATGAGTGCATTTTTAAGCATAATTGTGTGTCCGTAGATCATGTTGTCTAATATTATGTTATCTCTTGTTTCAGGTAAGTTCGATTGCGCAGACCTCTTCCTTATACATTAAAAGGAAACTATGTGTGAAGTTGGCGGGTGAGTTTTTCATTCACTTTGTAAGATGTACCGACGGATTAAATTACAATTCAAAACATGCGCCCTTTTAATAAAAATACAAGTATTTATTTCCTGGTGTAATGTTTTGCCGTCTCAAGGCGAATTCGCCAGTAAGTTTTCGCATTGCGTTGTCCTTGGTAAATTGTTTATCTGGCTGGTATTTATTGACCAATTTTCATTGAATTTTAATTTGTCACCTCGATTTAAATTTATGCATTCATTTTCCATCAATATTATTTTTATGCTTAAAGTTAACGCTAGTTTTCACGGCCGTTAAACGCAATTTGTTATGATAAACATAATATTTTAATAAATGTTTCTGCCTTGATGTCTGGTATTTTCCTGTTTATGAAGTTAGCGTTCTCGATCTGTTACAGACGGCTTTATTATCAGTAAATTGGAAGTTTCACACAAGTTTTAAACAAGGGATTATTAAATTTGAGTTTCCAAACATCTCTTTCTTTAATGTGCTTTGTTGAACAGTTATTTCCCAACATCAAACCGAACAACGTTCATTGTATATAATAATGTTCCTTTAAAAAAGAACAATAAATAAATTAAAATTAGGAAATCAAACCTTATGGATTTTGCACAAATGCTTCTTAAGTTCTATGTAGAACACAAACTTCAAAATATAAAATATTAAGTTTGTTTTGATAAAATATTTTCTATCAAAATTACTGCTCTAAAAATGCAGTATCGGCTACGCATTAGGAAATTCACATTTAATTAACGTAATATCACCGGAAATTAAACTTCAAAGCATCGATCGAACCACGCGTACTAGCCACTATACCACCGAGGCCGTCATGATATTATGATTTTCTATTTTTTTTTTATTACGCCCTTAACTTAAATTTTTTTCGTGATATTTTTTATCCATCAGATACTCTTTTTTTATATATTACAAACATATGCAGTAGGTTTCCAGTTACGCATATCGCACGATGTCTTAAATAATATTCGCTGGTGTAATTTCTTTAAAAGGCTGCTAGAACATCCCTCCAGAAATTGTTTTTTAAGGTCGTGTTACATTAAGGAAAATACTATTTTGACATACAGGTATTTAAAAACAAAAAAATCACCTGTCGACGGTGGAAAGGCAAAAAATACTACGCGACATGTTATACTTAACAAAAAAGCTAAAAATTTAAAATAAGATATTTTTTATCAATTAAAAAAAAAAGTTTGAAGTTTAGTTGGGCGCTTTGACGTGTTTGAAATGTATTGTCATGTGCAAAATGCTAAATCTTCTATCTTTATTGCCAGATAACGCTCGGTTTAGCTCCACCTCAGCCGCGCCCTCGTCTGCCGTCTGCTGGATTTATTCCTCCTCGACTCGCGAACTAGCCAACTGTTGCTCCTCGGCACTGAGCGTTTCCCGATACTGGCATCCATCTTATCTCCTTCAATATTGAACATCATCACTTATTCTGTCCGAGGAGAACCTAACTAGCCACGCAACACATGAGAAATGTTGTATATTTACTTACATTATTTACTCGGAATGTTCGAAAAACATTTTTTATTTGTTCTAGAGAATTTATCATTTGTATTTCAAATACAATAGAGGCTTCTACTTCACTGTGTGCCGCGCTAGGTGCTCCGACGTTAGCGAATGTTTTTCTCGATTGTATATTCTAGGGAATATCTCTGGAGTGGTTTCCCGTTCCCTTCTCCGGGAATTTACTCTAGGAATTACCTTCTCCTAGCTGGTGAGTCTCAGTTTTGCGGCGCCGCAGATTCGCCATGCGCCCTCTCCCTGTTTGCTATGACCCTGATTGTTAGGTCGGTGATCACACTGGGAATCGCGGTATCACAAGGACCACCCCAGGACGCCAGGGAGTCGGAATTACAGGGAGTCTCGCTATTTTCGTGCAAGATGGCGTTTCGCGACATTTTATAGGCACATACCTTTCAGCACGGTATATCCCACCGTTGCACTTCCAGCCATTCGATTACCAATGAAGACTTGCATAATTATTGTTTTGTCTTAAATAGAAAGTTTCATTTTCTTCTTCATCCGTTGATTTCTTATTACTGGTCAGTTCCAACTCCGTCAGCCTCCGATTGGCTCCGAGACTATAGGCGGATGGCTGCAATCGCTCAACAGCCTGTCGCAGTTCCGATCTGGTTGATCCTTGTTCAGCGCCAGTGGTGTTCTTCAATTCAATTGGTGCTCTTCCTCTTCCCGCCGACATCATCGTCATCATCATTCCCTTTCCGCACCTAATTGTGCATAGGGCACTGCATTGGTACACCAATCGCAGCATATCTTGATCATTTTTTGTTACATGAAGGTAAGCTGATCAGTCTCACGCTTCAGGTACCAGTCCAGGGACTATGAAATATTCTAGTGTAAAAACACCTTTTTAAATAATATTTCATATCAACCATGCCGGCAATCTATCCGAGACCTCTTGCATAGTAAGCAAATGCGCTGACCATTACACCACGACATTCACGCCGACAGCTGATATAAATCTCTCTAGGCTGTTTTTTGTTAGTTTTTTCAATTGCGTACAAATAATTGAAGAGTACAAATTACTTCAAGCATAGTGGAAAATATGTCGTTTACTTGGATTTCATCCAGAATTGGATATTCGTACGTCTGCTGATTGAAATGATTCTTTGTAAATACGTATATGTATCTAGTTCCCTAGAAGCGATGTTTTATGTCAAAAAATCATCGTAGTATTAAAGAATCTCCACTCGATTTCCTTATTCAAAATTCTGGTTCTATTTCACACACATTACTTTTTTCTTCATCGCAGAGATTGGTAGAGAATTGTGTGGATATTATTCCGCCTCCTGGTCTACCATTCTTGAGGTCCTGGGTTTGATTCCTGGCATGGCGGACGCGAAATATTAATTTCCATGTTTTTTTAAACTGCTATATTTCATTGTTCCTGGACTGAAACCTGAACCGTAAGACTGATCACCTTACCATTATTGTGAGCTTGTCCAATTTTTTGTAGACAGACTTTTTATTTATTTATTTTTTATAAGGGAGTTGCGTTATTATTTACCTTGCTTATGATATAAAAGGTTTATATTAAAAAAAAAAGATTTTTATTCAATTTCATTACTTAAATTGTATCTAAAACTGTTGGAACAGGAAGGATATACTAAAGTGGGCAAATCAGGATTTTCTCAGCATGTAGACAAGGACTGGATTCAACTCCCTGGGGAGCTGTTAATATTAACATATTACAACACAGAAGAAAAACATCGTAGAGAAGGTAATATAGAAGTTTAGGCATCTACAGGGCTTATGACCTATGAGCTAAAACCTTTATTTATGCGGGTGAGATTAATTTAATGTAAATATTTCACCTATGTACATACTAGGCAACGCCTGAAAAATTTTTTTTTCAATGTCTATACTTCTTCATGAACTAGGTGGATTTATCAACAATATTTTGAGTTGGTCCAAATTTTTGCTGACATAGACTGGATTCAACTCCCAGGGGAGCTGTTAATATTACACAGTGTGCAAAGTGGCCACTTAAACTAGCAAATTCATAAGCTCCGTAGATGCCTAAACTTCTATATTACCTTCTCTAAAATGTTCTTCATCTTTGTTGTAATATATTAATGATCACCTTACTTTCGTGTAACCGATGATCGAACTACGCTGCATTTTGTTTACCTATGAAGTGCCCTACGCACCGCTGGGTGCGGAAGGGGAATGATGATGATAAAAGCATCACATCTGTTGGCAATAAAATGAATTTGTGTCGTAATTAGTATTCAGTTTAGCTGTGATATGGATCTGAGTGCATTTTGCCATAAGTTGGCATGATTAACTCCGTTCCTCTCTCGGTCACTGCAAACCGGTTACCGGCCTGCGGCACTCCCCAGTACCCGACTACTAGCACTAGCAGTACTGGCACTAGTCACTGGCTACACTGGCTACACGGGCTACACGGGCTACACTGGCTACCAGCTGACCAACACTGGTCTGCTAGCCGCCACCTACTGCTCTTACCACTGCGTACACCCGAGTATGGTATGGTTTACGTACTGTGCACGTTTACCTCAATAAGGCTAACAACATCCTTGCACAATTTAAACCTTTAACCGTGACATTTATATTTTATCTTACTGCTTATTTATTATTATTTATTAGTCCGAAGTACCTAAATGTAATCATTATTTAAACACTTAGTTCAGCTAATCTAAAGTACTCTAGAAACGACATAATTAAGCATCATCTTCGTGTAAGTATCGTAAGGACGCAATTAAAGTTAAGTTAACATAACTTTTAGAACTTTGCGATGGTTTTTGATGTTTATGTTCTTTAGATGTTACGAACTAGCTTAATAAAGCATAAATAAATTAATATTTCAATTTGTTGCAACAGAGATGGAAAACATTTTGGTTTTAACAATCATATTTCCTCATATCTGATATTGATATCTTTAACGATACATTAAATAATTATAAAAAAACTGTAACGCAATTTATAAAATCAAATAATCACTTATGTTAGTTAGGTAAAATAATTTGAATAACCTGTTAGTAAAAACTTATTGTGGTAACTTTTATAACAATCATATAATTCAAATAAGCTAGCCAATTAAAAAAAAATACCTAATTTAAACTATTTTTTTTTCTTTATTTGCGCATGCTGTGTTCACATATAATTGTTGAACAATATCTAAAATAACAAGTTGTGATTATTATACCAATGTCATGTGTATTGTTTATTGTTTGTGAACCAAAATAAATAACATAAAATACATGTCGACTTTGCCAGATGAATCACACTTTTCAGCACTTAAACTTTGCAAAACAGAACAGTTGGAAGAGTTGAGGAAATGTGGATGTTAAAACATAGACATAGTCTTGAATGTTACACAGTGTGTAAACTAGCCACTTTTAAAAAAAAAAAAAATATTTGCGTTCTTATGATTTACCCAAATATTTCATTTTCAGGGCCATTTTCAACGAGTTGTAAATAACTCACTATTAGAAAATGGAATCAAGTTGGGGTAGAGTGGGATTCGAACCGGGGACCTTTGGTCCGTGAGTCCGAGACACTAGCCACGGGACCACAACCCGATCTAGCCAATGACATGTTATAGGCTCTGTAAACGCCTAGACTTCTATATTCTCTACTCAAAATGTTTTTTCTCTCTGTTCCAATAAACCTCAATCGATAAATCAATTATGAACAGTTTACATCGTGTCGCGCTGCAGTATTAAGATCTATTACCTCACACACCTACTGGAATATTTATATTCATAATAATATTTACTTATGTTAATTGTGTGTCACGTAATATACTAGTTTGCTGTATACAAAAATACTACATTATCGTTCATAATACTTGGTCTTGTATAATATCCGTTGCATATTTATACGCTGGCTCTGGCGACAAATCCGCAGTGTGGCACCTGGGGTGGTATTCTAAACGCAAGAGCGCGCGTAGAAAATGCATTTTTAACGCGTATTTACGTACTAGATACACGCTAACAGGGCGATTTCTTCGCGCGCAGTTCCGTTTAGAATTGCCCTGGACCGCAATTACAAACGTTATCTTCATCGATACATACCGAGACGGTACACTTAACTTTCCTACTTACTATCTCTGTCTACCTCGGTATGCTCTACTGACCTGTCGATACTCGTTTTAATCGCATCACCTCTGACGTCATATGATCAAATTCAACTAATAGTGTCGCCGAAAATTTACTCCGCGCTCTATGCTAAATTAAAATTTGAGTATTTCTCTTTCGTATTTTAAATAGACTTCTGTGATAAAAACGAGCCACCTCAAAACGATAAAAAATAAATAAATCGCAATTGAAGCTAAAAGTGCTGGATGAACATGATTTTCATACATTTGACATTTGATAAATAAGTTTTTGTAGCTTTGAAACCGGTCGGTAAAAAATAAAAAAAAAGAGTTAAAAACTCAGTTTAAAATTTATATTTAAAGCACTAACCTTGTGGTTAATTATTATAATAATATATATATCAAACGACTTTGTTTTTCACCACTTATTTGAAATTTTTTCTTCCGACCGGTTTCAAGGCTACACAAGCTTCTTTATTTAAGAAACTCAACTAATGAATTTCATCGTGCTTTATTTTTACACTATTTACTAAATATTACATTGATTACTAAATATGACACGTGGGCGAAAACACTTCGCGCAGGCGGAGTCTAAAAAAATGGTCGAAAAGACTATTTACATTTTTTTAGGTGCCAGCCTACGCTGGGATGACATAAACTGCCATGAATTGTAAACTTCAGACAAGAACCGACGATTTTTGTAAAATTTACCTCAGTACAGGACAAAGAGATTAACAATGTGATAATCGGAGTAAGACTTATAAGCTCCGTATGTATCAATGTAATATTTAGTAATCACTGTAAAAATAAAATGGGAAAGAATTCATTACTCGAGTATACCTTGATAAAGAAGGCAGATTTGAAACCGGACGGTAGAAAAAAGAAGTGGTTTTATCTTTTATATTTGAAAACTTAAATAATAAGATACTGTGTCAGTAATAAATGTTTCAGGGTTTCGAATGAATCACAATACGTGTAAAACCGCCGTAACGTGGACTATCGGGTTTTTGCATTATTGTTGTTTTAATTGTAATTATATTTTATCTGTACCAACATTGTGTTTACGGTGATTTTCCTAACGATTCTCATCAGAATACTAAATGTTTTATTTAAATCTGCTAAGAACACGCAATATCAGTTTTTTACATCGTTGCAAGCGGCACATGTTCCAAAAAACAATTATACCAAGAAAATAAAAATAATCAGTAATGAAGAGCAAACATCAGGTGTTTCGACTTCTCGCGTAGCGACTCTGTCTACACACACATTACCACTTTGTACAACATATATTCTGCGGCTCATTTGCATAATTTATTCGTTTAAAGGCACAATTGAAAAACATCTTCATTTTGTAAATAAAATGAATTTTGAATAAATTATTGCTCGCTCGTATGTCAAACCAGTTTAGGTGACTATCTCCAAGTCCGAGATTTCTTTTACAATCAATTGACGTAAGTGTATCGGAAATATTATGTGCCAACCGTTAATAATTAATCATGGTGTTTCGATCCCACAAACATCGCCAATTATTTATTTTCTTTATCAAAACAAATTCGAATCAAATAGGCTTTTATTTATTAGTCAGTAGTAAGCATTGCGGGTAAGTGATTTACGTTCGATTTAAATAGGCGATAGTTTAATTTTAATTTTTTTTCGTGAAATTCAAAGGTATTTTCGTTATTTTTCGCCTGTCATGTCGGGTCCCCGACATCGACTATCACACGAGAGTGTAATATAATATACTCGTATAGTAAAAGGATGCGTTAGAAAATGGTAAATGCTGTTTACCTAGCAACGTGCGGGCCAATTTTCATAAGACTGAATTCATTAACATTGACGGGTATTCATATCATGGAACTTTGCCTTATTGTAAAATCAAGACCAGAGTATTTTTTCAAACAGGAAAATAGTCAGTTCACAACACTTGAAATAAAAGTAAATTGAAAATTCCATTGGCAAATTCCAAAAATCGTTTACCAAATGAGGGTCCAGTTCCATAGCAGTAGAAATATTTAATAAACTTTAAAAAAATAAAATTAAATCAATTGTATCAAAAATTTTGCAAGAGTGTTAAAAGCGTTCTTATAGATAAATGTTACTACAGTATTCATGAATATTTAGAAGATGAAACTGAGTAAATTCAATTGTAAATAATGTAATCACTAACCACCACAACTTATGTTTTTTTTTATTAACTTTTTTTTTCTAATATTTTTTTAAAATTATTATTCTTATTGATTCTGTACGAAATTGCTAGCGGCAAAAAGTCCACCTTTTACTTATAAATACCTTTATTTTATTATTTTGTATTATAATAGTTGCTGATATTTTTAACATAAATTATACTTTACATATTTAAATCAACTCTATTTAATAATTTCAAAAATTGTGAACTGTAATTTACATTTGTTAGATTATAGTGCTCTATATTTATTACTTTTTTATGGGGGACTATTGTGTACTATATTTACGTGTATACTTCATTATTTAATTGCTTTTTTTATTTGTTTTTTTAAGTTTTTTTTATTTTAACAAATAAGTAACTATTAAATAATTTTGTTGATATTTTTAAGATATAAAATAAAGTTAGTATATTTTGTACCTCTAAAAAAACAAGAAACTTTCGTACGCAAACAGAATAAATGTAAAAAAAACGCTTTTAAGAATGGAGGAAGTGGACTAAGGGAGATAAGGTCGTCAACATCACACGCTACGCAAACAGAGCAGATAGACGTATTCTTAAAAAAATTAATTAATTAAAATTTTTAAAAAATTCTTACTGCAAATAAATCATATTTTCGTATTTTCAGCATATGTTAATTTGTTTTTTATTTTCTTTTTCTTTTCTTTTATTTATTTTTCTTTTCTTTTCATGGTTATGTCATACCATATATATGTGCTATAAACTTTTTAATAATTAAAAAAGGAATGGTCCACGCTCAGACGCTGTAGTCTTTGTGGGCTTTTTTTCCAATTCATGTCATAGCTTAATTTTAAGATGTATTTTCTTAAGTGTATTTTTGTACTTATATTTCTATGTAAATAATATGTGTATGGAAAAATAAACAAATAAAAAAAATATAAAAAAGTAGTCGTAGCGGTAATTCCAAATGATTAAAACTTACTTATCTCAGTTAGTAAAACAAAAAGTTTAAATATTAGTGCTACCGTGAAAATCATAAGGAAATTAAACTCAATGGGCCTGAATTTAGTAAAGTTATCGCTCGTACAATGTGGCGGCTGATAAGATTTATATGAAGAGGTGGCTGATCGTGAAATATAATAATAACACTCCGCCATCTCCATTCGCCGAACGGCCATTTTATGAGTGGGAAGTAAAAAGGCGTGGAGAAAAATAAAGAATTTTCCGGCTCGGCGGACATTCCGCGCTGTGAAATACTTTATTCCAATTGTTTTATTGTGATTACTTCTAAACTTAACAGAGCATGTATTTACCTTATTGTTATTATTATTTTACCGTTCCTAACTGGTGACATTTACAAAGAGTACTCAAACAGATTAGTTCCAAATGCTATTTTTTTTTTCTATGAAAGTCTTCAATAGACCAAATAACTTAGAGGCATTTCATATTCACAAAGTTTAAAAAAATAATAACCTTCAATTAATCATCATCATTACTTTTTCCGCACCTAGTGTTAAATAGGGCATTACATTTATAAGCCGTATTTCAATCATATGTTACAGGAAGGTAAGGTGATCAGTCCTACTAAGAATGAAATATTGCTGTTTAAGCAACTTTTAAAATAAATATTTCACGTCCACCCTGCCAGGAATCAAACTCGGTACCTCATGAATAGTAAGCGAAGACGACGCTACGGGATCGGACTTATCTCCACACGATTTCATTTTTCAAGATTGTCTGCGTCCAGCCGGACGAGTATTTTCGACTGATGGCCTTTAATAAATAAAAAAGTAAAATACAGGTATTCAAAATAATCAAAGAATCGTGTAGTTTAGGCTTGCTATAGCAAAAAGCGACTTGATCATTTTTTTTTTAAATTTGAGACAAATAAACAATGCTCTCTCCATGGTGTTGAATTGGTTTAATTCCAACAATCGATTATTAAACGAAAAAAATACTAAATGTATTAGATTTGTGACACATAATGTCAAACAAGCTATGTTTTATGTAAAACTTGAAGACAAAGAACCTGATCTTGTGGATACCACCGTATTTTTGGGTGTAAAATTAGATTCTAAGCTTCAATGGGGTCCACATATAGCTAATTTATCGAACATACTTAGTTCTGCAGCCTGTTAAAAAGATTCGACATCTAACTAATGTAGAAACAGCTAAATTTATATATTTCAGTTACTTCCACCGCATTGTCTTACGGTATACTGTTGTGGGGAGGTGCTGCAGATGTTGATTCTGTTTTTGTGCTGCAGAAGAGAGCTGTTCGAGCAATTTACAATATCTCCGAGAATCGCTTAGAGATAGATTTGAAAAAAAACAATATATTGACAGTCACATGTCAAGATATTTCTGAAAATTTGAAGTATTTACATGAAAATATTGTTGATTTTAGGAGAAACAGAGATTTCCATAGTTTTAACACTAGAAATAAAGATATGCTAGCTTTCCCACTACTAGACTGCAAAAAAACAATGATTCTTTTGCCTCAAACTGCATACGATTTTACAATAAGGTACCTCTTGAAATTCAGGCTTTGCCAACAAAAAAAACAACCAACCACAGGCTGTTTGGAAAGAGCTACTATAGAGTCGAAGAATATTTGCAGGACAAGACAGCTTGGCAATAGATTCGTGTTAGTTGATTTTAATTTATTGGTTTTAGTTTGTTGATTTAAATTGTGTTCTTTCAAAAAAAATCTTTGATAGGTTTAATTGACCAATTATTGGTTTATATTTTAAAGTTATAATTTCATTGACGATTAAAAGAGATTCGACGAATCCTATATAAATATAAATAATAATATATCAAGTCTTGTATTCTATGTAGAATTATGTAACATAATAGCAACACAAGGGGTTAGATAATAATGAGAAAATACTTACATTACGGAAGATGACGAAAGCGCTAACTGCCAAACCTCTTAAATCCTCTTATACCATATGAAATATTTCTCTTTCCGTCGGACTAACAAATTAGAAGCTATGTCAATTTTCTAACCTAACTTAAACATGCGCCTGTTCCAGGCTAACTGCTTTTGCGTATCAAATACGTACCTAGGTATGTAGAAGTAGGTAGGCATGTACTTGAATTAATGTATCCTTGATCTCAGTAAACCGCAAAGTAAGGTCGCAGAATCTGCGTTAAGTAAATAGTGCGCTGGCGCGGAGCGCACGTCCTGTCCACAAGCACTGCACTCCTGACAACTCATTATTTAACATTAGCCTGGCCGTGTACTGCCTACGTTTCGGAATGCGCCTTGCATTCCTTCCTCCGACCAACGGTACACGGGTGAGCGAACGTCCGCGCGTCGATTAAACGCCGAATATTGCCGGAGAAAATGCATTAACGACATCGGTTTATCGCATCAAAGTTCCCAATCACGATGTTTGTATAATACCCGCTAACAAAAAGCGCGAGAAGTCCACTTGCCGCTTGCCGTCAGAATAAAGCTGGCTCTATTCAAATAAAAACTGTTAAGGTGAACACTTAATAAAAAAATAATATTGCGGATACGTCTGTCTTTTTATATTACATGGAATTAATAAATCTCGTGCAATTGCAGATTTTCTGCTCACACAAATTTTAAATACACATTTAATCATGATATTCTTAACCACAATACACAATACTCAAAAAATCTTCGTGAATCTTAATTTCGCTCCACGTAAAAAGTCTCTGGAAAATACTGGCCTCTCCCAATTTAATAAACCGCCCGATGAACTTAAAAAATAATCGTCAAATTGTAAATTTGAAAGTGTAGCAGTAAAAATATATTACTTGAATCTTTTTGATAGTGATAGTTATTAATATTATTTCCACAAATAGTGTATAATGCTATATTTTCTCTCTTCTTTTCCACATCCGCTCCTAAGTGAAGCATGTGGGCATCACCAGTAGTCTCCAGGAGACCCTATCGCCAGCTAGCATTTTCGCCTCCTCTCATGTCAATCCAGCGCTTAGTTCCGCCGAATAAAGTCGAAAGATCGTCATCGACGGCCTTCCAGGACGGCGCGAGCCCGCAGGTTTAAAGAAGATGCAATTTGGGTTTAGGTTCTCTTGAGGCATGCGCAGCACGTGTCCATGCCAGGTCCACCGCGCATCCTTAAAACGCTCGTCATAGGAGGCTGTTGCGTCCGTTCTAGGATTTCAATATTAGTTATAAAATCGAACCACCTTGTATCTAATATTCTTCTCAAGCACTTACTCTCAAAACTCAGAAGTTTGGTGTTTTGAGCTTTGGTAAGATGCTAAGATTCGCACCCATATAGGTGTACTGGCATTATACAAGAGTTGAATAATCGGCATTTGCGTTTTGACCGAGTATATCCAGACAACACGCATCATGTTAAAAGTTGCTTCAGCAATTCCTAGGCGGATTGCGAGCTCTCTGTGCATGCTCCCATCCTCAGTTATGTGAACTCTCAAGTATTTAAAGCTGTCAACTTTCTTAATCCTCTGTCCATTATTATAAAGCGGTTGATCAGGGTCAGGACAGAATTTGTTGCACATAATCCGAGTCTTTTTTGTATCAATAATAAGACCAAGATGAGTTTAGTTTTCCTGCAGTTTGTCAACAATTTCCTGAAAATCACTAACAGACTTTTTAAACAGAACTCCATCGTCTGCATATTCCAAGTCGCACAACTTTAGCGGGGAGTTGAATACTGTATTTTATGTGTCCAATTATGTTTTCTTACTATTTTGGATTGTATTAACTGATATTATATATTGACTTATGTATTATCACGAAAATGTTTTATTTTTAATAAGGGATTTTGACAGCATTCAGCCTACTTTCATCCTTGTTTTTACGAGTCCACACTTCGCTTTCATACATCAAAATCGGGACCAGGACTCCATTGTGCTGTTAATTTTGCCTCTTGCGACAAACATAAAATAACTTTACTAATCAATTATTAAAAAAAAAATATATTCACCTATAATCAACCTTTGGTTTTACTTTGCTTTTGTCAATTTGTTTCATTTCTAGTTTTATGTTCTTTATAATATATAACTGTCTTATTCGTTACAATATATTTATGTTTAGAATTATTATTTTTGAATTTTTAAAATAATAATCATCTATTGGGGCGTGATCAAATGAATTTAGTTATATTAAAAGTTATCTATTCAGCAATATCTTAAAATTATTAACTCAATGCACAAAACCTCTGCATCGTTTTTACTTTTAGCTGTTTTATATCTTAGCAGACATCTTGGAGAAACCAGACCTCGAGCACGTACGGAATCATCTTGTTTATTCCATTATTTGTACTAAGCTACAAACGGCTTTATTTGATATTGCATCGCAGTTTCATACAAAATAGAGGCTGGAGGACGCGAACGATTGGACGTCGATTTTGCACGTGTCGGTTAAGGAGATCTTTGTTTGACCAATCTCTTTTCTTTTTTTTTCTATTGTATGTATCCCGATAAAATCTTTAAAGCGATGTCGTTTTTCAATGTAAATATTGTCAACATAACAGCTTAAAATATATTTATGCATTATACATACCTACCATATCAATTTATGTTGCCGAATCATATTTAAAATCTTTTCTAGCTCTTAGACTTAGTTGCTCTACTCATCAAACTTCAAACCTTTGTCAACTGGTAAATGCTCTAACAACAAATTTGTCCTTCCTTGCCCCTTTTACAATATAAATTTATAAATATATTCCTTAAGCGTTTTTTTTTTCTAGAATTCCGAGCACAGAAAGAGGCTTTTTAAATTTAAAGTATTTAAAAAAAAAAATTAAGAAAAAAAAATATTTGCGTGCTTATGATTTACCGAAAATATTCAATTTTGAGAGCCATTTTTAACGAGTTGATAATTCACTATTTGAAAATAGGAATCAAATTTACTAAAGCTCCACTATCTCGCAATACTTGAAATAATATTTTTGTCAAATCTGAACAAAATTAATGAAAGTGGTCTTCGGAATATTTCATGTAATTGTGTATTCTGGACGTGAAATATTTAATACTTTTAAATGTTTATCTTTGTTATTATAATAATAATAGTATATAATTTTATTCCATTTTTATTGATAAATTTTACCAGTAACCGGGTTACGGTGTTTTGTTTATCTTTGGGTTATTCACCGTTCTTTGTCATATTTTTGAATAGCCAGTTATTAAATTAGATAAATTATGTCCTGAAAGATAGCTCGTTTGCCCTCAAACCGGTCGATATTATTTATTAATTTAGTTATTATTCACCCTACATGGGGTATAAGACTTAGTAGGAAATTCGGCGAAGAGCTGTTCGTTTAATAGGTATTTGAATATTATTTTTTTGTCACGCACAGATGCCTCCCCGGACACTGTTCTAAAAAAACAACTGCACGTCGAACTGATTCTAGTTCGTCAAAATCGAGGTCTCGTATTTCCATTTTCCGCACCTCAAAACTGAACCGATTTAGGTTACTTTTTAAAGCAAGAGTATCAAAAAGAAATTTTCTGTGTCGGTTGGTTTTGCTTTTATTTATTTATTTATATATACGCCCAATGGGCATTTTTAAGGACATATTTATGCATAGAAAATTATTATAAAGGAAAGTAAACGGACACAATGTTATATAGTAGACTTGGTGGAAGTAAAAGCGGGAGAGAGGTGGTTATAATTGAATTTGATTCAGTGATCGTTTAAAAGAAGACAACTTGTTATCAAGGAAATCAAGACTGTTATGTTTGTTGGCAGACCTAAGAATTCTGGGCATATGGGAATGAAAACCATAGTTAGTTCTATGGTTATCGGTGTGAAAGAGTCAGTTTTGTCCTAGTTGGGATATTTAATTTTATGTGTGTTAAGAATTATACGGGACTAGAAGGTCGGATTTATTTCGACGGTCTTGAAGAGAAGATATATTCAAGCTAGTTTCTAACTCATTATACGTATATTGGTCTCTGGATAAGCCCAACCTCCAGCCTATCTTTTTTAAAAATCGATGTTGAACTGATTCAATATTCTTGATGTGAACATCGTTATATGAAGACCAGATAACAGAGGAATACTCTAGGTGCGAGCCAACTAGGGAACAGAAAAGAGTTTTAAGGGTATTGATATTTTTTTAATCTGTTGTGCTTCTGTTAATAAATCCAAGGAATTTTAAGGATTTATTGATAAACATGTTCAATACAAAGTAAATATTGATAACTTTTTTCAATAATAGTTTATGATATAATATTTGTCTACCGTACCTCCGAAGACGGCAGATAGTACGCGAATTTAAGGGTTTTTGCGATGGTCCTTAGTGCCTACAATAGGGAATCTTTTAAAAAAAAATCAAACGATAAGAAAACGCCAATAGCGAGTATATAATATATAATAAAAATAACATAAACAGACTACAAAGACAGCAAAATAAAATATTAAAGTTAGTATATGACCTTCCCTATCTAACAGCAACTAAAGAACTTTTTGAACAAACTAAACAATTAAATGTAATTGAACTCTTTAAACTAGAATCTCTTAAATTTATTCATAAATTAGCCACTGATGTGATTGTAGACGAAGAATGAAAACTTGAAAAAAACCGTAGTAAACATGAACACAATACGAGAATATCGGAAAAATATTATATACAATCTTTTAAAACGAGAAAAAGACAATCGAGACTAATAAACCATG
Organism: Micrasema longulum; assembly: GCF_059751315.1. Classification (NCBI taxonomy): domain Eukaryota; kingdom Metazoa; phylum Arthropoda; class Insecta; order Trichoptera; family Brachycentridae; genus Micrasema; species Micrasema longulum. Next base: position 281,157 of record NW_028278087.1, read on the forward strand.
GACTGAAATCATACAATAAACTACCAGACAAAACTAAACAAAAGACTCAGACAACCTTTACAAAATATGTTAAAAATGTTGTTATTAACAGTAGAATGTGAATTTTAAAAGTGAAAATATTTTGTTAAATATATGTAACCCGTAAAGGTTTATCAATGAAATTTAAATAAAAAATATATATCGTAAAAAATCATCGCTCTAATGCCATAATCCAGGGAAAAATACGAGAATTCGTTTGTATGAAGAAAAGTCGAACTGCGCGTTCTCTCAATACGTGTCCACACTGTCCACTATCCACACTCTTCGCCAGAGCCTTCGAGAAAATAATACTGCTAGCAAGAGTCCACGGGCTAATCATTTTTCAATCTGTTGAAATGCGTTCTAAATAATAATTACCCGTATTTATGACCACGTTGTGATTAATTCTAGATTGTTTACGCAACATTGTGCATTACAACATACAATAATGTGTTTTCGCGTGTGTTGTGACGTAGTTGCCAGACGACTATATCTGTATAAACAGATGTGTGACGCACTATAAATTAATGTAAGGTGCATACGTAAACAACTGACATTTCTGATCAACTGGACGAGATGCCGAAGGTAATAGTTGTAATACTTTGACAGTAGAATCTGTATTATATAGATACTCAGCTGCCCAGCTCTGCTCCGACCCTAGTAAGAATATTCGGCGTAGGTTCTTCAAGATAATAAGTGCGATGGTTAGTATTTTTTCGGAGCGATTACTGTTTAGTAACTTTACGTTATATCTTTTTTATCTGTATCTTATCAAAAAAAAAAAAAGTTACCATACTACACATTTTATAACATTCACAATTTTGCCGATGTTTTAACTTCCACATTTCTTCAATTCTTCTATAATGACTTCCTAGGGGATGAAATCGAGTATTTTGTCTATGAACATTTGGTCAAACCCAAAATATTTTTACGTTAAATACAATTTGTATATTTGTGTATTCCCAGGGAGTTATTTAGAGAAACACGCTCACACAAAATGAATTCAATGTAGTAATTCTTAAAGTTTTTTTTATTTTTTTTAATGATTTTTGGATTTTTACAAAATGATGGTATGGTTACATAACTAGATAGAATACAAATAAAATATAACTATCTTATTTGTAAATTTTTGTACGTAATAATGTAAAAACGAAATGAAATTAACTTCCTGAATAATTCAATCGAAATCCGAGTTTGTGTAAAATAAATAATATTGCAACAAGATAAACGATATGTGTCAAATAACTAATATACACCTGCGTTTTATTTTTAAAGTATATAACGCTAGTTTTAGATTACTGAACGAATAGATAAAAACGTTTTTCTACAGACATCCGTTGAGATAATTGTGTTTATTTATGGTTCGTACAATGGTATCGCGGAATGGTTATCAAATGTAATAATCGGGACTGTGTCTAGTACCGAGTACCGAGTGCAGTTATTGTGAAGTTTAGCGTGTAGATACGAGCGTGTATGCGGCTCCCACGCACGATATCGCATTGTTCGTGCTATGGCGTGTTCACAACTGCAAAATCCAGCGAAATGTTGCGCTCTGATCCTCGCTGCGTATACTCCTGTATTGATAATAACGGTAAGCGCACTAAGCGTCTTGTCAACGCACGTGGGGTGCATGTACATAGCGGGTGTTTTTAAGCGTGATACACCTATTTAAAAAGGTTTTACATGCTTAATTTTTCTGTGTACTTTCATATCATATTTATTTTTTATCTTGTTTGAAAAAAGAAAGGAGGAAAAGCTGATCTGGGGTTACTCCGTATGGATCCGCTGGCGAAGATTTAAGACCGATTAAATAAAAAAAATTGTATGTTATATTTCATTATTATTGTAACATTTTATTTTTTTACAAGTGGACTGATATGGAGTAGCTTTTCAGGGGTACGTTTTTTTGTATTGTATTTTAGTTAAATATAGAAAACTAAAATTGGTCTATAATTTTGTTTTATTCGGGAATATTGTATTTTTTGTTATAAATGGCTGTGGTTTTATTTTAACAAATAAATAAATAAAAAAACAATTATTTATTGGATTTAGTTTGTTTTTATTGTATTCGAAAGAATTACAAACACATTTATATTTTTAATACGTTATTAGATAAATTGTCGACAAAATAAAGAAAAGAATTCTACGTTGGTTTGGACATGTAGAGCGAATGGAAAACGAAAGAACGGCTATAAAGATATATGGTGCGAATTTTGAAGGATGAAATAAATAAGGAAGACTGAGAAAGACATTGGATGACCAAATTCAACAAGTACTTAAAGATGGACATTTCAAAAGTCGAAATAATCGACTAACGTACGTGAGATGTATTAATGTAGAGCAAGCGAGGTCTGTTTACAAAGACAGAGTGATATGGTCTTCTATCCTCTCTGCCTGCTACTACGGAGAAACAGCGCGATGGTTTGTTTGTTTGATACATAATTTCCTCCGCGACTAGCAGTTCGTAGCGCATTCTGTCGGTCCAATTTTTGCCTACTTTTTTCAACAAATAAAAATAGCGTTTTTTCCGAAATAGTGCGTGTTTTATCGGCTTCCAATGCTTCGAGATTTGTTGGTTTGTTTCCATAGTCATGGACTTAAAATAGGAATTATTCAATGGATTTAAATCACAGCATCGTGGAGACAGAGACATTGCTGGAAAAATTTCGTCGCGTAACTCGGCACGCAGTGAATTCAAATTTCGATTCTTAACTATTATTGTATTCCAACTCAACACGGGTCTCTTGGCCTCATAGAGTTAGGGATACGTTTTTTTTTACGTATGTATTTGTGTAAATAAATAAATAAGTAACATGTTTTAAAATAAAAAAAACAACTTTGTTTTTAACCACTATTTTTTTTTCCACCTACCGGTTTCAAAGCAAACAAGCTTCTTCGTCAAGGTTTACGTAATCAATGAATTATTTCCTATTTTATTTTTATCGTGTTATCTAACTACTACACGTGGACCCAATAAATCAAGTTTTTTTTTCTTACAAGGGTGGTAATTTGATATCAATATATTCGGTGGTCTGATGACATAAGACGAGTTGCAGGAAGTGGTTGGATGCGGTTGGCTCAGGATAGGGAAATATGGAGACTAAAGGGGGAGGCCTATGTTCAACATTGGACAAGAGACGGCTGATGATGATGATGATGATGATATTCTAAGCTAGACAGGAGAAGACTAAAAGAAATATTTTTTATTTGGTAAATAATGTATTTTTTTCTTATTATGAATAGCTTTTTTCATTTCTAAGATTTCTAAATTGTAAGTTATGATTTTTTCTATGAGGTGGTTTGCGAATTCAGAAAAATTATTATTGTTTAAGCACCTTAAGTGTTCTTTTACTCTAATATTAAAGTTTATTTCAATTTTTCCAATGTAGATTGATTGAAGTTAGTGCTTCAAATATAAAATTTAAAATAAAATGTACTTATGTATATAACCGACCTAAATGGTAGGTACCTGATAGGTAGGTCGCTGGTTCACGGTTTTTATATGCTTGCAAATTGCGTTATGGATAATGCTGCTCTAAACTCCAAAACAAAATGAACACGAGCACTCACCTTACACTGGGGTCCGAACCCTATTTATCAAACTTCTTCTCGCGAGCAAGCTCTTTGGGATGCTGGATTGAACAAATCACTCGATCCTGATCAGTTGCACGCGACGACACAATGAGTTTTATAATTTAAAACCTAAAAGACAGTTGCGCGGTGCAAGGATCGAACATTTTCAATGGCGATCGCTCTAATAAGTCGCGCGTATGCACAGTTCATGCACTCGTTACTTTCGATATAAAAAAATGAAGAAGAAGAATGAAAAAAGAAAGAATTAAAGAAATAAATAAGGTCGTCACACTTTGATCACAGTTTAGGCTGTAAATTTTAATTTAACATAGCAACCTTCATAGTAAACGTTGCTTAACCAGTACAGTAGTTTGTTCTATATTTGAAGCTTGACAATCAACCTGATAATATTTTGATGCGCGCGTCTACGCAATCGCACATCGCTGTCAGCAGTCTGCTCATTGCGTCTTGAGAAAGAAGTTGCAGAAACTTCTAGTCTAAACTTTAAACAAACTTTCACGTTTCATGTTTAACGAGAATTTACAACTTATGGTACTATTTACTACGCCATATAAAACAAGCTTTATCTTGAAAAGTAGCACCCGCCACGACCTTCTCCTCACACCGTTTCTCTCTCTCTATTTAATACAACTACACCTTTTTACATTTCTTCTTGAAAGAAAGAGGAGTTGAAACTCCTCTCTTGTCCGTTTCACTTGGTGCGAAGTGCGAGGTCCTAGATTTTCGATGCTGCTTAGACAATGATTATTTTACACGTCACGAATAGTTATTTTACTTTACTCATTGAGTTAATTAAAAAAATAATTGTTTTTATTGTTAAACGCAACCCAAGCTATTCTAACATAACCAAACTTCGCATTACGAAATATATCTAAAAATAAAACAATTATTATTGTTGTATTCAAATTAAAGAGGCTATGAGACGTAAAGCCCTTTTGTCAAACGCTGCTTTCAACATTTCGGCTAAGAGTCCGTTAGCCATTCAATTAAATGCCGGAATTGAATTAACAACCTAGCCGCTAATTGAGTGGCCGATTAAACTTTTTGGTGGCGACATATATAATTTACTTTAACATGTATAAATATCCAAAAAAACACGACAATAGCTAAGAATACCTGAGTATCGAGACGAATAAAGCCATCAGAACTCTGTCTTTAAAGTAAATTTCAAATTAACTCTTGTGTGGCTGTGATGTCACACTACTCTACGTACAATACAAGACTTGATATATCTCTCTTATTTTTTAAATGATGACGTTGTATTTTTCGTAATCTGCAAATGGACATTTTCACACCTGATTTGAAAAGTAAAATTTGTATAACTGTGCTGGATTTTAATATAAAAAATATTTATCCTTGCTTCGCGAAGAATGAACGTGACTTCAATACAACAATTAAACTGTGTTAGAGAGAGCACGAAGATATAACTCATAACAAGAACGGCAAAGACGCTGTTCTGTGGCCGATGTTTGTGTGAATCAGATTCAGCCGGTTATTGACAATGATGGGAGACGCTCGCATGTGAGATAACCGGCGCGTTTATGATTTTCAATTTTTTCTCTTTCTTCTTTTCCACATTCGCTCCTAAGTGGAACATGTGGACATCACCAGTTGCCTCCAGGAGACCCTGTCGTCAGCCAGCACTCTCGCTTCTTCCCATGTCAATCCAGCGCCCCTTAATTCCGCCGAATAAAGTCTGAAGATCGTCATTGATGGCCTTCCAGGATGGCGTGATCCCGCAAGTTTAAAGAAGAGGCAACTTGGGTTTAGGTTCTCCTGAGGCATGCGCAGCACGTGTCGAAGCCAGGTCCACCGTCGCGTCCTCAAGACGCTCGTTATAGAAGGCTGCTGCGTCCGTTCTCGGACTTCAATTTTAGTTATAAAATCGATTTTCAATTTATTTTGCTATAATGAGGCTAAATTATATGTTTATTTTTATAAATTATGGAAAAGGAATCATTAAACAGTTTGTCTTTATGTTTATTTTTCTTCGAATGGAACTTTAGAATATTCCGTCTGTTGCTTGTAGTAACACGATGTTGCGTCGCGCGCAAAGGAATTATTTACCACGGTCTTTTTAGAGTGAATAAAATTCGCGTGTCTGTCAAAATGTAAATACCTACTAATTTAAAAAAACGCTTTCGTGAACTAAATCCGAGGAACTGTTTCGCGCTTAATAACCCAGTTTATCTGCAAATCGTGTTATCCATTACCACCACGATGCCGATCGATGGCAATCGATGGCGATGGTTGTGCTGTAGCTAACAAGATCATCTCTTTTATCGTTTTATTATATCTACCTGACAATCATTATGCTTTGATCGCGTTCTTTGTTCTGTTTTTCTACCCAAACTTCGTATCGAGTTCACGGTAAAAAAAATTCAACGTAAACATTATGTCTATCAATCGTGTTCTCGTAAATTGAAGTAGCGTGTTCATATAATATTATTGTTCATTCTCTGCGCAGAGTAACATAAATGATACACAATTCATTATATTTTCATGTTTGTTAGTAAAAAAAATCAGTGGAAGTTCGCTGTAATTTATTACAGTAATAAATGACGAGTAATGCGCAATCCATTAAAATAAATTTACTAACTATTTTTTAATGTTTCAGACGTCATATATGATGATTATTAGGTACACGGGGGGGGGGATAGTCGAGAAGTTGATAAAAATAATAGCCACAACAATAAATGTGTTCAAACTCCTTGAAATAAATGTTTTAAATATGTCCAAATGTTTGTATACTGGCTGGATTTCCTTCCTATGGAGCTATTTATTTATTATTTTATTTATTTACGGACTTATTCAGTCCATCGACAGTGGCAAACACGTTTCCTTATTATATCGAGGCTTTACTGACAGAATGCATTAAGTTCCGGGATAATCGCCTTTAAAGCTTTTTTTTTCATTCAACGCATCATTACTCCCACATTTTTTTATTTTTTTTAAGCTATGAAAGCGTAATTTTTTTTTAGGCATTGCATAAAATTTAAAACCAACATCTCGCACCTATATTAAAAAAATATTTGAAATAATAAAGATTACTCTTTTAAAGCTTCAAAAAAAAAAATAAAGAAAATTGTGGGCGACATAATGCGTTGAAATAATAAAAAATCTTTAAAGGCTATTATCCCGGAACTTCTTTCAATTACTTAATGCATTCTGTCAAAAAGCCTCGATTTATAAAATACAACAAAAAAAAATAAAGCTTGGACAACAAACTAAATAATAATATCATATTTAGATCTGAATTAGTTGTAACAGAGAGGGAAAACATTTTTGAGAAGGGAATATGGAAGTCTAGGCATTTAAAGGGCTTATGACTGACCATGTGGATGTTTAAACATAGGCACAATGGTGAATGTTACTTCTGATGACGATACTTATGTGATTAAAATTTTACATAAAAAAATACATACGAATATTTTTTTACGTTCTTATGATTTATCCAAAATATAGAGTATTTTAATTTTGGAGCCATAGTCGTCAATAACTGTCTTAGAAAATGGGAAACAAGTTATGATAGATCGGAATCCGAACCTCGGGCCTCCCGATCCGGAGTCCGCGACACTACCCATGGGAGCACAACCCGTCTCATGTACATAGCATCAAATTTAAATTCCTGGCGCATTAAACAAAGAAAGATTTTTTTATAGTAATCGGATTTATACGTAAAATAACTTTTTTATGTGTGTAAATATATTTGTTTATATGATGTATCTTATGACCTCGCCCTGCTCTTGCCTCGTAATACAATCTATTAACAGCTTTCTGAAACAATTTTAAGAACCTTTCTAAAGATGAAACTTCGTGAAGAAACGCAAAGTTGTAGAGAAAGTCGTTTCCGTAAAAATCTTTTTCTTTTGTGAACTCAAACCTCTGGTAATTTCAACAAGTTGTTTTGTTTGTTATGTAAGTAAGTAAATATGATTTTTTAGCAGGGGGGTTCAGCGTAGGAAATTGAGAAGGTGCTAGATAGGTAAATGTTCCGGAACTTTTATTTTACGCCTCTTTACTTTTCAGGTACTGAATTGAATACACGATTTTTTCAAAATGTATTTTAATTTTTTAAATGTTTTTTACGCAAATCTACCATATCGTTACGCCAACTTGCGAAACTCGTTGATCCTCAAATGTTTAAAAAATATATTTTGTCGTTTTCTGTTAGGCTTTAAATAATCCGTATGTGTTAATGTATGTGTAACTTATAGCATTATTTTTTCCAACAATTTTGAAAGAAAAAAAAACACGCTTCAATTGCTACTGAAAAAAAGTTTGAGTTTGGGTGTTACGGGTTTTAAAAGTTACGCCGGCGAAATGTACATATTTACTTGCCATACTTTTTTTTACATTGTATTTACTTATATGTAGAAAACTACAATAGGCCTATAATTTATTTTTTTTGTAAATATTGTATTTTTCTCGTTACAATGGATGTTATTTTCTTTTAATAAATACTTTACTATTCCAATACTTTCCAAATGCAAGAAAAACAATAAACTTTTGTGAATAAAATCTGATAAGATTTTTTAGTGATCATATTTCTATGAGCGGGGGGAACAATCACATAAGTCAAAATGCCTTACTTTTAAAGAGACAGTTTTTTGTGTCTCAATCATTGCAGGAATCAAATCTAACATTGAAAGAATATGCTTTTTTTCTCCATGCTTATAGGAATTGGATTATTGCTAATAATAAGGAATACATAGTCATGTGATAACTCTACAATTTAACGTCGTTTAAGGCATAATATAGTTAGAAAATGTTATTTTTCAAGAAAACGGTTTTTTAGCCGATAACTAACAAATTAATTTTGTGTGATAAGTAACATTGATGATAATATCCTTAATTACGTTATTTAACTTCCGTGTTTTGGAACACGTGTGATCATAGATTCATACTACAAGATGAGCATTTTTTTTTTTTAATAAGTTGACTTGTTAGATTTGATATAGATTTGTTCAGACACTTTTTATAATAATCGTAATAAATAAAGGTAATATTCCTAATAAATGTATTACTAAAAGTGATAAATAGTAAAAATGAAAAAATCCTAACGTAACAAATGTTTTATTTCTATAATAAATTATAATGAACATTCACCTAGAATTTTCATTAACAAACTTGAACATAATATGTTATTGAATTGTTATTATTAGCCGGTGAATAATGGAGCTGTACAACGTACACATCCGCTCGTGAAATAATAGGCAGATAATGAAAGGTACTTTTCAGAAAACATGTGTATTCAGTATATTGAACTTTTAATATAAATGTGCGCGCACTCCTCTTTTCTTGCAGAGCAGTTGGATATGCAGAATCTCTGTATAAAACTGAATAATTTGCTCGCGATATTCCCTCTCCTCTGCCCATTCTCGTATATTTCTGTATCGTAACATTAGAATAAAGAGCGCATTACGCTAGACTAGAACGAGACTAGAGCTGCGGAGGTGCTCGCAGCCCCGTTACTGACGCTGGCGCTGGCGCTGGCTGCCAGTCTGCTCACGGCGAACATATAATACTCGTATTATGGAAATACTCAGCTAAACTCTCTACATTTTGCGATTATTTCGAGAATCTTGAACAAGTGCAGCGCGATACACTTCTGCGTCCGTCGGTACATTTATCTAGCTGTTTCGTGTCTTGTAAGGGCATCTCTAACACGTTTTGTTTGCTTAAATAATTACTTTCTTATAACGTTTCTTGTAAGTAAATCTTTTGAAACGTGTATTTTTTAATAATGTATGTTTTTCTTTGTTTCAGGTAAGCGGACTGGCAAGAAATAGTCATCCCGAGTACGTAAATATGTATTTAAATGTTTTAGTTTCTCTTGAATATATTATGTTTTTTTCCCACCGAACTGCGCTTCAAGAACCCGATAACACTAAGGAACTTCAGTCCTACGGGAAGTTGGATACAAAAAATGTATTCTTGCGCGCGCTAAAAATTGAAGCATTAACTTGTACCGCAAAGTAAAAATGTAGGAAAAAATAATCAAAAATATTTTAATAAAAACGACCTACTTTGAGCGACGTCACTGGTTCGTATGAATCAACCGATGATAAGAGAGCTGTGAAAGATATCCAGTTTACTTAATGTTAATAATAATAATATTTGGCTGATTTATATAGCGCCATTTTTGTAAAAAATCACCTCAAGGGCGCTTTACAATTGTATGCCTAAACTTACATTCTAACTAAAGTAAAGTGATATATTATATTTCCATATTTAAAATTAAGGGTATGATAATCTAAAGAAGTGGGATTTTAGTTGGAATCTGAACTGACTGGGACTGTCGATGTCGATTGGTTCCAGGCAAAGGGGCCGGCGGCGGCAAAAGCACGATCTTCAAATCTAGTGTTAGGGAAGCGCCGGATTTCGACAAGTTTTCTTCTTCCTGGATCAAATGCTGACCTAAGAGTACATTTTCTTTGACATGTATTTTCCCTAATACAAAGATCCGATAGGTATTTTGGAGCCATTTCATGAAGGGGTTAACGGACCAATCGGTTACCATCTAGACCCCATTTGTATTTTACAAAAAAAATACAAAGAAATGTTTTTAATTTTAAAAATAATCAAATGTCTTTAACTGAAAATCGATTTTTCTGTACTAAAATGTGTTTATTTATTACAATGTTTAAAAAAAAATTAAAATACAACTTTCTGTTGTAATCGGCGCCCCGGTGTGATAAATATTTTTAGGGCTTTACTCCCATTTCACATGTATCGTCCCAATCCATTAGGCATTGTAAAATTAGGGTCGGAGTATATTTATTTATTGTTTTCGTGTTTTTCGTTTACTCTCGCAGATAGAAAAATTGCAAAAGGAAATCGTGTGGAGATTAGTCGGCATTTGTACTGGTTAGTGCGTTTATTTATTGTTTTGTACATAATTTTAATTGTGCATTGGCAGGCTTATTGCCAAATGGCAATTTCTTCCAACCAACCAATAAAATAAAAATTTTATTTTTATAATTTAAGTTAAAACGTATTCAAAGATATTTTATTCACCCAACACGATGTAACTACTATGCAAAAAAATAAAATAACCCAGTGGCTTATTAAGTTAGGAAGAAAAGAAACCGAAACCTTATTAAACTACGTTGCAAGGTAAATTATATTCATATTAATATTATCTACGACAATTCAAACACTATATAATACAATTATAAGAAGGATATAATTTAAGGATATAATTTAATAATAAGGATATAATGAAAGGAGGGTTAGTGCCGGTAACAGAGTTAATGGTGCCTTAAAGTCTGTCGTAGCAAATAAGTGTCTATCGCAAGAGGCTAAATTAGCAGTCCATAATGGAGTTCTGGTACCAACCCTAATGTATGGAAGCGAAGCATGGAGTTGGAAAAAAAGGGACGAAAGTAGACTGAATGCTGTTGAAATGCGATCCCTCAGGCGAATGTGCGGAAAAACAATGTATGATAGGTGCCCTAATGTCGAAATTAGAGCAGAATGCAAGGCTGAGTTAAGCATTATCGACAAAATTAAGAAAGGTCTTTTGCGATGGTTCGGTCATGTGGAGCGAATGAATGATGAAAGAACGGCTAAAAAGATTTATGATGCGAATGTGTCTGGTTGTAGAAGTCGAGGAAGGCCGAGAAAGACATGGCATGATCAAGTACAACAAATTCTTGAAAGTGGTCATGTGAAAAGTCGGAATAATCGACGTGCGTGCATAAGAAGATGTATGAATGTGAAGGAAGCAAAGGAAGTGTGCCAGGAAAGAGTGGTGTGGCGTTCTATCCTCTCTGCCTACCCCTCGGGGAAATGGCGTGATGGTTAGTTAGTTATATAATTTATGTATTTATATGTATGTAAGGATGTGTATGTACATGTGTGTGTATATATATGTGTGTGTATATATGTATGAATATTTATGTGGGTATGTGTATATGTATATGTATATGTACACATATATATGCATGTATATGTGTGTATGTGCGTGAATGTATGTGTGTATGTGTATGAATGTTTTTAAGGGTGCACACGTGTGTATGTATATGGAAATATATTTTTAAAAGAACATATATGTTAGTCTGCCTTAGCACGGGTCTTACTAGGCATTATTTTTAAATATATATTTATTTAAAAAAAATAAAAAGATAAAAACATGCTAGAGATATAAAAATATAAATAAATATATTTGTAAATAAATTACCTTAAATCAATACTATTACTCAATGGGAAAAGGGAAAAAGAGGAAAGAAGGAATGATTAAGGAATAAAAAGGCGATGAATTTACCCACCATTAAATAAAAAACTTTAAAAATAATTACACTTCGATAAAAATCAATTCACTGTGTGTTTTTTTTATCGGACCGGGTGGATTTCTAATGTGGTGTGAAAACGGTCTTGCTGTAAATCTAGCGTTTAACCCGTTGCCCGCTTACATAGGTAAATTACGTTTTTTATTTGTAATTACCCTCTGTTGATAACGCTCGCATTGAAACTGGTTCATTCGCTTCTAAAGGTTATCCGGTAAAGTCGTGTAATACTGTTGTCTTATAATATGTATGTAAACAGATTAAGTCCATCTCGCGATCGAAAGCCCGTTGAAATTCCATCGCCTTTGGCTTTTTCACGCGCGGCCATGACCGCTGTATAAGTTGTAGATACTACACCACCTTCCCATGTACAATAAGTACTCCCCCCTCTCCAACCACCCCGCGCCCGTTGTACGGAAATCGGAAAAACCCTGTGCCTTCCTAAACCTCATCCCGAGGATGATCTCGCCGCCGCGTTACCGCTTTGTTCAAATATCAAAGAGAGTTTGCGATAGTTAGCGTACCTCACGATAGGAGGTACTGTATCTAGTCACTAATATCCAAACGTTTACCCCCGAAGGAAATATTTTCAAAGGAATTCTACAGAACACTTTTGCTTTGGTTACAAATACAATGGCGGTTGTATAAATAATTATGATTTTACTTTTCTAAAGTGAGAAATAAATCGTTTCAGTATAGTACATTTTTAATATAATATTTAATTTAAATTGTGTTGCACATTAGCATTTTGAATAGCAAAACATTTACTATCTCTTAAAATTCTAAAAAGATTCCAGCTTAGAATTAGAAGAAAAAATTCTCGACGAAATGCTGAAATGGAGTTCTGTCCTGAAAAACTGTAAAAATACGTAACCGCCCTTAAGAGGATATGCGGCGAGGAGCAGTTTGATGAATAGTCGTTTGAGCATAGTTTTTTCTGTCGCTCTCTCGCAGATACCTCCCTGATACTGTGCGAGAAAGATAACTCAAATTACAAATTTAGAAGCTTCAATTAAATTCATAAGCTTCAAAAAATTATTTATCTATACAATCACTTTGTAAAGCGCCCTTGATGTATTTTATTACAAAAATAGCGCTATATCAGTTATCCATAATAATAAAAATAACGGCACGACGGACTTATTATGCCTAAATCGACAAAATCCTGGTCTCATATTTCCGATCTCAGCACGTCAAATCTGAACTTATTTTTTTAAAGAAATAGTATCAGAATGAAATTTTCTGTGTCAGTACTTTTTGCATTAAAAAAAATCTTTTTGTGTACCCTACGTCCTAAGACGGTAGAAAAACTGGGTGGTTTTAAGGGTATTTCAATGGTCCTAGCTCCTATAAGAAACTATTTTTAATAAAATAAAACTACATGGGCACGCCGATGATAAATATCCATAGAGTGTAAAACAATCATCGCTCTAGTGCCATAATCCAGGAAGAAAATACATGAATACGTTTGTGCGAAGAAAGGTCAGACCGTGTTTCCTCTTAATTTGTGCGTAGGGCATTTGTACTCGGTACACAAAATACTGCGCATGTATGTATGTATGTATCTCAATCATTGTGATTATTTAGACTTGTTAGGTGCCGTCTAGAAAGAGACTGGTATTGCAGTTTAAAAATACCATTACCTGAAATGTTTCATGTCGAGCTTGCCGGGAATTGAAACCGAGACCTTATATATGTGTAGCCAAACTCAGATCACTGCACGACGATGCATGTTATAATAATCACAGTAAGTTGCGCTCGTTAATTATTGTTGGTTGAAACCTTTCTTTTACCTACCGAAAGGTGAAATGATTTTAATGATTAATCCGCTGCAGTGCTCCATTATGGAACTTGCCCGCAATTAATGTAATTAATTAGTGGTTTTGTAACTCCAGAAAGGAAGCCAAACAGACGATAATAAATTGCAAACTTGATCAATTATAACTTTACAGTAATCTCGGAACGCCCTTTTGCCTTGTTAATTATATTAGAAAATACGCAATTACACACTACAGTAGCGTTCGTAGCAACTACCGGCTCAACAATGTGCATAGTGCCAACTGCCATTTATAGTATAATAGATAATAAGAACATCGTTTCTTATTTCTTTGTTATTCTACGAATATTAATCGTTAACTTCCCATTGTAATCGGGGCCCTGGTCTTGATATTTACTATTTGAGCATTTTATTATTTACATTTCTCCTTTGACTTTTTGTATCTTTCAGTCTGTAGTTATTTATCGAAAGAAAAAAAATTATAATATAATTTTCTTATTACTGATAAAATCAAATTAGAGCGCAAACAAAATATTTCTTTCTAAAATCGTCATTCCATTTTGTTATATCCCAACTCAACGCGGGGCTATTCTGCCGCCATAATGAAAAATGGCAGTCATTTTTCAAAGTCATATTTTGAGATATGACACTTTTTGGTATTTATCAACTTTAAGCAAATAAAAAAAAACTAATTAATCATAAGTAAAAACACGGTATGTCAATTGTTTCTAAAGCATAAAACTTGTGTGTGTCATATACACTCAAATACATTTATGTTTTTTTTACTCCTATTTGAACTTAAAAAAAAAAAGTTTATTTTTACATTTTTTCATATATACAATTTTTTGTTCACTTTGCCCAGCTAACAAGGTTACATACCCCGTTCCAAGCTAGGCAATTCCATTTTAATATATTATAATAATTTACAAGTTAATAGAAAGAACAAATAAATATATAAAATTATATACATATATACATACATACACACATACATATACCCATGCGCATATATACACATACATACATTAAAGATAGACAATTTATTAAATATATGCGAAACTTCATGATTGCCACTTGTATTTTTTTTCATTATTCTTTATTTTCAACGTACAGTTAGAATCTCCATTTCGCGGCAAACATTAACCAGCTAATTGATAACCTTAAATCGTAGAATTAAGATAAGATATAATGATAATATAATATGGAAACTTCACTGGTCCATTAGAAGTAAGTCAACTATGTAATTCTACTGTATGTTTCCTCAATAAAATAAAATAAATATAAATACACACTGAGTTTTTGCTTATGAATCTCTAGATATTGTATTATTGCTTAAAAAATATATCGTTTTTTAATACTGAAATATTTTTTTACTGCTCAGTGCAGTATATTAAATAGTTCGAAATTTATTGTAGAAAATTACCTCATAATAACCACATTTTTTACAAAAAGCTGCCTTTTCGCCTTTTTTGACGTGGCCTCATGGAGTTATAGTGGGATACTTTATTATTGTTTTGTAATACGTATCTTTATATGCATAAGTAAATAAATAAGTCATGCAAATACATTAATTTAATTTTACATTATTAATGTATTCCCCTGTGCTTCTTATGTAAAATTAATTACAAGACCTTTTTTTATTGCGTTTGTTTCTTTAATAGTATTGATATTTATGTAGGTGTGCATTGAAAGAGTATTACAAATAGAATACACGCTATAAATAACTTAAAGCGAGCCTGATCTTACATAAAAACAGCGCCAAATGTTGGCCAAATATTATAATAAAATTATTCATATTTCGCAATCGGCTTATAACTGTGTTGTGAAATCATGCAACAAGAACAAAATGATTTGTTTTAACGAATATGGCTATTGCTCCCAGTTTCAGTTTATGATAACGGTATTTCGAATGATTTTGTTCTACCAAATATTATCTCGCTAGATATTAATATTATTTAAGTTGAATCTTAATATTATTAATGATGTAAATACGTGTCCTGTTAGTGAAATATAATTTATTCCGACAAAAAATAGGCTGTGTTGTCTGATTATAATGGACTTTAAAATCGTCTCCATTTATCTTGTTTCGTGTGTTACATTTTATTACTAAGGTATGTATTACTGATGAGGGGAAGGTAGGGAAATACGGGTCCCTTAACGTCGGTTAATTAAAAACTCAATTAAAGTTTTTAAAAAAATATAAAAAAATAAACACAAATTAACAATGCTTCCTCAGTGACCAATCTATATGATTAAGAAAATTAGGAACTATCATTTTCAAGTAAAACATTTTTTGATGAACTTTGGGAAAAACCCGCTTTGCCCGTGGGGGGAAAGCTAAACGGGTACCCAAAAACAAAAACCCGAATTTAAGTCATCGAACAAAATTTCATAAATCGTAACACTTTCTCGGTAAATAAGACACGTTAAAGTTAACACACAAACCAAGCATCATTTTACTGATGCGTATGCAAGTATTACACGAATCATAATAACATAGCGTTTTTTTTATTTATTTTTGGGCTGGAAAATTTGTTGACGCTTCCTTGCACATGTATTACTCTTTCGGCACGCCGAGGTGGATTTATTTATCTACGGGGGGAGTAAGCTAACAATCCATGCAAGTGTTTTATCTCGCTTTTGCGTTAACAGTCACATATGAGAAGTAATAACAATAATAATAATGTTTGGATAATTTATATGGCGCCATTTTTGTGAAAATCACCTCAAGGGCGCTGTACAAAAAATAAATATCCCAACACGTCTTGCAGCTACAGAGCGCATGGACGGTTGGGATTCTAGTTCCTCGTCTCCAATTATGATATATATGAGCTAGATAACAGAACGTCTTGCAGCTACAGAGCGCATGGACAATAAGAAATCTAGCCCCTATTTACATTTTTTTTTTTTTTTTAATATTTGATTATGAAGTTTAGAGTACCCGTTTTGCTCGCCGTAACAATCTCACCCGACCTTCCTCTACTGTGCTTCGATCAGACGAGGCTTTATCTGGTCATCTGGTGGGATCATTTACTAAGCATATTATTTATCGTGAATTATTTCAGCAATCACTCAAACTAATGCGTAAAACATGGTTGACAGTTTGTTTATTAATTGCTTTGACGGGTTATTACGACATTTTTAGCGACGTTTTGTAGAAACATAAAATAAATATTATGTATTTGCAAAATAATACTGACTTAAAATTACAAAATTATGCGTTTTAGTATATTTACAGTAAATTAATAATTGAATAAAAATAATTTTATCTAATATCTAGCAAGTAGTAATCTTTAAGAAAGGGAGCCATATAAATTTAAAATACATTATAAACCTGCAACCTCTAAATTTAGTGTCCGAGCGGATAAAGAAAACAGTTCCGAGTATGAAATAAATCCAGAATCGTGGACGAGTGTTTAAACACCTCACCATAGTAGATGCACAAATTTTCACAAAAAATGTGTAGTGGAATTTGCATGCTAGTGTGATTATTGTCGTGACGAAGAGACGGGTACGTCTCAAAACTGTTAGATATAGAAAGTTCGGCATGTGGTTGGTTATGTACGAATATTTACAAACATTTATTTAAAATAAACAAACAAACCAACCATCACGCCGTTTTGAAGGCTAGAACGACATATCATTTTAACTCTTCATACATAACTCGCTTATTCTACATTCATACACCTTCTCATGCCCGCGTGCCGATTATTCCGACTTTTGACACGTCTTTCTTTAAGTATTTGCTGAATTTGGATGTCACGCCATGTCTTTCTCGGTCTTTCTCGATTTCTACATCCATCAACATTCGTATCGTAATTTATTTTCATGTCCAAACCAACGAAAAATTCCTTTCTTAATTTCGTCGATAGTCCTTATCTCGACCTTATGTAATGTACGGATCTCGACATCTGTCGACATTATTTATAATATAAGTATTATTATATCAATATGTACTTGGCCGACTTAATTATTCTCCTGAAAAAAACATTCTAAAGAGTTTTTGTACAACAAAATTAAGACACAGCTGAATGAACAATGCGTGGGAATTTATCGAAATTTCACTAAGATCTTACGTACAATAAACCGAAGAGAATCACATGTGTTCTGAGGTTTCGCGTGTTCCTCGGCGCCTACGATTCCGATGTGGTCATTAATTTTTAAACCCGAAAATTGAATTTCAAGTTTGACGGTACTGCGTAATTTTCGACTGCATTAAATAATTGTTAGTGCTCCGTACTCAGCCTGTAGCTTGATACTTTAATTACTTGTGTGATGACTGCCCTTCTAACGAATTAAAATTTACAAGATACCCTACTAAACTCTGAATTCTTCGTAATAAAATTCCTTCACGGTTCGTGGAGTACTGTTGTTGCGCTGTCGGCTGTAGGCGGAGGTACTCTCTAATTCACACTATTAAGTTCGTTGGAAACCTTTTATGGCGGGGTTCTTCATTCTGTTCGTAAATTATAATAATGACTGTTTGGCGCTGGTGAAATTAATATTAAGCACCGCGATAACTCCATGTGGTAGATGTAGGTAAGTATAAGTAATAAGAACGCTATCAGATCTTGTCACAATGGGGCTCAAACTTGTAGTAAAGTGTCGGTAGTCCGTAGGACCGCCTTCCCCAGATAAGCTCGGAAGCTTTTCACATGTCTACATTCATTGTGTGGTGTATTTTTTATAAACGCTCCTAATGGATGGGCGTTGACTTGTATTTGAAGATAAATGTATGTTTAGCATTAATTTTTACTCGCGTCGTGCGTTGTATTCTTGACCCTGTTGAATAACCAATAAAACTCGAGTGGGTAAAATATCGAGCTTTGTAAATCTCCGTTCTTTGATTTTATTTAATCGATTAAAAGCGTGCATAAACTTTTAAGAATAAAATATTAAAATATTTTTTGTACTCGCATTTTTTTTCAAGGAATAACCCACTTAGCTTATATTTTAGAGGCTTGTCAGCGGGTAGAAAAGAGAGGATGCGTTAGGAAGTTATGAAAAATCAATTGAGAAAAAAAAATGGATTTCTTAAACCGGCGACGCCAGTCTCACAGTTAGCCGTCTAACCAATTGCGCCACGACACCTGTCAATAATAGCCCATTCTCCGTCTCTTGAAGTTTTCGCTTATTTTAATATCATCAATATCAATAATGTCGTTTTAATTATACAGCTGCTTTAATTTTATCCATTATGCTTTTATTCGCTTTGAAATTGTTCTTCTGTCTTCCATAAAAAATGTTAGGTAATTGGCAATCCTATTTAAAAATATAGGTATTCATTTACAATTTTTATACATAGTATAATTGGCCATAAAAAATAAATTCTTCCGTATTTAAATGATGCCATTCTATATTTTTTTTCAAAATAAATTAAATATTTAATTATGCGACAATAATTAAAACATCAATATTCCTGTCTTATTTTAAACATATTTCTTCGTTTGTGACAGAGAATAA
Organism: Micrasema longulum; assembly: GCF_059751315.1. Lineage (NCBI taxonomy): Eukaryota > Metazoa > Arthropoda > Insecta > Trichoptera > Brachycentridae > Micrasema > Micrasema longulum. The sequence continues at coordinate 300,300 of NW_028278087.1, forward strand.
ACGTTATGTCTTTTTTCGCTATTTATTTCTCGTCGTCGAATCAAATGCATTTTTCCACCCTTACTTTCCTACATTCATCCTCCACCACTCCTTATTCCTCATTGCTTTCCTTCTATTTCCTTCTAAATTTAAATATAAATAACTCCCCATGGATAATATCTAGCCAGTCTGCAAGCATTTGGACACACTCAAACATCGTATTTCTTTCATTTAAATTTATATCAAGAACATTGTTTCAAGTAGTTATAATTTTATTTTTTGTATTGTTTAAACCGACTCTTTAGTCTTAAGTTTATTAAAAATTCATCCCGTACGTCTGTTCGTACTTGAATTGAATAAAAAAACTATATTAACTAACTTTTATCTTGAATTTAAAGCTAGTACGTAATGGTTTTTTGTCTGTTTATCAACTATTCACTTAATTGGTACCAGTAACTTTGTGCATATATTACAATTCATCAAATTCATATTTTAATTTCCCTTTGATTTGCCCGCAGCTAAATTTACCTAGGAATAAACGACGATCGCCCCCAAGTCCGCTTTTTATCGGGACAATTGTCCCGGATATAATAATTAAAGGTCTCCCCCTCTGGCAGCCACCAGTCGCCAGTCACCATGGTATCGACTACACAGACAGATTCACACTCCACACTACACAGTACACAATACACGGTACTGACGATACACGCATACTATCCGACTCCCTGCACCCTTCCTGCTCAAGGCCAAGGTCACTCGTCACCCACCGTAACTGGAACCCCCGCTCTGCAATAGTAATAAGCGTTCGTGGGGAACTCTAAATTATCTAATAATTGCTTCAACTCGGAGTCACTACTCAATACGCTAGATGCTAAAGTTAAATGTTTATTTGAAATACGATGGATTCGACAGAATAATTTCTTTAAAAACGAATTAGGAGAAAAGCCAATTTGAATTGCGATAGCCATTTTGGAAACGCTGACTATCCCGTCAAATCCTCACACAATAGTTAGAGCAGTGGGAAATAACGTGCCTATTGCGATATATTATATCAGCCTTGTACATAATAAGCTAGGCAAACAATACGCAACTTTATCTGAAATGAAACTTAACTCCTACCCTGGTGCAAAAAAACAGTTCCATATCTATTAGATTACGCGGTCATCTTCAATTTTCATTTTGTTACTTTAAAAAAGGATTCATATAAATATACATCGCAATTCTGCCTACAGTGGTGGCTTATTTTTTTATAAATGGGAGTCGCATTATTTTTTACCTTTCTTAAAATATACAAGTTTATATTTCAAAAAGAGGATTTTTCTGCAGTTAAATTACTTTAAATTTTAGCTAAGTTTTTGGGATCAGAAAGGATATTTTAGAGTAAGCCAATCAGGAACTTCTCAGCATTTGCTCATGTGGACGGGAAACCACTTAAAACTCTCCAGGAGAAGTCGGCCTGTTGACAATAGTCAACAGGCCTTCCGTTATACTAGAAGAGCGTTCGGCATTAGTTCTTAATTACCTATCACCGATGGGTCACCGCTAAGATTTTCACCCAGGCTCCTGCACGGCGTCTCCAGCTGTTGTCTTTGAAAGCTGAAAAAGGGGCAATGCATCAACGGGTGAGGGACATCTTGAGGAGTTTCATCGTCGCATGAGCAGCTGTCGATCTCGGAGAGCTTGAAGCGATGCAGGTAGCTCATGAACCCACCATGACCCGTGAGAATCTGGGTGACCTCGTAGCCAGCTTTCTGCATTCTCCTGAATATCATAGGCATGGAAAATTGTAGGGAAAAACATTTTACTAAAACTTCCGGTAGGTTCACTCAAATAATTAAGTGGTGGCTACTGTTTGTACATAAATAATCTTACTAATTAACTTACTGAATATTACAAATCTTTAAAATGTTTGGTTAGTAAACGTAAGTTTTAAGTCCCTATGATTGTCCAATGGGCTCTATAAGATCCTAAAAGTCCAGTGGGCCATTTCTGAGGAGTGTCAAACCACACGCATTTGTTTTATTGATTTAATTGCAGATAAACACACAAACCAGTACACCGTGAAGCCGACTAATCTTCATTCAAATTCCTTTTGCAGGATTTTTACCATAGAGTAGCCGATGGTAATGGTATGGTAACAAATAAAAGTAGAATTAAATCCAATATTTTTTTTTTATTTAGAATACTTTACCAAATTTTAATTTGGAATTCTATCAATACATAATAAATACGATGAATTTAATAAATACGAAAAAATATCATAAATATCAATCTACCCTGATTTTTCGTGTCGTATGAATTTGGACTATACGTCTGAAATGAGCCATTTGATTCTGAGTTTTGAAGTGAGTCAGTCGGAATTTCTGTGGACATTTGAAAAAGGTGGGGGTCTTACGATTATATTCAATGAACGATAATTCCTACCCTTTGCCTCTTCCGTTCTATTCTTCCTTTGTCCCTAGCGATATTAGCATAAGAAAAGCACACCTCCCGACTCTTTTACATTTTAAATAATATGTTCTTTAGTGTCACTTCGGATCGTTTCAGATCCGGAGCATAATATTCTTCATTCATACACAGATTTACTTCTGACTAACAATATAATTTCTCCGAATAGGAACAAACATCAATATGCAAACAGCGGGTAGCGGAATACGCACGACAGATTAGGTGACGATGTATTTAAACGGGTTGTGGTCCCGTAGCTAGTGTTGAGGACTCGCGGATCAGAAGTCCGAAGTTCGAACCCCGCTCTATCGCAACTTAATTCCCATTTTTTATTGTTAGTTTTTTGTCGAAAATGGCCCCATAAATTAAAATATTTGGGTGAATCATAAGAACGCAAATATTTCTTTTTCTAATAAAAAATAACTAAATGACATTCTAAAATACGAAGGATTTATTTATATCATGGGTAAAATTCATCAAATAAGATTATAGTTGTGGTGATGTACTTATGTGTCCGTGTCGACTAATTGCTAGTCCCATCTCAACACAGGACTTTTAGTCCCATGGAGTTGGGACTTATATCTCAAATAATGTACAATAAACTTATGTTTGTAAATAAATAAATAATTGTGTACTTATTCTGTGTCCAGGCGGATAAAGAAACAGTTCAGTATGTGAAATAGAACCAAAATCTTGGACAAATGTTTTCAGCTCGATGGCTCCTTTCAGGTAAAATCCTAATTCAGGAAATTGAGTGGAGATAAGTCCTCCTCGTTTTGTAGTAGTTGGCCCGTTCGCCTACCATTCTTGGGTTCGATTCCTGGCAGGGTGGACGTGTAATATTTATTTCCAAGGTTGATAAAACTGCGATATTTCATTTTTCTTAAAGCTTAGACTAAAGCTTACCGTACCTTCAAGTAACGGATGATTGAAATATACTGCATTCGGTTTGCACGTGCAGTGCCCTATGCACCGCTGGGTGCGGAAAGGGGAATGATGATGATATGATAATTGTATCGTTTTTACGAATGAAACGAAATTGAATACGTGTTCTGTTTTTCATAGTTGAAGTGTAATATATGTAGGTATTTTCTCATCTCTCGTGACGCCATTTTTCTGCGTAGCTTCACGTCTAATTACGACGAAAGTTCATTGGAAAATAAAGGCAAGGAAGGCAATTAATTACCAACGAATAGAAATGGCATCTACTACGTTCTTGTAACGTGTCTATTTAATTATACGTTATTGCTTTTAGCACCTATACGTCCTATACTGTTCTTCTATATCTTATTTATGAAACGCGTGTTATTTTCAATGTCCCGTAGGTTAAGTTTATTTCTCTACCCATTTTATAGCTAATAATAAACTTTCTTCCGGTAAAACAACTCAATAGTGCAGAGCCAATTCTACCGTATAAAACAATAACATACATATTTGATTTTAATATAACAGTAACATATTTAATAGTTTTGTTTTCAAAGGAATAAAAAAAATATAAAAATCTCCATGAACTTAAGTAAAGTAAAGTAATTTTTTGAACCCGAGTAAACACAGCATTCTATTTTTATTAGTATTACTGTATGATTATTTTCTTTTTTTCTCTTTAGTACGTATAATTTATTTTTTTATTCTCATGTATATTCAAAATTATGCGAGTAATTTCAACTACAGCAGGGTATGTAACTTTTCAAGCACAAGAGCTAGTTTCTTTTTTGGAAAGTTTTAGTTTTATTAAACTAAATATATACAAGTAGATAAAATAATTATAATAATTAAATGATTTTTTGCATAAATGAGATAAAATAAAATAAATTTTCTTATAGTATGTCCTCGTGGCGGTCTCAGCATTTCCAGCCACCGCTCGAACAGGGGTGAGTGGATCAACCCTGCAGTGGCTTGGAGAAGCGTGTTGTTGGAGTTTTTCAGGCGTTTCCGTAGACTCCAGGCTCCATGGCGAAGTAGAGCAGCGAGGGTGTTTACCCGTCCAACTGTAAACATTTTGGAAGAACTGCAGTACCTAGGCAGTCTAAATAATTGCCTTTATGCATTGTTATTGGTGACCCTTAATTTATTCCGCGCTGCTTGCGTATAATTGTTCCGTAGTTCCGCTGTATATATGGACGTATACATGGACGTCAAATACGATGTAAAAAGGATTATCTTCACTTTGTCACTGCACTATTACGACGAGATATACTATACGATATTATAATATATCATCCGTGTACTGATAAAACTATTTAAATGCCAAAATTAGAGAAAATCAGTTATAAATGCAGTACCTATGCCATTTTTCGAGCTTTGTCGACTGATAAAACTCTCTAAAGCCTCTAATTTTTTGTTTCGAAGTTAGTAACAGCCTTCTCTAATTCCTTTTTCTTTCTGTATGTTTTTGAGTCCTGAGTATGATCTTTTCTTTGTTTTTCTGTATAATTTTTATTTTTTGCTTATCAACTACAATAGTATCCCTTCATTAATTCATTCGCATGTAAGTTTGTATAAGTGTCGTATATACTGTATGTATGTACTATAATTTCACATAAAGTAATAAAAAAGAAATGGCCCACGCTCAGACGTTGAAGTCTTTGTGGGCGTTTTTTTTCAAATTGCGCTTTCTGGCTGTAGTATGGAGCTGAGTTTTTTGTAATGTGTAATTTTTTGTTAGTAGTATTGTTTTTTGCGAAATTTGTTATGTATTCTAGTTCGGAAAAATAAGCAAATTAGAGATATGTATTTATTCATGATACATGCATGCTCACTGAAAGTTTTGAATAATTATTTAATCTCTCCTAACACATATGAAATAAATTCATCAAACCTCTTTTTAATTTTAAAATCAACCTGTTCATTACACTCATTTCAATACACTTGAAAATTTTCATAAAAACAAAAACTTTTATTAGCATAAAATTCCAAGCGCATTTCTAAATTGCGTTCTGATAGAAACTTCTAATATATTTATGTTTTTTTAATAAGCTGGAAGAGGTTTTTTCGAGTAAAATGTATTAAATATATTTATAATACAAACACTTTAAATAAGTACGTATTTAGGGGCGTGCTGTGAGATTTTTTATTAGAGAAGCAGTCACTCGACTAGGTACATAAGTAAAATATGTACCTTCTACCAACACAGTAATTCGAGTTAAGTGCTTTGAAATACACTAAAAAGCGATTTTATGCCATAATTTCAGCATAAAAGATATTTCAAAGTTTTATATTTTAATACCTTCGTAACAACCGGTTTAGGTGATATTTTTGATTAAAAAAAACACTCACAATACTGATAGGAAAAAATAAACATGGATTGGTTTGTTAGAACTGCTTCCACATAATTAGTAAGATTTAAATTTGCGAATTTGCGCTTGCACGAATGAATTCTGTACTGGTAGACCGCCTTATAGGAAGCAACAGACTTACGCAGTTCTGTAATTTAGACGGTGCGCGAACGGAGTGGATTTTACTTCAGTTCTCGCATAAATACAAATACGCAGACGGTTGCGCGTGGATTTGTTGCAGTTTTTAAAAAGTTATTAATTAAAGAACATCGAACCTATCTGAGATCGCTATGATTAACAACTAACTAGTTAAAAAATATTTGTTTTACTTCTAAAAAGATTATTTAACTTATAGCTGATTTTATTGTATTTCTGTAAGTACTAATTGTTTCGACGGTATTTTTTTAGGCAACCATTGGTTCTATCCAATATGAATAAGGAAAACCGGAAAAAAATTTGAATTTATTTAAAATAAAACACCTAGTAAATTTACCACACAAGAGTTTAATACATTAAAACACGACTTGTCGAATCAAACATTTAAATGATTTTTTCTCTTAACAGGCAATAATGCATTTAGAGGGTTGGATCAGTATACCGACTGTATTATGATACATTCTTATATTTTTCTCCTCACAAACGCAACAGATCAGCGTGGAGAAACTTAGATAACCCTTTGCCCCGCTTACTTTGTGGAACTTCTTGCGGAGATCAAAGTTTTATAGCCACTTTGGTACACTCTAAGTACATATATCCAGATTGTTGACATCTCTGTCACCCAAAAAGTGTCGCGTGAAATCTCATTCCTCGTTACTTCATTCGACTTAACGTATTATCCAGATCCAACTTGCCTGTTCTAAGGAACTTTCTTCACTAACATACGGATAACCCGCTTGCTTTCATAACATACATTTTCATAAGACATCTAACTTTTGGGGGTATTTAGTTATAATCGCGACTTGCGAATTATAAAAATTGATGGTATGTTTTATATGAACGTTTTTTTTAAATTATGTACCAAATATTTTAAAATCAATAACTTATATGTAAATATAAGTTATTACATCATCAAATTAATTTTGAATATTTGTTTACCTTTTAAAAAAACCCGCGTTATTAGCGAGATCGTACAAAATTTAACCTAATAGTTATTTTTACTGGAAAGTTTTTACATAATAGGAAAATTCTATTTCTTCAACGTATTTATTTATTTATATATTTGAAAAATCACTTATGCTTAATTACAGACTAATATTGTACTTGAGCACTAAGGATAAATCGAACAACCGAAGCAGTGAGGTATAGCGGAGTACTTGAGCATTCGTTTCTAAATTTGTATAAACCAAGTCTTGATAATGAGGGAGAAACCACGAAACCGGTTGACGTATAATTCATATGCTTAAGTGGTTTATACAAATTTATAAACAAATAGTGTGATTGAATTGATCGTAATACGTGTTTAATTACAGATTACCGACTTACATAGGACTGAAAATTTTCGTAAGAACAAACATTTGGGTACGAAAAATTCTATCGTACTTAATAGAAACTTTAAGATAACTCTGTTAACTTCTCATTGTAATCGACGCCCGGGTCGTAAAAATGCCGATGTTTTTTTTTATTTCTAGAGTATTTCGATTTTAAGAAAACCCCCCATTCTATTTTAGAACCAATGTTGTAATTTTAGTAACTTTAATATGAAATAAAAACCGATTCAAGTCTACGTCGTCGGCGGCCTCCGTGGTGTAGTGGTCAAGACGCTTGACTCACACACGGAAGGTTCCGGGTTCGTTTCTGGGCGAGAACACAAAAATTAAATGTGATTTTTCTCATGCCTGGGCGTTCTGTGATGTAATTCACCACTGTAATTGGGCATTCTGGCCTGTTTTGGTGCAAAAATAAATACAAGGGAAACGTACGATTTTTTCAAAAAATAAGTAAAATACTTAGACTCAAATCAGTGTTTAAGATTACTACAAAATAATCGTCAACTCAATGAATAAATTGAATAAATTATTATTTTTGATTTTATCAGTTTTATTTTCTTAGACGTTTAGTTAATGTTTTTATATTATTAAGATATAAAATATTTAATAGTTTTCCACTTTGTCTAAACATCGGAGAATCGGAGCTATTTGGGTTCGAAATAACTGTAATTAAATCTTAATGTCACGGCTTAATTGAGTAGAACTTACCTTGACTCGTGTATTCCGAATATCTTCACAATTCAGTCGAGTAACATGTAACACGGTAGGTCATAACTTGTTTTATTTCGGACAGCGTTCGAGAGAATGCTAACATCCTTATATTCGTGCTATTTTACTATTCGACGTTTAATTTTATGTTTATCAGAGAGTTGTAATAATATTATTTGGATGGTTTTAATATCGCGTGAACACGCGAATTCTCCAAATTAATTTAGACGGTGCAAAAACGCCAGCGATAATAATATACTTAGGTATATCGCTAGCGTTTAACATTCATAAATTCCCCATTCTGATTTCATCCAGTAAATTATTCAATTTTTAGAATAATTATCCGCCAGTTATGTTATTTTGTAAATATTAAGGAGGTATTAGCCTAAATATATTTATAGTAGCCGTAATCACTAGAGCCCTTACAGGGCAGTGAAAATTGAACAACTTCCCGTTTTCCGCACCCCAAAGCTGAACCTATCCGATATTTTTTTAAAGTAAGAGTACTAAAAATAAATTCCTGTGTCGCCACGATTTGCTTTTGTAGAAAATAGTAAAGTAGCCACCGAGTCAAAAAGATTCATCAGGGCTCTGGTTCTATTTCGCACACATAAGTGTATTCTTCATCCCCCAGGGCACAGAATCGGTAAATTACCTAAATACATTTTTTTGGAACTTGCCTTTGTAAGCAAATTAAAAATTATAATAATTGTATGTGCGTCCACTTAAAATCTATGCCGCTAAAGTTAAGCTTATTATTTAATAATGTTACTACATATTTAACTGTTGTCATTTTTAAAGATGATAATATTTTTGTTTGCATAATAAATTTGCATAAAATAAAGATGATAATGTTTTTGTTTGCTTGTTATGCGGTGTTCTTCGTTCTTGCTTACGTTTCGAACCATATTACAGCGTCTATTTTCTATAAAAACGACGTGTAACATCATCTCTGCAATGAACATGAAAATTTAGGGACTTAAGCGTTAATTTAAAAAAAAAAATCAATATTAAACAACTTGCATATAAACGATACATATGGAGCTACTAAGTCAAATATGTTTGTCAAGTTGTTCTTTTAAAGATGGGAAGTGTGAAGTGAGATTGATACAATCTTTAAAACTAGACAGGAGTGGACTAAAGGAAATATTGTTTATTTTGAGTCAACTCGACTTAATAGTTCCATGTTTCGATGAACATTTATTTGATAATATTTAGTAATCACTGTTAATAATAAAATACGATAAGATTGATTGATAAAGAAGCTTGTGTAGCTTTGAAACCAGTTGGTAAAAAAAATAAGAAATACGTGATTGAAAAACAAAGTTTTTTTCAAATGTTTTTACTTAAATATTTTTTAAATTAAGGAATTATAACAATAAAAAAAATAAAAGTTTTAAATTTGATGATCAAATTAAATAACGCTGTAGTGAAAAGTAACAAGACTTAAAAATAAACACCTAACGAACATAAATATAAGTTTTATATATATATATATATATATATATATATTTGGATAATTTATATAGCGCCTCAAGGGCGCTGTACAATATATATATATCCCGCACGTCTTGCAGCTACTGAGCGCACGGACGGTTGGAATTCTAGACTCCATTTACTAAATTTATATAACATTTACCTATTGAAGCTATATTACTAATCCTTTCGCAGCTACAAAGTGCATTGACGAATGAAATTCTAGCAACTTAAAATTATCAATAAATTTACAAAAATAAACATTGAATATAATAGTAAATTTGTAAAGTGATTATGCTAAAAAGCGATTATGATATATAGGAACTAGATTACAGCACGTCTTGTAGCTACAGAGCGCATGGACAGTAAGAAATTACATTACATTACATATCGCACCGTGATTGTAAAACTAAAGTGCCAATTTATCGTTTTTGAGAATTAAACGCAAAACAATCACATTTGTCACGAGCTTGAAAATGTAAAAGGGAAGTAAGTTTAAATTAAAACATTAGCGCATACAAAAATAATAGTAAAAAAAAACACAGTTTTTCAAACTAAGTGAAATCATCAATATCTCTATCTGTATCTCTAAACTGCAGTATATGCACATCGCACATTCTACGTTTTTACACTCGAGGTGCGATATTATAGCCGGACAGGCGCGCCATCACCGCCCATGAACTTTCTATATGTAGCGTTAAATTTGTTTACGGAAAACGTTGATTTAATCATTGTGGTATCATATTTATTGACATAAATACACACGAGTACATAACATCATGCGCCGGACTTATTGCCACTTGCAACTTTTCTTAGGAAACTGGTTCCTATTCACACTCGTAATGTGAGTTATTTTACATCATTTTTGTATTATTTGACATAAAAACACTTAATAATATCCGTTGGCCGTTTGCCATTGAATATTTTTTGAACTTCTGCCTGAACATGCGCATTATTCACGTGTATGCAGTAACATATACTATAGTAATTTAATTGCGAGGGGCCGTTAGCGGTTGAAGTGTCAGTAGTAGGTAAGTATCGGCAGTCGGTTTAGTAGTTCCCGCTCTTGGCGAGAACGCTCGACATTATTTTTGGAGCGTCTTCAGCCGAAGGGGAGCTCCTCGAGTGTAAATAAACACTTTTATTATAATTGGAGGGGAACCGAACGCGGCTCCTCCGGTTCTAGTTCGCGGGGAGTCTGCCCCGCACCACTACACTGACTGCTGACTGCACCACCACTGCCACACTCGCCCCGTGTACCGGTCTATTATACCGTGTCAACAGCTCGAAATGGGACCCAAAACACTACCAGTGAAAAGGGAATATCGTATTTACGGATCAATCGGTAGATTACGGATCAAATATTTATGTATCTATAATTTACTCAATAATCGGATCGACTGTGCCGATTTGCTGGCTGAAATCATTTTCAATATTTCCCTCCGTCGCACTTCGACATACTACGTCACTGAGTAACGACAAATGCAGTACCAGAGCAGCTCAGAATTCTCTATTAGGAAGAGCAGTTAGTCATTTTTCAAAGTTTGATAAGATGTACGATTAACAAATTACAACAGGGATTGAGAATACCTTAAATAAGATAATCCATCCCTGTTGTAATTTGTTAATCTTAATGACTCCCGAGGGGGTGAAATCCAGTATTTTGTCTACGAACATTTGGACAAACTCAAATATTGTAAAGATGTACGATCTTGATTTATTTAACGACTCGGTTCTCCGCTATAAACTGAGTTGAAAGAAAGAAACTGAGAAAGCTGAATATCATTGACAATAATTTAACCTTACATATTTAGCCTCTATTAATAATATTTAGACTCTATTAATAATATCTAACCTCTTTTTGAAAAAATAAATGTAAAAAACAAAGACAAAAAATACTAACTCTCCTTTACATATAAAACAAACACCGCATTTTACACACATAACTCCATGAGCCATACTCCACACTACATATTTCACAACAATGGAGATACTAACACAAATAATAGAGTCGCGTGTTATGCATATTCTCGTCACATTTTGTTGTTCTGTTCAGAAATCGTATTATATATTGTGTTGTGTACGTAATTGGTGCTGTGTTATATTTATGTTTTTTTTGGTAATAATATAATAAATAAATAAAATCGCACTTTCGTGTTAATCAACTTTTAAAAAATTGTAAATAATCGTGAGTATAAATACAGTAAGTTTATCAATAATTGTTTCTAAAACATAAAACCTATGTGTCATATCTGCACAGAGTTTTTGCTTAAAAATCAATAGATATTGTGCTATCGCTTTAAAAGCTTAAAATCATTATATCGTTTTTCGCACTGATCTTTTTTTACTGTACATTGCTATATATCAAACGGTTCCTAAGTTCTTGTTGAATATTAGCTAATATTGAACTGATTTTGTAATTTTTGTCAAAAAACTGCCTTTTCGGCTTATGACGGCAGTATAGGCACACAAGAGTTAAAACGTACCAATTTATGTACAAAAAAATTCTATCGCGAATTCTCATTTTCGTCCGATCCGAAATGAAGATAAGATTCGCCGACTATTGTGATGGCGTAATAAATAACTGTCGATTAGATTATTATTTTTTGTGCATTCCGCTTTAAGTATCTATTTTATTCGCCTTGACATTGGTTCCTTATCACCACCGAGTAGGTACTGACACTACTCGCCTTATCTGTACTGTCATTATCATTATTTTGTATGAATTAATTAGCGAATTCAAACACATATTACGTCCGTTTTTTACACTAGTACGTAATATCACTATTTTATAAATGATTGTCGAATTTTTAACACGCACTATTAAGCAATACTGCTGAATAACGCGTGTTAAAAATTGCTCTGTGTCTACGCGGATGAAAAATACAGTCCTGCGTGAAATAAAACCAGGGCCCCGATTGCAATGGAAAGGTAACGGAGTTATCAATTGTCTATAAAGTAAAATCAAATTTTCTATAAAAATGTATTTATTTGTATAAAAGATCTTCGGTAATATGTAATTGAACATGTTTTAAAAAAGAACCCTGGCTTCTCTCACATCCTGAATGAGGAAATCAGGTGGAAATAAGTCCGCCTCGTTAGTGAACGACCTAAACAAGATTTTCAACCGAAACCGAATTTCGGCTTTTGTTCTAGTTTAGGCCGAAACTGAAATTCATTTAAATAAGTTAAAAGTCACTTCCAAAATTAGGCGTTTTTATTGTTAAACGTTGCGAGTTCATTAAAATAAGCGTTAAATAAAATACACGATGCATAAAAAGCATAAATTTAAGGAGTAAATTTTTTTATATTAAATTCTTTCTGGTTCGTTTTTATGTTGTACTTATTTATCATATATATATTTTTTTTTTATTTATTATTTTATTTTTTAAAACCTTTTTTTGTTATATTTACATATTTGATTTGCAATTTCTAAAATACTAATATTTCTTAATTATTATATTAATTTTATTATTTTACTGGGTTTTTTTTAAATGTGTACACTTGATTAATAACTTTCATAGCCTTGGAAAATGATTATTGACTGTTTTTACATCTGAAGTTCCAATGTACCCTTATCTTCTATATGAACCATATGTAAAAACTGTTGTTTTTTTCCCAAATAAATAACTTGTACCGTTACGAACTATAAGATGCACCCGAGTACAGCCGAACGTAATCCGATACATCCCAATCGCAGATTTTGGCTAAGCCGAAACCGAGATCACTAGCAACGGTGAACGTGAAACGTTGATTTTGAAGGTTGTTCAAACTGCTTTGTTTAATTTTTCCTCGACTGGCACCTAAAGTGATCACATTATAATCATGTAACGGATGATCGAAATACACTGCATTTGACTTGCCGATGCGGTGCCCTATACATCACTGGGGGCGGATAGAGAAATGATGATGATAAAACCATAACTTGGAAGTATCAGCTTAAGGGTTGAGTGTTGATCCGAATCACATCGCTCGAGCACAATAATAGGATATTATACTCGCATAATACTAGCGGACCTGACAGACGTTGTCCTGCCCAAACGTTGGCTTGCCTGCTATTTCACCTAGCTGGTTCACCAAATATATAGACTTCTCATTGATAAGTAGGTACCGAGTTACTTATTTATGATTGAATTACGAAACTAAAAAATATTAATATTTAAATATTGAATTGAATTAGGTACCTAGGTACTTTTTTATGGTTGAATTCCAAAACATAAAATAATCAATTTTCTAATATAGAATTCATCAATGAAAAACTCTGCTCTTTTACCATAAAGGGTGCACTTGACGTAGGAAAGCGATTTTCAATAATGTATTAAGTGTTAGTTAATATTATTATCATTACTGAAAATCCATTAAAAATAAATAATTGGGTAGAAATTATAAGGAATTTAATTGAAGAATCTGATTGGGATCCATAAAAAGTGAATGTTGTTTGTAAACATTCAAAAACAAACTTTAGGTCGATGAAAAAAACATTTATGCTCCTAACTATCTAGTTTAACAGATAAGATTGAAAATTTTAAGATCTACAAACATCCACAGCGCAAAGCTTATTATTATGTCAAAAACCGCACGTAAATCGGTTTAGCTGTTTAGGAGTTCAGTGACAATCACACATACAGTAGAATTATATATATATACAGATGTTGCATACTAAATATGTAATGCAATCATGATGATTCAGCACTACGATAAATGTATGTTGTATATAAAAATGTGCTGAATATATAAAATTGGTGTTAGTACCTAAAGAGCAATAAATATCTTATAAATATTTACAAGAAGTTTTTAGTTTAACTACAAACGTGTAACGGACGGTTTCGGTTAGCGTTTGCAATTCTCAACCCATGCACCTACGGCCGGCCCGTTGTATTGCTGTAATATTTCAGTTTTTCTCCGTATGGGCGACTCTATTAGGTTATTACTCTAAGGTATTAAGTATAAATATGAACGTAAAAGAAAGAAGATAAAAACTAGAAACCTTAAAAAAACATAATTTTACTCATTGCTATATTGTTTTTTTATATCGCGCAAAATTGATTAACTGTAAATAACATATACCTTTTTTATTACCAATGACCATTTAGTAACAAATGATCATTTTGAGAGAATTATCTTTTCGAAAATTTCCCAATACAATAATCGGTCGTTACGTTATAATATTACCAATTGAATGTAAACGAAGCTCTTTGAGTATTATTTTTTTACGTGAAGGCCCTTTAGCCACAATAATATTGTGGCGTTTTTAAATTGGTTTTGACAGGCGATTATTTGGTCGGTGATTATATTGAATCCTTTGTGCGATAGAAATCTTGGTAGAATTTTATTTTGTATTAAGTATAATTTCTACGTCAGTTTCCTTTACTGAACCCCCCGAATTGGGATAGTAACAACTTCCTTCGATTGTCCATGTCCGTGTGCACGCATGCTAGTCCTCGGACTCGCTCCTCGAGCGGAACGTCTGCTATGCCTGGGTGTTGTACTCCCGTAGGTATACTATGTTGTACGTATACGAAGCGAGCAGTTCATTCCCAGAAAGCTATCGGAACATTAAGTGATATCTTATCTTTCACTGCAACCAAAAATTCCCTTGAAATTTGCTGCAAAGAATGAGGAAGTTCAGCCCTACGGGAAATTTGATATAAAACATGCATTCTTACGCGCGATAAAAAAATGTAATGTAAATGATTTTGATAAAATCGAACTACTTTGCATGACGTCACTGGTTCTTCCAAATCACCCAATGATAGGAGAGTTGTGATCGATTTCCGGTTTACGGTAAGTCAACTGACGAATCAGCAGAACTCATCGAGTTGAAGGGGATGAGAACTTGAGACGCCACATGACAAGTAATTTCAAAAATACCAAACTTTGACGAGTCGTAGCGCTGATAATTTGAATTATTTTTTTTAACTTGGCTTAGTTCAATTCAACCTCATTTTGTTCTTTTAAAAATTAAAAAAAATATATGGATAGAAGCAATCTTTTAAAAGAGATTTGCGTTCTTTTTACCCAAATATTTTAATTTTGAGAATTTTTTTATTGTAATAATTTAACTCTAAATACGGTGCTGTAACTTGTAACGTTGTGTTACAACAGTGTATATCAATATTTTTTAATACGCTACCCTCTTACGAGTGGAAAAATAGCTGGCGACCCCCCTCCGAGGATCAAACTTCACTCTGCCCCAGCTTAATTGCCATTTTATAATAGTGAATTATTCACAACCAAAATCATAAGTACCCACATAAAAAATAATATTGAAAAACAAATGTAGAAATCGCAAAAATAAGATTAGGAAATTAAAATAAAATAAAATTAATTGAATCGGGTTTGTGGTCCCGTGACTAGTGTCTCGGACTCACGGCTCAAAGGTCCATGGTTCGAATCCCACTCTACCCCATCATTCCCATTTTCTAATAGTGAGTTATTTTCAACTCGTTGAAAATGGTCCTCAAAATAAATATTTGGGTAAATGATAAGAACGCAAATATCAAATTTCAAAAAAAAAAAATAATTCAAAAAACAAAACACAAACAAAAAAAACTTCGCAAATAAAAAAGTTGAACTGTAAGTAAAACGCTCCTGGCTTTATTGTCCTACCTAATTTGGGTGGTTTTTTAACCGGTCGATCCGAGGTGAATATAAATAGGTTGTTGACTCGAATTAGAAAGTTTTTATTTAATCATATGTAATTATTACGTAGTTACCTTAAATTAAAAAATACGTACGTAACACAATTCCGAAGCGTTCGTGATGTAATAGCTAATGCGTAGTTGTGTTATTATTTTCTATCCTAATCCGCCGAAATGTTAACTAAACATTAACATTAACATTATGCTAAAGCACTGTTAGTATTACTCATATTTCAGAGTTACTAAATGAATAATTCTGACAAATTACTCTCACTCAATTAACTATAATATAATTTTATTTTAAATGTTAAAGGTGGCAATGAGGAAATTCGGTGGTTTTTTAAACATGTTAATAGACTTTTAAACTAAGCCAATTTTTATGTATCGTATTTTCAGCGCTATGATTTTTTAAAGTTTTGTTTTTTTATTATTAACATATACGGCAGCAATGCCCTTTGCAAAGATTATAATAACAACGTTTTTGGTTTTATTAACGCTTACAATACTTTTTACCCAAGATTTAGAAACAAAAATTCACGCTACGCAAACCTTGACGAAGAAGCTTGTTTGCTTTGAAACCGGTCGGTGGAAAAAAAAATAGTGGTAAAAAACAAAGTCGTTTTATTTATTTTATTACAAAAATTCAACCTAAATATTTTATAACACATTTAAAAGAAGTTGAAAACTATTAAAAAATAAATCTAAAAATCAAATTAAATAATAAAATATTTTTAAAATTTATATAACAAGAAAATCATAAAGCACCGTTTCATAAAGAACGCCTAAAAGTATTGTCTACGTTTTTTATGAAACAACATATGTAATCTAAAAAAAATTTAACACAGTTATTTCTGAAATTACTCCGCGTGTGACGTCTCAAGTTCTCTTCCGCTTCTTCTCAGGTCAGTTCTGCCGATTGGTACGTTGGCGGTAAGTAAACCGGAAATCTTTCACAGTTCTCTTACCATTAGTTGATTCATACGAACTAGTGACATCGTTCAAAGAAGTTCTTTTTGTTTTTTTTTAAATATTTATAAATATTTTATTCTTACATGTACAAGAAACGTTGCCGTATAATTTAATGCTGTAATTTTTACCGTGCGTAAGAAAACATTTTATACATATATTTTTTTTTTATATAAATGAGAAAACTCTATAGCCAATTATTAAGATAACATTTCAATTAAGATTATTAATAAAACTTCTTGGTTTATTTTCACTTTTATTTAATTTGACCAACGAGCGTTTTCGCCTAAGGAGGCATCTTCAGGTCTGGTAAATTGTTCACAACATTTTTAACCTTATATAATATTTGTTACAAGGTTTGGATATAAAAAGATCACATTAAGGGACAGAAATCATAAATATAATAACAAATAATAATATAAGAAATCAAACACTGATTTGAGTCTACTGAACTATTTATTTTATTTTTACAAATATAAAAACAAAAATTTCGTGACAGTTGTTTCGCCTTGTTAGGGTATTTTCAAACGAATGTGAAGATTAGATGGATTGATGTCCTGATATAGTTTTACAATTCAAGTTTGAAAATGCCCTAACAAGGCGAAACAATTGTCACGATTTTTTTGTTTTTATATTTGTAAAAATAAAATAAAGTGTTCAGTAGACTCAAAACAGTGTTTGATTTTTTTATATTATAAGTTTAAATATGTAGTTCTATAAATAAACACCAGATCAATCAACTGTTTTGCCAAACAGTTTTTAGGATAGTTTTTGACCGAAATTTATTTTTATTTCTTATAATTTAAAATGTAAGGAAATTGCATATAGAAGAATGCGATTAAGTAACATCCTGAAGATGCCTTCGTCGGCCTCGTGGCATAGTGGTCTGCGCGTTCGCCTAGCATGCAAAAGGTCTCGGGTTAGATTCTCGGCCTAGTTGATGTGAAATATTTATTTGAAAATGCGTTTTTACACTAGAATATTTTATAGTAGCTGGACTAGTAACTGAAGCGTAAGACCGATCATCGTTGTTATGGTCAATATGAGTCCTATAGAATATGCTTCTCCAGTAGTAAGGAGAAAAAAAAGAGTGAAGAGAGAAACGTTGTTGAATTAAAGCTTTAAGACAACGGAAAGCTCGCTCGAACTAGAGGAGGCGTTGTCAGTAATGTTGGCACAATGATAGGGGAGATAACGTTATTACCATTTATAATTTAAATCCATTAAGAGTATTGAGCTTTCGATTATATGAAATGTCATCCATTTCGGGCTTCTAATGGATTAATTCGCTTTTAAATAATTACGCTTAATCAATTAATGACAAGAATCCGGACATGTAATTTGTTTACATGATAATATGTTTTAATCGATACCTACTTAACTTAATAAAAGTGTTTTTTTTTTTGTTGCTTTTTTTGATATCGAAAAAACGTTTTTATATGTATATTATTTATTTTAATAAATTTTCGGACGGAGACCATTTTACACATATCGCTCCCTCCAACCCCCCCCCGTAACGAGTACCACAAGTCTAAATGCGTCAAACTGCGAAAAACAACATGGAATATTTTGACATTCGCAATTTTTTACTATATATCAATATAAAACAATGAACTTAATATAAATACTCTGCAATATGTATTAATTAACAACAAATATTTATTTAAGAATACCTTCAATTGTTAATTTGGTCACTTAATAAATATGTTATGACTAAATAAATAAATATAATGTTAGAGTGTCATTACTTGGAGGGGGAGATTCAGGAAGATGTAAACTCTCGGCTTCCACACAATAGCCAGGCTCTTTCACGGGGACCCGTCTAAATAGACCTTCACAGGTTGCAGTGACGTCAGGAGTTTGCATAGCACCGACCCCCACCTCTAAGAATAAGAATAATAGACTACCATTATGCACTATTATGGGGTTTTGATAAAAAAAATAGTTATGGCAGTTTGGCACCGTGTAGCTTCTACATACCAGTTTAAAAAAAATATTAATGGCACTCTTGACGCGCGGTGCGATATATTATAATGACAAAGACAATCAACAAATTACAACAGGGACGGAGAACATTTTAGAAAAGGAAATATGGAAGTCAGGCATTTACAGGGCTTATGCCCTGTAATCGTTTTTATTCATAAAATTCTGTGTTCGTATATTCTTAAAAATCTAAATTAAAATAGAATATACCTAATTAATTATAGCATCCCCGATTTTAGATAAATACATAATATTTGTCACCGCCTACTAGTCTACGTTTTTAATTTTTAAATTATATGCAATAAATTTTAGGAATATTATAAAAATAATGTAAATATGTTAGTTAGGTATAATTTGTTACCCGCCGCGTCGTAGGTAGGCATAGCGCGGGTTAATTTGGACTGTCCAACTTAACCCGCGCTATCTGATCTAGCCCCGCTTCCGCATCCAAATTAACCCAGACTTCCTGACGCTGACGTCAGAGAGTTCATTGTATCTTGTTCACAAGAAGTGAAGCTTTTTTTTTTTATTTGATGAAGATCGCGGACCGTGAACTTTTCGCGCTCTTATGAAGGTTTTTTATGTTCTATGATTTCACACCCAAAAATAAATGTTAATTGTTATGGATAGGCAGGTATAATAATAATATAGATTTAGTTAACCATTTGTAATCATGATCCAAATGGTTTTTTGCTTTACCCGTATTTAAGTTTTGCCTACAATGGAATGTTGACGGAATTTTCTTCAATTGTCTGTAAAGTAAAATCGAATTTTCCGTACAAAAATGTAGGTATATATTAGTTTTTTTTCTTCGAAGCATATTAAATTACAAGGTAATGGAAGAAGAGACTTAAAAGTTTTATACAAATATACACGTTTTCCTACAGAATATTCGATTTACCTTTATATGCAGTTGAAGATAACTCTGTTGACCTCCTATTGTCATCGGGGGCCAGTTATCATCTGCGGTGGTCCACTCATAGAACAAATGCAACTAATACTTTCCTTTAATCTGATCTCATAATTAGTATCTTTTTTAATGCAAGGTATAAACAACAAATAATTTCAAAATCATTTTGTTGTTAATTATAATGAACTGCATTGGGTTTTAAAATTATCCATCATTATTTTTAAAATCAATAAATCTTTCAGAGACTAGAGACTGCATAAACCTTGCTTCGGGCGTTTAAATATAAAAATGAATTAATAAAACATGGCGACACGTTAGGCCGCTGGGAATTAATCATTAAACCTACATTTTTCTAAAATATTTCACTATTAAATTATCTTCATTAATTGTCAATAATGTACGTATGAATTATAAAAACTGGGTTCGATTCCGGGCAAGGTGGACGTGAAATTTTAGGGTTGTTTAATCCTTTGCTTCCTGACAGTACAATTTTGTTTGATGTAAAATTACGCATATTCGTATATCCCTTATATGAGAATACATTTTATGTAACTTGTCACTGTCAGTACATATTTGGACGTTTTGAAGTAATTATAGTCCTTAAAATGTAACATGATTAGAATGACAAGTGTCAGAAAAAGTGACGACATAACTTTGTAGTAACGTCAAAGGAGTTATTTATATTGACACACGAAAAATCATTTGTATCTGGCGTGTTAATTTATTTTTTTATTACAATGCTTGAAACATAAATCAACATTAATAGATAAAATCAGCTTTAAAACTAAAAAAAACTAAAATAAACCTAATTATTAACGACGTTCTTACAAGGTTACATCATTTTGCAAAAACGTTAGAGATAGGACAAATTGATCAATGTAAATTGGTCGAATAAAAAAAATATTCGTTTGATGTTGTTCACGAAAAAAGTATAAATGTCTCATTTTTTGTAAAAACAATTATGATAAACACACTAAAATAGGCTTGTTTTTTCGTTTTTTTTAAATCAATTTTCGGAAACAGAGTTTCATGATTGCATGAACTAACTGATAAAGTCGATTTTAACAGTGATAAGTATTTTCCCATCACTAATGAAATTAGTTTGACAGCTGTCATTCTAATCAAGCTATATTTTAAGGACTATAGTTCCAAAAAATGGCTCCTAGGGACCCGTTTGGTTGTGTAAAATTACTACGCCTTTGCACTTCAATATTATTTTTTATTTATTTTTAAAAAAAAACTTTTTTAGCGTTCTTATAATTTACCCAAGTATTTCAATTTTGGTGTCCATTTTCAACGAGTTGTAAATAACACACTATAAGAAAAATGGAAATCAAGTTGGGGTAGAGTGGGGTTTGAACCTCGGACCTCTGGCCCGTGAGTCCGCAACACTAGCTGTGGAATGATGATAATGACGAAGAATAAAAAACAGTATCTAAGTATACATTTCTGTTCTTTCCACTTTTATACTAATATGTCAAGATGATATTTTTAATATTTTTCTTTTTCTTCTAAAAATCATTTATATACTTTTTTGCTACTTCTGTGTAAAATACATATCTGTCTTTATTTGAATATATGTATGTAAAACATGTAAAAGCCTAAAAGGCGTTTAAATAAATAAATAAATACATCTTAGGTACATCCTTATTTTTTTTTATATACAAACAAATATAGGACGAAACATTTTGGTGACTGCCGTCCCCATATAAGATCTTGCAACTACAATACCCTCGGACGATCCAACCTTCAATCTTGTTAACTTCTCAACCAAAAAGCACTGAACCTTCTCACTCTGGCGGTTTTCCTGACTACGGCCGCGGCTCCGTAAAATGCCGGATTAATGGCGACAAAAAACGCTCATGTATCATGTCGTCACCGTCATTATGTATCTAGTAGGTAACTTCTTTTTGCTCCGAGCTAGCGATGGCGATGCATTGACCCGAGATGGCTGCAACGCTAATACTAATATTTGGTCTTGTTCATAATCCAAGGACAAATTAATAATTTATTTAGTCGCTCACTCGATGCTCGTAAATAAACACTATTATGTTATTTGAGCACGCAATCGATTATTTGTAAGCGATTATGTTATTTATCAAAAGTAGGAAGGGAAATTCAATTGTGTAGGCTCTCCTACTATATACGAGTGTGTATATTACATTTTTCCTTTTTTTCTTACTTACTTTAAATTTGTAAAACAAATCATATTTCTTTTGACATCTCACATTACGCTTCCCTTCCTTACAAGACAAAAATACTTGATTTATTAGCTCCATATGCAGCATCATATTTAGTAAACATTGATAAAATAAAATAGGATACAATTCATTAGTTAAATATACCTCGATAAAGCTTTGAAACCGGTCGGTAGAAAAAAAAAATATTTTTTATCTTTATATTTTATTTATTTATTAATTCACATAAAAATACATATTACAAAAAAAAACGTATTCTTCACTATGAAGCCAAATGCCCCGTGTTGAGTTGGAATACAAAATAATGGAAAGCGAAAGCATGCATATTATTAAAGAATACTAAAAATAAAAATTATTTCATAAACATAAATTTTAAAAACATCTGGACATCTTTCATTAAAGATTCAGTGTCAATTATTGAACTTACTCCGTCAGAAAGTTTTCGTATTAATTTTCCGAAGTCGGTGTACACTATTTAAGTTGGACGCGAGTTCGGTTTCAATAAACACGGCGTGCCGCGAATGTGGGTGTCGAGTTGAGTTCGTCACACGCGAGACCTGACGAGAGCCCGGAGCAGACCGAGAGACGGGCGACAGCCGACAGCCGACAGCCGACAGCGGCCAGCGGCCAGCGGCCAGCGGCCAGCCGGCAATGTGCGAGTTACGAGTGTCGGAGTCCAGACAACGAGACAACTGTGTAAGTTATCACGAAGAAAGTGCAGCGTCCTACGTTAGAACTTTAACCCACCCACGTACAGCGAGTTTTATAAGTTTGAACCTTTAAGATACATATGGAGGTAGTAGGATGTTGTTATGTTCATTACATTGAACTTTGTCTAGCATTCAATTTATCGACTCATCGCCAGCGTTGTGTCAAGCGCCCAATTTATTATTTGTTGATTTTAACTCTAAAGAGTAACTTCACCCCCTCGGGGAATCGGATACAAGAACGGTTTTCTTACGCGCGGTAAAAAATAGAGCATTCAATTATACGACGAAGTTTCTTGAAAATGTACGAAAAAACTATTTTAATAAAAACGAACTACTTCGAACGACGTCACTAGTTCTTATGCATAAACCGATCATGAGAGAGTTTCGAAAGATTTTCGGTTAACTTAGGAAGAAGCGGAAGAGAACTTGAGGTTTACTTTTAATCGCTGATAATACGATGCATGAATTTTTTATATTTTTTTATATAAGTTTGTTTAATAGTCATTGACATATAAAAAACCTCTGAAATTCCTCTCTCATCTTGATTCGTTTCACGTTCTCTTCTCCCACAGCCCGGCGCGGCGGTGCCATCTCTAGGTTCAACGCTTCCTAAATTCCGTAGAGTTCGTCCTCTGGTTCCGTGACCGGTATAATTAAGCCAGAAAACATTAGATGTTACAGAATCAGCAGGGCGTGGACCGAACGGAGTTCTTACAATCGTGCCCCCTTTTTAGGCCTCATTTGTACAATTATTGTTCATCGCGGTTGTAAGAACTAAGAACATCGTTTCGGGTGTTCAACGGATACTATTCTATACCGAATATTATGTTCGTTTACAGCCATCGTGTGTAAACGAAGAACGATAAAAAAAACTTACACCGAATTCATGCCCATTAAAATGGTGCTTGCTCGGTGGACTTGCGTTGTATTTACCTGCCTGACTACCTTATTTACGTGTACCCTTACTTTGTCATAGTTTCCTTTAAAATGACCAAAGCTTATGTACGTAATAAATCGGCTCAGTTTGATTGGTTTTTCTAATTCCTAAAGCACCCTCTTAATACCCGTCCACAATTCCTCTTTCTTCTCTGATTCATATAGTGTCCATGCGGCTCGACTGTGGAGTCATCTTCCATCCGCTATCAAAGATGTTACTACAGTACACCTGTTTGAATCACATCTGAAGAAACATCGCCTTTCTCTTCCTTAATCTCTCCTCCTTTCCTCTTTTCTCTTTATTCCCCTTTCCCATGAAGTAATAGTATCGATTTCTACCCAATACGTATTGTAACTTAAATGATGTATATAAAACTTGTATTTTATTTTATTTTTATTTTGAATCTTGAATAAGACACACATAAACACATTATTGTGTGAATTACAACAAGGATGGAGAATACCTTAAAGAAGGGAATATGGAAGTCTAGGCATTTACAGGGCTTATGACCTGTCATTTGCTGGTTTAAGTAGCCACTTTACAAACTTAACATTCACCATTTTGCCTATGTTTGAACATCCATATTTCTTCAATTCTTCCATTTGTTTATTTTAGTGAAGTTAAAGAGCTGAAACCTTTATTGTTGTGAAGAGATTCATCTGACTGAATTATTTCACATACTAGGCTACGCCTGAAAACAATTTTCCAATTTTTAAACTTCTTGGACCAGTTGGTTTTATTACAATATTTGAGTTTGTCCAAATGTTTGTAGACAAAAGACTGGATTTTACCCCCTCGGGAGTCATTAAGATGACTAAATTACAACAGTTATTCTCCATCCCTGTTGTAATTTGTTAATCTAATTGACTCCCTAGGGGGTGAAATCCAGTCTTTTGTCTACAAACATTTGGACAAACTCAAATATTGTAATATTATGTGTACTCTTTATAATAACATCATCATCATCATTTTTTTTCACCTAATGGTGCATAAGGCACTGCATTGGTACACCAATCGCAGCGTATCTTGGTCATTTTTCTTACGTGAAACCCTTTTAAATAAATAAAATAAATATTTCATATCAACCTTGCCGGGAATTAGAGGAAGCGAGGTATGTATGCAAAGACAGAATGATGTGGCGTTCTATACTCTATGCATACTCCTACGGGGAAACGGCGCGATGGTTTGTTTATTGTTAGTTTGTTTGCATTTAGTTACTTAGAATTGAACGTAGTTATGCAGAAAGTAACCAGTCCACAATTAAAAAAAAAAAAAAAAAAAAAAGGTGACATTGGTGTTATCGAATTCACGAAGGTCAATTCTATGTTCTGCTTAAAACAGCCAGGCCGCTTTCATACAAGACACTGTTATAATCACTTTCTGAAAATTTCGTTATGTCAAAATGTCATAAAAATTAATGTCACCTCATTCACATTTTGTACTAGGTTATTTTTTTTTATTTGTTTATTTTTCCATACACATATTCACAAAGAATTTTGATAACAAAAATACACTTTAAAAAAATACATCTTAAAATTAAGCTTTAACATAAATTGGAAAAAATGCCCACAAAGACTTCGGCGTGTGAGCGTGGGTCATTTTTTTTTGACATAACCATGAAAAGAAAAGAAATGAAAAATAAAAGAAAAACAAAATTAACATATGCTGATATTATGAAAACAGGATTTATGCAGTGTGCATTTTATTTTTAATTTTAATAAAAAAAATTTAAAAAAGGTGTTTGTCATAAAAATCATTATATCTGGTCGCATACATGATTAAATTATTTTTTGTATTATAGAAAAACAAAAGCATGCATTATTTATCATTTGCCGGAGTAAAAAACATTCCAACTCTTGTGTAGATTTGATTATTCACTCTTTTCACAACAGTGCTATTATCTCAGTTTTACTTTTCTATGGCTGCCTGCTTTCTGCATAACTACGTTCAATCGCTTCTCGCATCTCCGAGTTTTTGCGCAGCTTGTGCCAACTATCCTATAATTCGATGGGTCGTGTAAAATGTTCAGGGTTACTGTACGAAATCGTGCTCTGTATTTGAGCGGACGTCGCTGTCACAATAAGAGTAATCGTATGTAAATCAAGGTATGTTGTGTTGTTATGCTTGACCGTCGTTGCAAAAAACATCCCGGGCAGGGTTTTTATTTATTTATTTTGCTGCTAGAAATCGTATAGGATCGTATCTGTGAAGTCTACGAAGTTTGGTACTAGATCTTTACAATACATAGGTTTCAAGGAATTTAATAAATTGCTTCAAAAATTTAAAGTACCTATTTCAAAATATAGAAACAGGACGTGCGAATTGAAGAATTATTTTTTCCAGAAGTACTTTGAATAAATAATGTTAGTTTATAGAGAATGCGCATCTTGAACATATACCTTTTAATATTTCACCGTTTTTGCTTGTATATGTAATTTTTAATACTATTTAAATGTTATTTGTGTTTTTTTCTTTTTATATACTTTTTTTGGCTTGTATACATAATTTCAATTTTTTCAACGTTTTGATAAAAAAAATTAACCTGTATTGGGTGTGCGCATATTTTGTTAATTAAAAAAAATGATTTTATTTTGTACTAGTTCAGTATGTATATATACATCCATGTATTTTTTAAACTTTTTCAATTTTCTTTCCCAGATTGCATAATGTAAACATTATTTTGAATTTATTTCCATGCCTAGTATTCTGTTTATTCTGTTATTTTCATGTATTTTTCATACCCTTTTTAATTTGTAGTATATCATAATTTTAATTTTTCTGCTTTTGTTAAATAATATTATAGTTTAAAATTTAAAAACGTCTCTAAAAAAATTATTATCTGTACGTCCCTAAATGAGTTTTTTTTTAAAAAACTCCTTGGGAATATTGTATATAATTATGTATAATATGTTTTCAATATAATAAAAAAAAATAAAAAAAAATTCGATCGACACAAAATAAACTGTTGTTTTACAAATGGTCGCCTTCGCCGCATCGCATCGGTTCATCTGCCGCACTGTGGCGTCTGGCTGTTTTCAGATTCCCAACTCAGCAGAATTGCGCCAATACCGGTCGCGTAGGTTTCCGAGCCACGAAATGCAACCTGTTCCTGTATCTGCCACGGGAATCATATTTTTTATTCGGATAATTTAGTAAGGTGTTTGTTTTTAGCATCCCTTAGAATTGTATTAAAAATATGTTGCATTTAAATGTAATCCGTGCATAATAATCTTATTCTACACGTTTAGTACGAAATAAACTCCTGACGTCACCAGGACACTCGGAGTAATCTAGCTGTAGATCCGCCCATACGGACAAAAATTGTTCTAGGATTATCAATCACGAAGTAAGCTTTAGTTTACAGCAAAACAATCATTTTTAAAACAGTCTGCATATTTTGTTAATTATCTCTGTTTATTAAGTTAGTCTTCTCTGTTTATTCTCAAATATAAAAACATTTCAAAAAAGTATATTTTTAAGTGTCCTCGGCACGGGTAACCCCAGTGAGGTCATATTATTTATATTATTGTTTATAGTTTGTAAGAGTAAAATATGAATAAATAAAATAAAATTGGCCTTTTATGCAATAGAGCGAAATGCCATCTCTGCAGCTGTGGTGCCTTATTACTCTATAATGTAATGTATTTAATGTATGTTTTTTAGACAGTTAACAATAATTTCAAAAACAAAACATTGATATAAAATCCAGACGCTTTCCGATGACACTTTAACTCTATCTACCTATATGGATGTTATTTTAAACATGAATCTTCGCCATCCCACGAAACTATACGATAGACACAGCATCCCCGATCTTTTTTGTAACTCATTAAACTCTGACCTGGGACCTGAGTACTATTGATTGTGACGGGTCCCCACAAGTTAGTTCTCACCTTCCAAACATAGGTCTTTAAAGGACCGGGCTGCTGAGTGGACGGCGAGTATTCTCACATTACTAAATCTCCTCCTCCAAGCCCAAATCCTTAAAGTAAAGGCTATGAGATAGGGGGTGAGTGCTCTTACATCCTGGTTTAACTAGTAGTCTACCGAGGAAACAGCTTCTTTTGCAACATAAAGCATCTCATCCACATAGACTGTTGTAGGATTAGGTTGTTGTCGGTTGTGGAGCTCCAACCCCAGTTAGAAATTGACAGAAGACACGAGGTTGCTGTTTGATGCGTGTTTACTACATGGCGAATAAATAATTTTGTCGCGCGAGTGTTACCCCGATACGGAGTTGAAATGGCTGCACTCCATTCTGTTTGTGCTGACTGCTAGGGCTGACTGGGCGTTACCACGCCCTGTGGTCTATTTATAGGCCACGTTATTTTATCCTTTAGCGCGAATGTACTGCAGGATATTGCTCATATGTTTTGCAGAATATAATTTTATTTATTTAACTTTTTGTACATAATGTTATTTGTACATTGGCGGGCTTATTATATTATTAATCTATTGTACTCGATAGAAAATGACTACTTGTTTCTTCGGTCGTCGCGCCATAATTGTGAAATGATTTAGCACGTGCGTGTGTGTGTCATCGATCATGAACTATAAACCCCACACTGTGTTTAGGTGTTTTATCATCTTCACAGAATAACCTACATACATCTAGAAATTTCAGAAAGGATCATTCTAGCAAGGTGTGTATTCAATCTGCATTGCCTTGTAAGGGTTCTGGTGACAACCCTCACTTGATTTCGGCAAAGTTTCATTAGGTCGGAAGCAGACCTTTTGCGAGTACCCCTTCCTCCTAGTGGGTACATACTCATTAAAGTGAATGCAAAGTTTCATTCTCTCAACTTTTCGTTGCATATTTCCATTTGTTTTTATCGTGCCGATTAAGATCCATTGCCGGATAATTTAGTATTTTTTACGCCACTGCAATTAGGTTTTGTTTTGTAATTCGAAATGAACACGCAGATATTTCGCGGAACTACTAAAATATCGTGAGAGTAGCACCTACCAGGTAATTCGGGCTGCCTACCGACTCCATTAGTGAATTCGAAACCAAAGTGTGTGATGAATATTAATTCTTATCTTCGCAACTGTTCAACTGATGGCATTCATCGGTTCGCGTACTCGGCGAGGGTACATTACCAATGTCTGCCTCTTTGCAAGATCACAGATCGAAAATACATTACTTAATGAGCTGATTCTCTTCTTGACTATGGTTTGCTATTCCATTTACATAAAAGGTAATAGGTAATTGATATTTTTATCGGATAATTTTTGCGAAGAAGTATTCAGAAGATCGAAAACCGTTTAAATTTATCGTTATAGGAGTCTTTTGCGTAGAGTGCCGCGGGGTTTTCTCTACATCACGGCGTATGCTTTCGTTATCGTCCTCTGTTTAAATGAGCTTATTACATTATGGTAGTTGTATGCGTTATATTAATTTATTCCGTCGTAAAAAATCTTGAAATTTCCTGAAAATCAAACTAGCAGCGGACATATTTAATTAGCATACGTAAATTTATTTCAAATAAAACACTTTGTTAATTTACCACACAAGAGTTTAATACATCAAAACACGACTAGTTTCGGGTAATCAGTATTACCCATCCTCAGGTGTAAATATAAACTAAACTACATGCACAGATTAATACTTAGGTACTGATAGGGTCGGGCGGAAGGGGGAAGGCAATGGTTTTCAGAAGAACAGATGGTTTTCCTAATTATGGGGAATATTTATAGCAGGGGTGATGCATTTTGAAATATAATATTATTAATTAAGGTTATCTCTGATAATTTTTTTTTTAACCCTTACGCTGCTACGCAGTTTTTCAAGAATCTAATCAGAAATCTTATTATTAATACATTTTAAAAATATTCTGTCGAATACGTTGTTTTCCAAACACACTACTGTTTTAAAAATTAATAGCAATTCCAAGAAAAATCTTCCATTTCATAAATATCTAATTCAAGCCCAGTGGAGTGAGCAAGATAGACAATTCGTGCCGCAAATAGACAATTTTCGTACAGCGGTTGTAAACCTTTTCTTAATTGAAAATAAAAACAAACAAAACTGATCTCGTACAGCAATCTCAGGGCGCATTGTTTGAATAGTTATTATTGAAACGAAATAATAATGATAGTTTTTTGCTGATTGCGGGGCAAAGTGCTCTGTTATATATTATCAAACCTACCACTTCCATCAATGCATGCTAAACAAAAATTGTGTCAAATATATCTTGAAATTAGTTGCAACAGAGAGGGAAAACATTTTTGCCAAGGGAATATGGAAGTCTAGGCATTTACAGGACTTATGATCTGTCATTGGCTGGTTTAAATGACCACTTTACACAATACAAAATATTCACTATTTTAGGGGTATGTTTACACATCCACATTCATGACTATTTTTACATTACCTCAACTCTTCCATCTGTTGACTTTTGCAAACTAAAAGAGCTGAAACCTTTATTGATGTCGGTGAGTTTCACCTGGATAAATTATTTCACCTAGGAAATGCCTAAAAATACTAAAAAATTTTAATGCAAGTTATTTTAATCAACAATATTTTGAGTATGTCCAAATGTTTGTAGGGAGTTATTTAGACTGAAACTTAAAAGTAACCGGTAAATGTACTAAGAAGTGATATTATTTCTTGGTAGATGTTATAATATAATTTTAATTTAAAAAAATAATGTTTTTGTACAACTGTCTCACAAATTGATATCTCTTCTAAGAAAAATATTCCGTTTCACTAATAGCTAGTTCACGCATAATGGATTGAGCGAGATAGACAACAGTTGCCGAAATTACAAACAGCTTAGGTAAATTACATATTTTTTACATTTTAATATATTTTTAATCTTACTTTGTTACTCTAACTAATAATTTTACTTTGCAGAGCGTCCTTTTTATTGTGAATAAATTTACAAAATATATAATTCAAAATGATAACGGATAGTGAAAGTGATAAAGAAATAATAGTACCTCACCGAGAAACTCGGAGGCTTAGCAGCTAAACCTATTCCGAAAGTGAATTAGACAATAACGATCATTTTTTAAGTGATAGTGATAATAATTTATAATATGACTCTTACGAAGAGCACGAAATCGAAGAAGGTTTTTTTAAGTATTTTTGGATCAATATCGAGCTGATATACCTCATTTACGTTTTGTTTGTAGAATAGAGTTTGTATAGTAATAATTACGTTTTGTTAGTAGAGTAATAATTACAGCTAAAACATTTGAATTTCCTATTGCTGTGGGCACCCATTATAATAAATGAACAAATGATTTTTTTAATATTCAAACGTCCTAATTGACAATCATTAGGTTCCATGGTGAATTATTTTTATGTTTTATGGCTCTTTAATTATTTGTTTATATTCTTAATTATGGGGTTTTCCGGTGATATAGGGACCTCACTAGATAAGAGTTATTATATTAAAAGTAAAGTATTTAATAAGTTATTCATTACGGAAGTACATCAATATTTTCTTAATTATTGGATCGGGTTTAATCGCGGGAAAACACCGAATGCAATTATTTTCTTCAAATATCATATAAGTGATTAAAAAACTAACTATTAACATTTATTTATTTTTTATTTGACTGTTTTTGCAATGTAAAAAAGTTCACTGTTTCAGGTCCCGACTAGCTAGAAGTTTCCTGTGTTTAGTCGTTTCTCTTTTCTTAAAAGCGCTGCGAATTTAAATATCATAAGTAAATTTATAATGAGGATGTTTAGTGGTTTAAAAAAGTAAAAAATACAGTAGACAAAGCTTTTTTAATTTTTATGTATCGTATCGTATTATCAGCGCTACGATCTTTTAAATTTTTGTATTTCTGACATTAACCCGCGTGTGACGTCGCAAGTTCTCTTCCGCTTCTTCTCGGTTAGTTCTGTTAATTGGTCCATTGACGATTAGCAAACCGGAAATCTTCCACAATCCTCTTATCATTGGTTGATTCATATGAACAAGTGACGTCATTCAAAGTAGTTCGTTTTTATTTAAATATTTTTTATTCATTTCAAGAAACTTTGCTGTACAATTTAATGCTCAAATTTAGCCGCGCGTAAGAAAACATTTTTTGTGTTAAATTTTCCGTGGGGCTGAAATAGGTACGAAACTAAATGATAACCCGTCGAATAAGTAATTTGTATGTTTTGAAAATGTTTTATACCACTGACAGTTAAGTGCAACAAGCAGTTCCCGAATTCATTTACCCTTTTGGGGATTATGACGTCAGCATCAGTCTAGTTGGAACTTTATGATAGGGATTAACAACAACGATATATCGTTGTTTAGCAGTATAAGGGTTAAATATCCTTCTCCGTTTTTTTATATTTTTTAACTTTTTTTAAAATAAATTTATTGCATATTTGTACGTACATATTTCTGTGGCTTGGGTCTAGAAGGGCCAATGTCCGATTTCATATTTTTCTTTCACCATTTTGTAGTGTCGATGTCAATTAAAAAACGTATATATTTAACTATTTTATACGCGCATACGTACGTTTAAATATTTGTTTTTAAAGCGCCACAAAATGGTTAGATAATTACTCTACCATAATATTACGATTTACGACATTGGCCCTTATAACAAAACACAGATTTATTACCAGAGAATCTATATAAAAGCATTTGAACATGATTATGGAGTTATGGAGTGTCTTCTGGGCTGGCATTCTTAACGTTTTTATAGCGCGTATTCAGTACGTAAATACACGCTATAAAAGCGTTCAGAATAGCAGCCCTGATTAGGTTAATCCCCATCTAACATGGCTCAGCCTGTTCTAAGGTGGAGATTTTAGTGTTTTAAATTACAAGTACCTTGTTTTATACCAATATTGAAAGGCAATTATTTTAAAATACTTAACTCTTTAATTTTTATTCTTATACGAATTTTGTAGAAAAAATATTAAATTTAGTACCTACCTATATTATTAATTTAAAAAAAACTAAATATAAGAAGAAATCGGGTTGTGGTCCCGCGGCTAGTGTTGCGGACTCACGGATCAGAGGTCTGCGGTTCGAACCGTACTCTACTCCAATTTGGTTTCCATTTTCTAATAGTGAGTTATTTACAACTCGTTGAAAATGGTCACCAAAATTAAAATATTTGGGTAGATTATAAGAACGCTAATATATTTTGTTAAAAAAAAATATTATTAATTATTATTAGATGACAAACTTTTGGGTTATGTTAATATATTACATCAAAGATAAAGAACTGTTTCAATATATTAATATTTGTAACTCCCAAGGGTGTTACATTCAGTTCTTATCTAAAAATGTGGATAAACTCAAAATATTGTTGATATTCGCTTAAAAGTGATATGTTTTAGTTTATCGGGACGAATATGTTTAATTTTTTTTAAAAAACAGCAAACCGTCATACCATTTTCCCGTAAGGGTAACCATAGAGAATAGAACTCCATATCACTTTGTCTTCGCACGCAGATCTCGTTTCCTCGACGTTTATACATCTTCTCATGCACGCGCGCCGATCATTCCTGGTTTGGACGTGTCCATCTTCAAGTGTTTGTTAGATTCGGTCATGCCTCGTCTTTCTTGGTCTTCCTCGATTTCTGCATCCATCAACATTTGCATCGTAAATCGGTTAAACCGTTCTTTCGCTGTCCATTCGCTCTACATATATAGAAATATTCTGGTGTGAAAACACTCTTTCATATCAATCATGCCGGGAATAGAACCCGAAACCTCTCGCATGGTTCGCAAACGCACTGACCATTACACCACGAGCATGAACATAAAAGAGCGTGTAAACTTGGGCACCCTGAAAAATCTGCAATAGCGGAACACTTTATAGGCGCAGGACATCATTTCGCCTTCGAACCATAAATTTTGCATAATTCCAAAAATTGTAATGCACAAATAATAAAAGAGGCATTTAAAATACTCAAAAACATCCAAATAACATCAACAGAGACGACGGGCTGAAATTAAACTCAACTTGGTTCCCGGCCGACTCGTGCTGACTATGAAACGGTACAAATTACTAGTAAATTAACACATTATTTTTTACAAAACACACAGTTAACCCCGAAGATGGCTCATGCAATGGTAGACGAAACGTCGGAACGTATTCAACTCACACGGGATCACCCAAAATTATTGATAAGTAATGATTATGATAAAATTATAAATAAACTTATCAATGAAACTTATTGGTTTAGTTTTTTTTTTTTTTTTGCCTACTTAGGCGAAAGCGCTCGTCAAAAAAATAATAATAAGTTAAACTAAACCAAGAAGTTTCATTGATAAGTTTGTTTTAAATTTTATCATAATCATTAACTATAGAGTTTTATCTAGAAATATCAACAAAAAACATCAATATTATATTGATAAGTAGATCAATATGCGTGTTTTATGCATTAAAAGTCGATGACTCTGGATCTAATTTGTGTATTCAATCTTGTTGATAGATTTATAGAGCTCTTGTTCGAGTTGTTACAATAAGTCGTGTAGAAACAGAAACACAAATGACGTGAGATTATTGAGTGTTCTCCGAAGGGGATTCGTGCCGAATTACGGCCGAACGAGATGGCCAACGACCTCCTAACTAGGTACTCCCTCCTAAATATTATTATATAACACTAAACACTACCGCCTGTATGCACTGCACACTTTATGGTGTGCTAGACTTGCCGCGGCGTTGCCTCCAAAGCCTGTAAACTAGGGTTGGCAGATAGATATGGAGTTTGTTTAAAAAAATACTCGACAAGATCAAATAAAAAACGTTTTATAGAAACAACATACAGTAAACAATGATTTGAATCGAGTTGTCGTCCCGTGGCTAGTGTCTCGGACTCACGGATCAAAGGTCCGTGGGTCGAATTCCACTCTACCCCAACTTTATTTATATTTCCATTTTCTAATACTGAGTTATTTACAATTCGTTGAAAATGCCCCTCAATTGAAATATTTGGGTAAATCATAAGAACGCAAATATGCATTTTTTCAATTAAAAAAAATATAACTACCTATTATAGATAATTAACATATTACAACAGAGATGAAGAACATTTAAGAGAAGGTAATATAGAAGTCTAGGCATCTGGTGAATGTTACACAGTGTGTAAAGTGGCAACTTAAACCAGCCATTGACGGGTCATAAGCCCTGTAGATGCCTAGACTTCTATATTACCTTCTCTTAAATGTTCTTCATCTCTGTTGTAATATGTTAATATGAACAGCTCCCCAGGGAGTTGAATCCAGTCCTTGTCTACAAAAATTTGGACAAACTAAAAATATTGTTGATAAATTACCTGGTCCATGAAGAAGTATAGAAATTGAAAAAATAATATTTTCAGGCGTTGCCCAGTATGTAGGTGAAATAATTCAATTAGATGAATCTCACCCGCATAGATAAAGGTTTCAGCTCTTTAACTTCACAAACATAAACAGGTGAAAGAATTGAAGGAATATAGATGTTCAAATATGGGCAGAATGGTGAATGTTACACAGTGTGTAAAGTGGCCACTTAAACCAGCCATTGACGGGTCATAAGCCCTGTAGATGCCTAGACTTCTATATTACCTTCTCTTAAATATTATAGGTAAGGTTGAAAAACAGGCCAGCGAAGATGAGAAAT